>NC_142282.1:62352584-62652584 GCF_052056855.1 Sturnus vulgaris
ATGTAGGGTATGGGAAAACTAGGGAGTAACTTAGGCTTAACTCTGATAAATGTAGTGTACCTGTACTAAGGGGGTTGCTACACCCCAGAAGTTTTAGTCAAAGGATATTGTTTTAGTTAGAGGAGTCACAGAGTTATTTTATAACTAGACATGAATGAAATGCCTAAGTAAGTAATTAGAACAGTAAGATAATAAATGGGTCACCGTAAGAAGAGAAAGGCGCATGTGTGAGATTTAAAAGGTCATCCAAAGGACAGTGAGAAAGATGGTAATATGATAAAAATCCACGAAATTTTTAGACCCTCCCAAGCAGAATTACCAGAAAAAGGACGCTAGATGGCAGTATCGCTCCACAGAAGAACAGCAAGAAGAAATACGCTATACCTGCCTATGACAAAATATGGGCGGAACTCAGAAGAGGAGGCTAAAGTTTGGAAGTGTATCTAAATGCTTGAGTCTTTGTTTCGTTGGATATTCTTGGGGAATAAATAACCCTTTGTCCCCAATTGCTCACCAGAATTGTTATTCAAGAATGTTCACCTCACAACTCATTTGTGGGGGCTTAACTCTATTTCAGCTTTGTTTCAAACTTTCCACTTACTCAAGTGAATGGAAATAGAAACTTAAAAGGGCATGCTCAAGATAACTTAGAGCATTAACACATTAACACAGAAGATACTAAATATGTTAGAGAACAAGTTATACAGAATGGTTTTTTGTATTCAATGTTTTCTGCAGTAACACAGTCTGATGCTAAAATGTCATTCATCGCCATGCTATGTATGCTATGTATTTCAAACAATTTTTTAAACTTTTAGTTTCTGTTGACGTGTCATTAGAGAACATTTTGAAAATTCGTCTGTTTTGAAATATATGCATTTTGAAATCTCTCTTGGTTTTGGAAAGCTTATATTGCTTAATAGAGGCTAGATTTTTTACAAAATGTCAAGAATTCTGAAGTACATTGGTCAGAGAATATGGGAGGATTTACCATGATGCATATGAAACAGGGAAATTATACTTAAAATTGCACATCAAAAAGCCACAGTTTTTTTTCTTTCTTCTTTTGATTGCTTGCTCTATTTAAATTGTTGTGGTGGGTTAACCTTGAACTAAGGGCCAAACTCTCACTCAGCCATTCACTCACTTCCTCTCTTCAGTGGGAGAAAACAAAGTCTCTTTGTTAGTTCATCTCTAGAGTTAAATTGTCAAAAAGATTGTTGCAGTACTTGAAAAGTACCGAATAAAAGACAATTTTGATTGACATAGAAGTAATTGCATTTTAGGCTCATCCAGAAACCACAGAATGACAGCAACATACTGAAGTTGTTCTTTCTTTATTATATGTAAAATCCCATAATAATTGTAGCACAACTATGTTTTTTTCTGGGGTTTGTTGCCATAAAATTAT
Source organism: Sturnus vulgaris (assembly GCF_052056855.1). Taxonomy (NCBI): domain Eukaryota; kingdom Metazoa; phylum Chordata; class Aves; order Passeriformes; family Sturnidae; genus Sturnus; species Sturnus vulgaris. The sequence goes on from NC_142282.1 coordinate 62,353,996, forward strand.
AGAATTATAGAATGGTTTAGGTTAGAAGAGACCTTTTAAAGATCATCTAGTCCAACCCCCTTGCTATCGGCAAACACATCTTTCACTAGATCACATTACTTAAAGCCCCATCCAATCTGACCTTGAATGCTTCCAGGGGTGGGGCATTGACAACTTTTCTGGGCAACCTGTTCCAGTGTCTCACCATTCTCACTGTAAAATAAGTTTTCCTTATATCCAATCTAAATCTACCCTCTTTCATTTTAAAACCATTGCTCTTCTTCCTGTCGCTACAGGCCCTGGTAAAAATTTTGTCTCTGTTTTTCTTGATTGATTGATTGATTACATGTTTGATTACTTCTCTGAAGTGCCTGTATACAAACACATACAGCACAAGGAATGAAAAGGAAGAACTAGAAATCTATGTGCAGTGGCAGGACCATGATCTCATTGCAATTACTGAGACATGGTGGGATAGATCATAAGGCTAGAATGTTGTACGTTTTAGAAAGGACAGGTCAGTGAGGCAAAGGGGTGGAGTTGCTCTTTATGTGAGAGAGCAACTGGAATGAATCAAGCCAGGGACAGATGTACCTGTTGCATATAGGTAAAACCTTAGAAAAGGAAGGCCTTGTAAAATCATGGCTCAGGCCTGTTACTTCGGCTAAGCAGAAAAGCACTATGGGAAAGTGACTCAGCTGAATTAGAGGTAGAAAAACAAGTTATATAACCATTGCATGTTCACACCGTGGTATATGGTGGTTGGTTGAATTATGTTTGTTATGATTTAAAAGTATGTAACTGATAAAGGTCTGACTATTTAAAAAGGAGGGGGTTTTACAATAAAGCTGGTCTTCTTTGCACCTGTCTGGGGACCCTGCATCACTTTGGACCCTCACCTCACATGTACCCAGGGACAGACAAACGAGTTGAGAGTTTATGGCAGAGAATTAAGGGACAGGCTAATTTGGGTAACACTGTTGTTGGTATTTACTATAGGCCACCTGATCAGGAGGAGGAAGTGAGCAACTAGAAATAGCCTCGCAGTCACAGGCTATGGTTCTCTTGGGGGAATTTACCCTGATATTTGTTGGAGGAACAACACGGCACGTCACACACAGCTCAGGAAGTTCCTGGACATGGCTTCTACCATGGTGAGCACGTAGCACTTGCCTTGGCGTGTCTGGGGCAGTGTGATGTAACTCTCCCTCGTGTTCCCAATCAAGGTCTATCTTCGACACCCCTATCTTTGCAGCCTGATCTACCTGCTCATTGTTTTGCTGCTCTTCATTAGCTCTACTTCTGGGGACATGGGCATCTACCCAAATTGGTTTTCCCCTACGCTGCCAGTTAGCCTCTTTCCATCTCTCCAGCCATCCCCACAGAGCATTGGCTACCATCCATGAATCAGTGTAGAGATAAAGCTTTGGCCACATAGCCAGTAACTGCTCTATGCCAACACAAAGTAATTGGAACCAAAATATTATTAGAAAAGGGTTTTTTCCACTTTCTCGAGCCTCGAGTTGGGTGCCAAAATATTTGTCCTGGTTTAGGGCAAATTTTGGGGGAAAGCCTCTGGAAGGAGTCCCCAGAAAGCAAACCCCCACGACTCCTCCCCCCACCACCAGGTTCTGGAAGAATTTCCTGAGAGAGGAGTGGAAAAAAACCTGTTTATTTAATAAGCGAAACCATTCCCCAGCAGAAAAAAAAAACCAACACCAGGTGACAAAAAACTCTTTCACTGCTCTGAAGGGATGACAAACTCAGAAAGTCTCTCCTGCGAGTGGTTGCCCAATTCTCAGTCTCCGGTGCTGGGAGATGACTGCTGCAGGTCACAGAATGCAGACTCCCGGTGTTTCTTGGTGTTTCCCAGGTCCCCGTCCGGAACAGGTTCAGATGGTATTCAGGAAAGGGAGAGGCAAAAAAAACCAGTCCAGGGTGTCTCGGTTTGAAAGACAGGTATTTTTCTAAGGAAAGGCGAGAACCCCTTTCCTGAGATGCAGAGTGCAAACCCCTCCCTTCTAATTATTTAGTTTCAAATCAGAGGCTGCCAGGCAGGAGATATGGGGATAGGAATAACAGTTCTTTACTGATATCTAACAAGGCAAAATAGCAGAAACAACCACAGCTATAAAAACTGACAACAAAACAGAACAGTATAGCTCAGTTCCAGTCCCTTTTGGCCACAGGCTCCCTCTACCTGCTCTCAGTTACCGGTGCTGTGGGCAGGGCAGGTCCCGCGCAGTTGAAGAGGGATGGGTGATGGCAGCAGCAGCCCAGGTGTGAGAGGGATGGAGGAGCGACTCCCCCCCTCATGGTGTCAGTCGTGGTGCTCGGCAGAGTGTCTGGAGGTAGTAGGATGAAGTGGGAAAGCAGCAGAGCGATGTCCAACGGCAGGGAGCGTGGATCTCGGCGCTGGGATGGCAGTGGAGATGCTAGATCAGAGCACTGGCCGTCCTCCTTCCACTCCATGAGCCAAGCAAGAGCGAGACCCCTCTCCCACCTTTTCCTTTACCGGTCTCCCCCCATCCCCCCACCCCCCTTCGAGAGAAGACTATAGCTACTAAGGTGTAGCCACCAATACTTAGCATAACAATGGGAGAAATTCCACAGAAAGAAAAGGGAACAATTCAATCCCCAACATTATCCACCCCTGAATTTTTCCCATACTAATATGCTATATCAAATTAAACCGTTACATTATATACATACATGCAGTTAGAGATATAGGCACAGTACCATAGGTATTTTACCCTAAAACAAGGTGTCCTTGGGGTATGCATTGGGTCTCTCCATTCTTTTGCATCACCCACCAGGTGCAACCTGGTCCCTGAGCGAATACAACTCCCCGGATGGGATTGTCTTTGCTGGAGGCAGGATTCACCCAAACAGTTTTTCCTAGCATACCTCTCATATGTACCACTGGAACCTTATCTCCATCTGATATTCCCAAGGGCTCAGATCGGGCAGGGCCTACTCAGTTAGTGAAACCTCGGGTGTTCACTAACCATGTGGCCTTTGGTAGATTAATCTCCCAGTTCTTGAAAGTTCCCCCACCCAGTGCCTTCAAGGTGGTTTTAAGCAGGCCATTGCACCGTTCAACTTTCCCTGCAGCTGGTGCGTGGTAGGGGATATGGTACACCCACTCAATGCCGTGTTCTCTAGCCCAGGTGTTTATAAGGCTGTTCTTGAAATGAGTCCCGTTGTCTGACTCAATTCTCTCAGGGGTACCATGCCTCCAAAGAACTTGTTTTTTCCAGGCCCAAGATGGTGTTCTGAGCAGTGGCATGAGGCACAGGGTAGGTCTCCAACCATCCAGTGGTGGCTTCCACCATGGTCAGTACATAGCGCTTGCCCGGGCGGGTTTGAGGCAGTCTGATGTAATCAATCTGCCAGGCCTCTCCATACTTATATTTGGACCATTGCCCCCCATACCAGAGGGGCTTCACTCGCTTGGCTTGCTTGATGGCAGCGCACGTCTCACAGTCATGGATAACTTGAGAAATACTGTCCATGGTTAGATGCACCCCTCAGTCTCGTGCCCACTTATAGGTGGCTTCTCTGCCCTGGTGGCCTGAGGCATCATGGGCTCATCGAGCCAGGAACAACTCTCCTTTGTGCTGCCAATCTAAATCTATCTTTGACACCTCTATCTGTGCTGCCTGATCTACCTGCTCATTGTGTCGGTGTTCTTCATTAGCCCGACTCTTGGGGACACGGGCATCGACGTGACGGACTTTTACAGGCAGCTTCTCTACCCAGGTGGCAATGTCTTTCCATTGATCGGCAGCCCAGATTGGTTTTCCCCTACATTGCCAGTTGGCCTTTTTCCACCTTTCCAGCCAACCCCACAGAGCATTGGCTACCATCCATGAATCAGTGTAAAGGTAGAGCTTTGGCCACTTCTCTCTTTCAGCAGTGTCCAGGGCCAGCTGAACAGCTTTGAGTTCAGCAAGTTGACTCGATCCACCTTCTCCTTCGGTAGCTTGTGCAACCTGTCGTGTGGGGCTCCATACGGCTGCTTTCCACTTCCGGTTCATCCTCACGATGCAACAGGAACCATCAGTGAAAAGAGCATAGCATGTTTCATCTGCTGGCAGTTGGTTATACGGTGGGGCTTCTTAGGCCCGGGTCACTTGTTCCTGTTCCTCTTCGTCGGCAAGACCAAAGTCTTCCCCTTCCGGCCAGTTGGTAATTATCTCCAAAATCCCAGGGCGATTCAGGTTTCCAATACGGGCGCGTTGTGTGATGAGGGCAATCCATTTGCTCCATGTGGCGTCGGTGGCATGGTGGGTTGAGGGAACCTTTTCTTTAAACATCCACCCCAGCACTGGTAGTCAGAGTGCCAGGAGGAGTTGTGTTTCTGTGCCAACCACCTCTGAGGCAGCTTGAACCCCTTCATAGGCGGCCAAGATGTCCCTCTCCGTTGGAGTGTAGTTGGCCTCGGACCCTCTGTAGCTTCGACTCCAGAATCCCAGTGGTCGGCCTCGCGTCTCACCAGGCACCTTCTGCCACAGGCTCCAGGACAGACCATGGTTCCCAGCTGCAGAGTAGAGCATGTTCTTCACATCTGGTCCCATCCTGACTAGGCCAAGGGCTACCACATGAGCGATCTCCTGCTTGATTTGGGCAAAGGCTTGTTGCTGTCAGGGCCCCAGTGGAAATCGTTCTTCTTGCGGGTGACCAGGTAAAGAAGGCTCACAATCTGGCTGTACTCAGGAATGTGCATCGTCCAAAAGCCTATGGCACCTACGAAGGCTTGTGTTTCCTTCTTGCTGGTTGGTGGAGACATTGCAGTGATCTTATTGATGACCTCACTGGGAATATGGCGCCGTCCATCTTGCCACTTTACTCCCAGGTACTGGATCTCTTGGGCAGGCCCTTTGACTTTGCTCTTTTTAATGGCGAAGCCAGCTCCCAGGAGAATCTGAATGATCTTTTCTCCTTTCTGAAATACCTCCATTGTCGTGTCCCCCCACACAATGATGTCATCAATGTACTGCAGATGTTCTGGAGCTCCACCCTTCTCCAGTGTAGCCTGGATCAGTCCATGACAGATGGTGGGGCTGTGTTTCCACCCCTGGGGCAGTCGGTTCCAGGGGTACTGCACACCCCTCCATGTGAAAGTAAACTGAGGCCTCCACTCTACTGCCAGAGGAATGGAGAAAAATGCATTGGCAATGTCAATGGTGGCGTACCACTTGGCTGCCTTGGACTCCAGCTCATACTGGAGTTCCAGCATGTCCAGCACAGCAGCGCTCAATGGTGGAGTCACCTCATTCAATGCACGATAGTCCACGGTTAATCTCCATTCTCCTTCAGATTTACACACAGGCCAGATGGGGCTGTTGAAGGGTGAGTGCGTTTTGCTGACCACCTCTTGGCTCTCCAGCTCACGGATCATCTTGTGGATGGGGATCACAGCATCTCGATTTGTCCGGTACTGCCGGCGGTGCACTGTTGAGGTAGCAATTGGCACTTGTTGCTCTTTCACCCTGAGGAGTCCCACTGCAGATGGGTTTTCTGATAGCCCAGGCAGGGTGTTCAACTGCTTAATGCCCTCTGCTGCCACAGCAGCTATTCCAAAAGCCCACCTGAGTCCCTTTGGGTCCCTGTAATAGCTGTTCCTGAGGAAGTCTATGCATAGAATACATGGTGCCTCTGGGCCAGTCACAAGTGGATGCTTCTGCCACTCTTTCCCAGTCATGCTCACCTCAGCCTCCAGCAAAGTCAATTCCTGAGATCCCCCCATAACCCCGGCAATTGAAACAGGTTCCTCCCCGACATGTCCCGATGGTATTAATGTACACTGTGAACCAGTGTCAACCAATGCTCTGTGTTCCTGTGGCTCTGATGTGCCAGGCCATCGGATCCACACCATCCAAAAGATCCGGTTTTCCCGTGCCTCTCCCTGGCTAGAGGCAGTGCCCCTCTAGCCCTGGTTATTATTTCTCTCCTGGGCATACATACTGGAGGTTCCTTCAAGGGGATCTGACAGATCATCCTCCCTTCTGTAATACCCTGCACCTTGGTCATGGGAGGCTGAGGCTACCTTCACTTTAGTGGAGTTCCCTCTGTTAGTGTTCCCCTCCCTGAGTTGGCGCACCTGTGCTGCCAGGACAGAAGTGGGTTTCCCATCCCACCTTCTCATGTGTTCCCCGTGGTCACGTAGAAAGAACCACAGGTCAGCACGTGGGGTGTACCCTCTCTCCCTAGCTGGGGGGCATTGGGCTCTACTTTTGGGGTCCATGACTCGCACTGGTGCTGCACTGATCTTCCTCACCTCTTCCCTTATCTCCTTCATCTCCTCCTTAAACTCCTCTCTGAGGTCCTTAACCACAGCAGAGACATGAGCCTGCACTGGGCCAGCCATCATTCTCTCAAAATTCCTGAGCCTGTTGGCAACAGAACCCACTGTCACTTGGTTGGTATCAGCATTAATCATTTCAATAAAGGTGGTATATTGAGATGGCCCCAGGTTTGCCAGATTCCACATCTGCCCTGTGCACTTGACCTTGTCATGGTCATTGTCATGCTGTCCATCCCTCCCAAAGAGCACCTCCAGTATTGCCACTTCTCTCAGCTGTTGGATCCCTTCCTCAAGGGTATTCCAACGTGTTCTCTGGTGGTGCTCCTGCATTCTCTCTCTGTGGACAAATTTCTCCCTCACACTCGTTAAAAGTCACTCCCAGAGGGAAAGGAGGCCTGGCTCCCTTACAAATACTTGTTCCACACCTGAGTCCTGGGTCAAGGATCCCAAATTCCTTGCCTCAGTACCATCCAGTTGCACACCTGTACCCATAAGGTCCCAGACCTGCAGTAACCAGGTTGTAAAAGGCTCACGGCCCCGTCCTACAATGTCTTTTCGCAGGTTACAGAGACTCTCGTATGACAGGGACTCGGTGATGATCTCAACTTCTGTCTCCCCTGCTGGTTGTGAGGGGCCCCCTTCCTGACCCTTATTATCTGGGTGCCTTGTTTTCATCTTAGACTTCCTAGTTTCCACAGGGGCAACTGCTGCTGCTGAGTGCCCTTGCAGTTCAGCTGGAACCTGGACAGATGTAACGTCTGTGGGTCCCACTGCTGCACCATCAGAGTCTCCCTCTTTAAGGCAGGGGGAGGGTTTCTCACCAGCTGGGGAACGGTACTCTTTCAGCATCTGGCTCATCTCACATATCTCCTTCACTAGAACCCCCACCCATTCTGGGTGGTTCCTTTCCGAGGTGGGCTGTGGGGCAGGGTCAAACTCCAGGGTAATATCCCTAGTCTCTGGAACAGGGTCAAACTCTGGGGTAACATTCCTAGTCTCTTGGACAGGATCAGGCTCTGGGGCAGCATCACTAATCCCTGGGCTAGGTATCAGGGTTGTTAGCCAAGTCAATCTCCCCTTATCTCTGAATGTTAGATAGAACAGGTTTAACACTGATATCAGCAACACTAGCCACAGTATAATGTCATTAGCATTTAGAGCGGATTTGAACCCCTTGAAGACTGGTGGGGTGAACTTCAAAAACCGTGTAATGGGTTGGGAGAAAATTTCACCTGTTGCCACTTCCTCACAGTAAGTACCATTATTGAAGTAGCCCCAGAAACACACACTTAGAGTGCGATAGCTCTGAATCCATGTGGCCATCTTCCAGAGAAAATTAAAAATCCATGAGTTCCTCAACTGATCAACCCACAAAATGAACCGGATAATAGCCACAGTAACCTTGGTTCTGAGACTCATGTTTAAAAATGGGCTCGCAAATGGTAGAGATATAGCAGTGACCACATGGAGGCCAATCCAGGGTAAGCTGGACAGCATGGTGTCACCTACCACAAGCTTGGGTAATTCAAGAACTGTTATTCCCTTTTCTACCCCTCTCTCAATGCCCTCAGGCAATGCCCCACATTCCGGGTGCCAAAATCTGTCTTGGTTTGAAAGACAGGTATTTTCTAAGGAAAGGCGAGAACCCCTTTCCTGAGATGCAGAGTGCAACCCGCTCCCTTTTAATTATTTAGTTTCAAATCAGAGGCTGCCAGGCAGGAGATATGGGGATAGGAATAACAGTTCTTTACTGATATCTAACAAGGCAAAATAGCAGAAACAACCACAGCTATAAAAATTGACAACAAAACAGAACAGTATAGCTCAGTTCCAGTCTCTTTTGGCCACAGGCCCTCTCCCTGTGCTCAGTTACCGGTGCTGTGGGCAGGGCAGGGCCCGCGCAGTTGAAGAGGGCTGGAGTGATGGCGGCAGCGGCCCAGGGGTGAGATGGGATGGAGGAGCGACTCCCCCCTCATGGTGTCGGTTGTGGTGCTCGGCAGAGTGTCCGGAGGTAGTAGGATGAAGTGGGAAAGCAGCAGAGCGATGTCCAACGGCAGGGAACATGGATCTCGGCGCTGGGATGGCAGTGGAGTTGCTAGCTCGGAGCACTGGCCGTCCTCTCACTCCATGAGCCAAGCGAGAGAGTCTCAGCCTGCTCCAGACCCCCGCCCCACCTTTCCTTTACCGGGCTCCCCCCATCCCCCCCACCCCCCTGGGAGAGAACATTATAGTTACTAAGGTGTAGCCACCAATACTTAGCATAACAATGGGAGAAATTCCACAGAAAGAAAAGGGAACAATTCACCCCCCCAACATTATGTATCTCTGAAACTTCATATTAGGGGTTAGTAAGTTCTCTTCACAGGGTATTTAGACAAAACAATCCCTTCCTAGCTAGACTATCATGGACAACCGGTACCCAAAAAGCAGAAACAATGGCTAAGGGAAGGGGGCAAGCCAGGGGGCTGATACTTCATAGCCTGGGGCTGTGGTTGGATAATTTTCCCCAATATGTAGATGAACCAAATCTTATAAAAGTGTAAAGACTCTTGACCAGAATCTATCTTGGATTTGATTTGGGTGTAGCCCCAGCCCAGTTCTTGCACTGCTCAAGGTGTATCCTTTCAATAAATACCTATTTTATTCCTTTTGCTCTGTCTAGTCTCTGTTCCAGGTCAGCCTTTCCAGGCATCAATGCTGCTTTTGATGCAGCCCAGGATACAATTTGCTTTCTGGGCTGCAAGCACACACTGCCAGCTCATATTCAATTTTTTATCCATCAGTATCCTCAAGTCCTCCACAGGGCTGCTCTAAATTCATTCATCCCCCAGTCTGTACTGAGGGGCAGAACCTTGCACTTGTCATTGTCAAACTTCATGAGATTCATATGGGCCCACTCCTAAAGCCTGTCAGGGTCCCTCTGAATGGCATCCCTTCCCTCTAGCCAATCAACTGCACCATTCTGTTGACTCTTTTGAAATTCACCAAAGTCATGCTGGCTGGGCCTGATCCCCCAATTGTTTTCCACATTCCGCGTGATGACACTCAGGATGATCTGCTCCATAACCTTCCCCAGCACCAAAGTCAAGCTGACAGGCCTGTAGTTCCTCAGATCCTTCCGACCCTTCTTATAGATGGGCATCACATTTGCTCACTTCCAGTCATCTGGGACCTCCCTGGTTAACTGGGACTGCTGGTAAATGATTGAATGTGGCTTGGTGCACGCTTCGACTAGCTCCCTCTATCTTTGGGTGCTTCCCATCTGGCCCCATGGACTTGTGGATTTCTAAGCCCTAGCAGGTCACTAACTATTTCTGTCTGGATTATGAGGGTTTCATTCTGTTCCCCATCTTTGTGTACCCTGAGGACAACTGGTCTTGCTATTAGAGACTGAGGCAAAGAAGGCATTAAGTACCTCAGCCTTTTCCTCAGGCTTTGTCACCATGTCCCCCCACATCCAATAAAAGATGGAGATTCTCCTTTGCCATCCTTTTGTTGCTGATGTATTTGTAGAAACATTTTTATTGTCTTTTATGGTAGTTTCCAGATTAAGTTCAAACTGGGCTTTGGACAATCTTTTTTTGTCCTTGCATAACTTCACAACATCCTTGTAGTCTTCCTATGCTTCCTGCCCATTCTCCCAAAGGTCATAAAATCTCTTTTGTTTTTTCCATGAGTTCCTGCAAAAGCTCCCTGTTCAGACAGGCCCATCTTCTTCTAAGCCAGCTCATCTTTTGGCATGTGGGGATGGCTTGTTCCTGTACCTTTAAGATTTCCTTCTTAAAAGCACATTCAGCCTTCATGGACCCCTTTGCCCTTCAGGACTGCCTCCCAAGGCACTGTCTCAACCAGCCTCCTAAGCAGGCCCAAGTCTGCCCTCCCGAAGTCCAAGGGAGCAGTTCTGCTGACCCCCCTCCTTACTTCTCCAAGAATCAAAAGCTCTATCATTTCATGATCACTGTGCCCAAGACAGCCTCCAACCATGACATCACCCAGCAGTCCTCTGTTCACAAACAGCAGGTCCAGCAGGGCACCTTCCCTAGTTGGCTCAGCAGCTGTGTCAGGAAGTTCTCTTCCACACACTCCAGGAACCTCCTGGACTGTTTCCTCTCTGCTGTGTTGTATTTCCAGCAGACATGGTAAATCGAAGTTCCCAGTGAGAACAAGGGCCAGAGGTCGTGAGACTTCTCCCAGCTGCTTATAGAATATTTTGACTGCCTCTTCATCCTGGTTGGGTTGTCTATAACAGACTCCCACCAGGGGATCTGCCCTGTTTGCCTTCTCCCTGATTCTTCCCCATAACATCATCATTAAGCTCTAGACAGTCAAGACACTCTCTAACATACAGGGCTACCCCATCGCCTCTTCTTCCTTGCCTGTCCCTTTTGAAGAGTTTATAGTCATCCATTGTAGCACTTCAGTTATGCAAGTCATCACACCATGTCTCCATGATGGCAACTATGTCATAGTTTTGCTGATGCACAGTGGCTTCCAGTTCCTTCTGTTTGTTGCCCATGCTGTGTGCATTGGTGTCGATGCACTTCAGTTGGGTTTTTGATCCTGCCACCTTGTGGGGAGAAGCCCTAGTTCCTGCACGACCATTCACAGGTGCTTCTCGGTTTCTAACACAGCATGTAACCTTTATATCTTTGCTGCCCTATGGATCTCTATCCCTTACCTCTACTGAGACAGCAAACCAAAGGATCTTGCTAGCACACTGTCTCTCAAACAGTATCAGGCCCCCCCGGCTTATCTCTAGTGATCATGATTTTGTTCCCTTCCTCCTTCAATCCAGTTTAAAGCTCTCTCAAGGATCTCTGCTCACTCTTGTGCAAGGATCCTTTTTCCCCTTTGAGACAGGTGGACCCCATCTGTTGCCCGCAGGCAGATCTATGATTAAAAAAAAAACAACACAAATTCTGCTGGTGATACTAGGCTTGGAGCTAGGTATACATCTGCATGATTTTCCTGTTTCTACTCCCATCATTCCCTCAACTGGCAGGGTAGAGAACACTGCTCGTGCTCCAGATCCCTCAACCAGTTGTCCCAAGGCCCTGAGGTCTCTTCTGATTGTCCACAGCCTTCTTGATGAGACTTCAGCACTGCTCAGCTGAAAACCCAGTAGAGGATAATAAGCAGAGGGTCATAACAGATCCTTCCATGTCTCCTGTAAAAATGGCTCTAATAACAAGTTTGTATATTATAATTTCCCTGGAGACTTACACAGGCCTTTCCTGTCTGTCTTGATGATTAGACCTTAATCTATAGCATAATTTGGAAATTTTAGTAATTAACTGCTATATTTTGCTCTTAATTCTGGTCAGTTAATTTAAATGACAGAGGAGTCCTCTCCTAATTTAAGATGAGCTGCTTCTCAGACCAACATTAAACACAGCTACTGGTCTTTAATGAAACATAGTAAACCTGATAGGATGCAATATAAATAACTACACTGAAAATATACCTGCAACTCTAAACCAGAAAAATTGCTACTAACTTGTAGTGTAAAATTTGTGACAACTCTTTATGGCAATTGAGTAACGATGTCTGCTTCCATGCTATTTTCATATATTCTTTGCTAGCCAGCATGTCTTAGAAATTACTTCATCTGAAATATAAATTAGTAAAAATTGTGACATGAATATTTCACTTTTTCAGACTGCTACATGACTTCAGTTCAGAAGGCACCCATTTCCCATAGATTCTACCGGAAGAATAAAAGTTGTTTTGTATTTTATTACCTAAGTCTTACTTAAGCCAGTGACTTCAATGTGACAAACTCTTCTTGCAAAAGCAATGAACAGAATACAGCATGCACATTCTTATTCTTATTGAAAACATGGAATTTTATCATATATAATAGGCAAGGAACTGATGCTTTGTATTTTAAAAGCATTAAAATTTTTCAGGACTGAAGTGAGGTGCTGGACTTTCATATGACAGCATTTTTTTAAATATACTGAATGATATGGATTTGTCTTGTGGTGATTTTATGATGATACCCTATTCCCTGATCGTCTGCCTTATGCCAAGAAATGATTGCTGTAGCTTTAAGGTGGGTCTAGGGGAGAAGGGAGCCTTAAAGTTCTTGTGGGGGCTTTTTGAAAGCCTTACTCTTGGGCATCCATGATGTGAAAAACGAGGTTCACTTTCCTGGTAAATTTTAAAAGGTTTAATAAATAAAAAAGACAAATAGGAGACAAAGACAATAAAGCAAAAGGTTCTTATGGCCGGGTGCTTGACATTCAGCCAAGATCACACACTAACTCATAAAACACTTCATTAAATGCATCAACATGTTGCATATTCATAGATCTTTATGCATTATTCAAAATCATCCCCCCCTAACCTGTAAATCAACTTTTTTTGTGGCATCATCCTGTCATCTACTCCCTGATCAATAAATTCCTTCCCTGGAGTTCTGGTTATCTTCATCCAGATAGGATAATCCAAGAATGTGAAGAATTTCCTGATTATCTTTTTACCATTCTCTGAGTTAGTTACATGAACAAAAGCTTTTTACATCACCATGTCGTAGTCCAAGAAAAATGTATTTATCACACTAGTATTTCGAAGTTTTATTAATAGCAGAACTAAAAGAAACTATATTCACACAGCAAAGTTTTCCAACATTATGCATATAGCATTCATTTTAATATTTGCGAAAAGCCAATAATATAATATGTACTTATAACACATGATTTGTGCGGATATACATTACGTTGTTCATTAGCTAGCTTGGTTTTTGTTAGCTTAGGCAAGAAGCTTTTTCCTTTCCTTGGCCTTAGAGACTGTGACAGCAATCCTTTGGAAGATTTTTTTTCCCTCCTGAATGGTTGGTTTGGTTTTGGTCCGAGAACAAAGTCAACGGGAGAAGCGGGGGACTGGTGGGGAGCTGAGGGGCCAGTCTGTCCCAGCCCCAGACCTCGGAAAAGCCGAACCCACCAGAGAAAGGACACCAAATCTACCAACTTCATCTGCTGTGAGGAGGACACCAACATCAGAGATTGACTAGGTTCCTATCTGTATTTTTTTTCCCCGAGCTGCTGCGTAAACTTTTTGAATTTTTCTTCCCTGAGGCAGAAGCTGGTCCATTTAGTTTCTCCATGACACATGGTCGGCTATTGTTTTTTTCTTTCCCTGGAATTTTGAGGGTTTTTTGTTTCCTTGGGGGGGGGGGGGGGGCAAGGTCTGACAGTTCAATATCTAGCATTTATTCACCATTTTTTCCTGTGCCATGTTGGCACTTTGTCAATAAACTATTGGGTTTTTTCACTTTCATCCACTAGTGTTAATCTCTCATTGAAAGAAAGGGATTGTTGGAACCTGATGCCCAAAAGACAGGCTGGAAATAAAACCCCATAGACCAATGTCTATAGAGGAGGTATTTGTTTATTGCAGTGCTGGAGGTGAGGGGGATTTATCCTCCTAACTCACCACCTTTGTCAAGTGCTGTGGTATATTTATACAGTAAGTATTGCTTAGTGTTACTATGTCACTATAACATCATCATATGTGTGCCGAGACAAATTTACATAGTATCATTTCATGGTTATTAGATAGTTCTTTTGCACTGCGCTTGTGCCTCCTCAATTCCAGGGTCATTTGGGGTCTTTGATGAAGACTTCTAAGGTCTTCTTCACATCTGAACTTTTCAACTTTGTCTTCAGAGCATGCACAGTTACGGTGTTCCTTGGTCTATCTGGTCTTAACCGGACTAAATTCTTTATTTGGTGGATAATTTTCTTTACATTTACCAATTTCTCCTTAGCACTATACTTATCTATCTCTGAAACTATCCACCTGGTGAGGTTTTTTTTTTGTTTCTGTCTATTTAGCATTAAGCAACTAGTTAACCATATACTAGCCATTACATTGTATAGCAAGTTATTTATATCAGGTTATATAGGTATAAAAAGTTATGAATCAGGTTATACTGATATCAGGCTATATAGATATATAAAAAGTAATGATTCAGGTTATATTGATATCAGGTTATATACATATATTAGGTCATATTGATATTTTATAACTCAAGCTATATAACCTTGTAACTTTGACCTAAGTTAGGCATCAAACCCTTTTAATAAGAGGAAACACTCATTCCAGAGCATTTTCTCCTAAACTTGTCTCTAAACTGAGACAGGACTGATGCTACTATAGTTGAAATCTGTGTTCTCTGATCATGGACTTCATCTCAGGGTATTCTTGTGCAGTACTCTACAGTGCAACCCATAAGTGTGATCTGGGCAACAAAAATAGATTTGTAGTAATTCCATTTTTTTTTAATTTTTTGCTTGTTTTAAAATATATTTAAATACTTTTGTTTTTGGGGGGAGGGTTGGTTTTTGTCAACTGTAAATTCAGGCAGCTGAAAACTACTTCACCCTTCAAGGCAATGAGGAGTTTTAGCATAGATCAAAGCTTTCAGTGAGAGCAATTAATGCCTATGTCCTGATAGAAAGACTTACTGAAGTGTCTTAATATAGTTTGAAGTATATATATTTGTTATTAAGGACAAGACAGTGTTTTTCCCCAAGTTTGCATTAGCTCTGCATAGCAGCTGTCAAAAGAAAAATCCACTTTGGTCTCTTATGATTCAGGAAAACAGTAACTGTTAACTCTGTAGCATCATGCAGGGATGAAAGCCCCATTCTATGTATTCACTACAATAAGTAATTTTTTTTTTCATGTGTAGTATATCTCTTTATATCAGACCACAGTAAATAGAGAAGAGACAAATTAGCAAAAACTCCTCTAAGATATAACTTCATTTTATACATGTCCAATTTCAATACTTTAAAAGTCATTGAAAAAACATGAACAAAAATGTACTTGAATTTTCAGGCATGCTGAGAGATTGTCATTTAAAACTGAATTGCTCATTTATTTTATATTTTATTTCTTTTAATGCTGCTTCACTGCATATCAAACCAATTTATGAGTGAATATAAGTAGTCACAGCAATATGCACGCACCAATATAGAAGGAACAAGTGTTAGAGATTTGTTACGGATCTTAAGTGTTTCTGTTTTAGAGGACAGAAATCAAGATAAGCTTGTCTGAGTCCTATTCAAGTAATTCCAGCCCATCAAAGAAATGGGATAGAGGAATTCAAGTGCAGTATTAGTTTTTTAAATCTCCATTCTCACTGATCCAGTAAGTGTAGATATGATCTTTAGAGCAGGTTCTATTGCAAAACCTGTCTCTTAACATCCCCCCCCTGCCCAGTGGATGCAATTTCAGCTCACATGTGCTACCTGACAGGAAACGTCATTTACAAGACAGTAAAAAGTTGCTGAAATCTGCCTCTGTCCTTCCTGTCCTCTTTGAAACTCCTATGAACCACATTCTGCATGTGGCTCTGGGCTTGCATGGATGAATAGTAGGGAAGCAACTGTTTCTCATGTAGGATGTCTGGATCTTCAGAGGCTTTGTAGAAAGTAAGATTTCTCTAGAAAGCTGCTGCCTTCTATTTCATTTGGTTTGTTTCTTTTAGCTGTGATGGAAGACATTCTTAAATGTTCAGAAAGATGTGTGGTGTTTCTTTTAAGATCTGTTGTAAAACTTGTCAGGATAGTCCTCTGGGGAGCTTGGTCCTATATGACAAATTTGTACAGAATAGTTAGTTCCAGAAGTAAATATTAATTCTGAAATCAGAGGCATTTTGAAAAGTGTATCTCTGATGTGTTTACAGAATCAAACCCTTTTCAAAGTGGAAAAGAATTTTCATAGAAGTAAATTCTCATTTGTAGTTCATTTAATAGCTTAATTTATTAAACACAGTATGTAAAATCTACATTGTTGTTTCACTTTAAATGTTTTCACACACGAGGATTTTTAACCACAAAGCAACAAGAGCTTCCCATACCCTACCTTCCTATGGGAGATACAGATATTAAATGCTACAAGAATTCCTGGCTCATCAAACTCTCTTTTCATTGCCTTCCCTTTATTTCCCTCCAAGCCTGGCATAAACAAACAGGTTTTAATTACAAAAGTAATTTTTAAATAGTTCCAAGGGAAAGTCTGCTGATATGAACTCCTGGAAGTGGGAAGAACTCCTAGAGAGGTCTACAGTTTTTCAATTGACAAGAAGTTCTTACACAAACGGTTAATCTTTTTGGGATACTGACTTGCAAAAATAATTTGAGTACCGCCACCTAAAAAGTGCTGATACCTATGGTGCCATTTGTGAGAATTCAGGTGCTTATTGTATTTCTATTAGTACTAGGTAGAGGTATTGTGCAAATCCTCAAATTATGCAACTTCACCTCACTTTTCAGTACAAAGGGAAAAATAGGCATTAGCTATGTTTTTTTTAAGAATCAGAACTACTTAAACTATCTGCAAACTACAGTTAATGCACATGTAATCTCGTCATGCATCAAAAGCCAAATTTTAACAATATGTGAAAGGTCAATATGTATTTCTTTAGCTGGATCCCTGAATTTTGACAGTTAGCCTATCCATATGCAGAGGTCAGATGGTACCTTTATTCTGACAGGATTATCACACCATACTACACACTGTATATCTATCTGTATTACTCTAAGATACAACTCTCCTCAGTACTTAAGCATTACCCTTTGTTATACATAAACCAATGTATATTTTGTTTGTTTTTACTTTTTTTTGCATTTTCTTTTTTAATTACAGAGAAAATGTTATAATTATATAACTATTCTTTATGGTATTCAAATAAACCTAAATTTCAGATTTTTTACAAGCAGGATGGAATGTTCAACTGTATGTTCACTCTAACAGCTCTTGCAGTTCCTGTTTGAAGGATATAACACATGCTGTGAAATGCACTAGCCACCAAAAAAAAAGTCTCAAAACACATTAAAAATATACACATTAAAAGCAATTTATATTGACAAATACGAATGTTGTTTATTAAGGCTGTGCTTCAGAAAGAGGATGTTTAGGGTTAAATAGCCTTTACCAAGGCACAGAATGGGAAGAAGTAAGCACAGTTGTCAGTAGAAGATAAGTTATGTAAAACCACTAGTGAAGTACACATGCAGCAAACAAAACTGCACAACTGATCTTTATAACCAAACTGAACATAGTTAAAAGGAAATACTGTGACTTTTCAAATATCACAGTTCTACTTCATTATTAAAAACATGGCAAATATTTCCAAACATAAAATTTACAGTTTGAATAAATGAAATATTTTAAACAAAGTGCTTCACAGATCTGAACCCTGCATGGTTGTACTGTATGGTCTAGAAGCATTTTGTAGACATCATAGGAGCATTTCACACAAAACTGAAAATATAATTCAGGTGAGTAATAAACAGGACATTTCTAACATTTTTACACTTTCAAGAGGTTGAGTTCTTCCAACCACTGGGTTTTGTAACAAATGTGTCTTACAGCAGTACAGGTTCGTAGATTCTTTTAGCAGCAGAGGCCTCCTTTCAAAGGGCACGTGGTCTTTTTTGGGTTGATCTGTTTACTGGCCTGTTCCTCCTCTTGTAGAGCTGTCCGGAAAGATTTCACTTTATCTTTAATGAAAAAGAGAGATTGAGTACTAATATGCCTGTGCTCAACACATCCTGAGACTAAGGCCTGATGCCCCACATACTGGCCCTAATGCAAAACAAAGAACACTTCTCCACAAAAAATAGCTGAAGATACAAACTACAAGAGGATTGAGATAAGCTTAAATGTAATACTTACCATACAAACAAATTGCTTAGCAACTTAGTCCCTTCTTAGATGCTACCCCGTCTCTTCTTAGGAAGAAATTCTTCCCTGTGAGAGTGGTGAGATACTGGCACAGGTTGCCCAGAGAAGCTGTGGCTGCCCCATCCCTGGAAGTGTTCAAGGCCAGGTTGGATGGGGTTTGGAGCAACCTGGTTTAGTGGAAGGTGTACCTGCCCATGGCAGGGAGTGGAATGAGATGATCTTTAAGATCCCTTCTGACCTAAACCATTCTGTGATTCTATGATAACAACTTTTTTATGAATGTGAAAAGCATTTGTGATTAAATTTTGGAAGTAAACAGAAATGCATCAATCATTTTTTTCATCATAGATAGCACCAGAATAGGAGAAACCCTAGAAAAGAAGTATGTCATCCTCTCCTATTTATATTCCTCCTCCACTCCCGTTCCACAGTAATATGCCCATGAATGGGAAGAAGGAAACAAAACTGACAGCATAAAAAAGTCAGTCCCAAAGTGACAGGACTAAAAGCTAAAATATTCAGTGATCATTATGTGCCATGAGCATAACAGAAAAGTTACTGGGAGAAAGAAGCTTTAACAGTTCTTCCCTCTTGTAATGCTATATATCATATATGTATCATGCTATTTGTAAAGATGCAAGGATCTTTTAGATATCCTTTATCTCCAGTATCTTGTTCCAAAAGCAGTATCTAATAAGTTATGGAAGAACAGGGAGTCACCTAAACTGTTTTTTACTGCTGTTGTCTCAAATTGTCTTTCCCTGAAGAGGAAGCCATCATCCATAAGAAACAAAGGAATGTACATCACATTCTTTGCTAAAGTATACTGGTACCAATACATGCATACAAAGCAAGCAGGCCACATCTGATTTGCTTGATGTATTCTAACTTACACCAGATACTCAGACTGAGTAAAATGTAACATTTTATCTTACAAAGAGTTTTCTAACACAGATTAAAAAATCCAAAATAAACCAATATAGCATGTCTGCTGGAATGCAGATACATAAGAGAAACTAAAATGAAAAATTAATCTCCATGAGGTACCAAGCTGGCATGCTGATTTGAAAAGACAAATTAAAGAATCAATTTTGGTAACTAAAAATTATCTGTGGTTGGTTTTTCAACAAAGAGATGCTGACAAATTTTTGACAGAAAGGCTGCTAAGGAAAATAGGCTAAAAGCCATGCTACTCAGAACTCAACATTACTCTTTAAGTACAGACTGAAAAACAACAGCAGGTTTTTGTGGGACACATATTGAGAAAGTAAGAAAATTACAGCCTGAAAAATATTCCAGGCTGGAGTTTCTCAGCTCTGTTCCCAGCCAATAAGCTGGTCCAGCTCAAGGCTAGGGAGAATTTCTCCCAGGGTGATAATTTGGTCAAAATAAAAAGGAATTAATAACAAAGATAGAACACCTGTTGTGGTACGTGACCAGGCCCTGGGAATGGGGTGTCTTCTCTCTGAACCAATCACCTTTTCTCTACTCTTGGAGTTGCGAGTCATGCTATAAAACCAAGTGTGTTTCACAATAAACTTGTCTCTTTCTTCCTGTCATGAAAGACGACCATGTAGCTGTGCATCTTATTTTCGCTGCACTTAAAGGGTTAAAACCCCTTTCCACGGCTACAGGTTTTCTTTTTCTTTCCTTTATTCTTTTGGAATAAAGAAAAAAAAAACAAAACCAACCCAAAGTTGCAGGATCAAGTTTATACTTCCTGGAGATAAAGCAGAGTCTTCCATTAAACTAGGATGGATTGAATACAAATGTGAACTTGTTCTTAAATAAATGTTCCTTTCTCAGAACATTACAGGACAGCATAAGGTGAAAAAAGACCCCAAAACATAACCACATTTTTTAAATCTCCTCATTATTACTGCAAGTGAAAATATGAAAATGCACACAAAGGTGATTAAAAGCAATCTACCTCTAAGTTCAGTCAGAATATCAATTTTTTGCTCTAGAATTGCTTCAAGTCGGGTAGCATAAGAATCCACATCATAGTCTACTTCTTCTGTCATCTCGAGAAGAGCTTTTTCATCTTCCAGCCATCTAATAGATTCCTAGGTAAAAGTTAAAAAAATCTCAGCTAAATACATTAACAAAGTTTCAATGCAATTTTCAAGACAATTCCTGAGCTGAATTATTCCTTTTCTCAAGATGACCACTCTTTTACTGTCTAATCACCTCACTATAATGTTTTAATCTTAAAATGAATCCTTATTCCTAATTTAGCAAAATTGTATGTTTTCTACATAGTTTCTTAATTCCAATGGTCATAATGGCAACAGACAAATCCCAGCTACCTCAGTTCTCTTCAAATTCAGAACATTAGATGATTGTAAAACTAAGAAATTAAGAACTTTATTTCATGGTTTATGTACCCTTAGGTAGGTATCAAAATTTGAAGCCAGATTTCAATTTTAATTATGGGCTGGTTGCCACTGAAAATAATCATTATTGTGTCATTATTATAGCTGAGGAGCCAAAATAATTCTGTCCATACTCAAAACTAGTTTTGAGAGAAACTGTATAAAAGAAGAGCTAACTCTCCAGACAGATAAGAGTACGGTAAAAGATGGTTAAAGCAGATCTTAGGCATCTTTACACTCTCAATATTACAAATTAAAAAAAAAAAGTCTTGCAGCAAAGAGGAATGCAACCAGGCACTTAAAGGTTACAGAATCATGCAAAGCTGTAATTAGATGGACTGATCTCCTTGGAAATGCTTTGATTAAAAATAAAGTAAGCTGACAGTTCTATGCATGCTGAGCCTGAAATACTAAAATTAAGTCTTTCCTTCTATGCTCAGTAGTTCAAGTGATATTGAAACCATAGTCCAAACCCCATGTGTGTTTTGTTGGCTTTCAGGACAGATGAAGTTCTCACATTGGGATAGGATTCATGTCATCTAATGTAAACTTGTATATCCAAGAAACAAAGGAAGATCAAGATGTCTAGAGTACAATTAATTCAGTTAATCTATTTTAGGGATTTTTGTTAGGCTAGGATGTTTTGTATCCCAAAATCAACAGCTTCCAGGAAAAAGCTGACAGAAGACAACTTCTGCATGTTACAGCTTGTAGATTTTGTATTCCTGCAACCCATCTTCACCCATGGCATAAACTAACAAGTAATGCTGCAAATGAAAGTGGCCACCTCCAGCCCGGTCCAGGAACGGCCATGTGGCCAGGACTGCGTGACCAAAAATCAGCATGACTGGGACAACCGCGCACAGCTGTGACTGCCTCAGCATGGCTTGTAATGGACTTTGTTTAGCCACTTTTAGCCAGCCATGCAGCAGAAAGAAGGACAAAAATGGCAGCAGCAGCTTTTCTTTTTTTTTTTGGCGCTCCGCATGAAGAAAAACACAGAGTAGAGCCAGTGGCTGACACAGCTCACACAGTATCAGCGGAGACCACATGACCAGCAGCGAGAGGCACAGTGAGCGATCTCCCTGATGCAGAGCCTGAATAAGATCAACCTTTCAGTGTTGCAGAACTCTATAAAAACTTTCAATTGGTAAAGCTTGAGAACAAACAAACCTACAAACACTAATTCTCTCCCAAATCAGGAAAAAGGAAAGGGTGAAGACATGCAGAGACAAAAACATGGGACTCTGAGGTCAGTGAAGAAGGAGTCAAATTATAGATGGGAGGGGATTGAGGAGATGCATAACTCTTAGGCTGAAATTCTTTTTTTAAGGCTATGGTGAAAATATATTTGATATATCAGACTTTGTTTTTTCCCTGGAACTCATGGAAGTGCATTGGGGGATGTAGCATTCTAACACAACTGTGAGCCGAGGCACCAGTATTAAAGCAAGTAGATGTTGCTATGATCCAATGAGAAACTTGAACAGAGAGAGATGAGAAACCTTGACCCAGGGATAGTAGTAGAAAACCTCTGTTCCCAGAGATGGATGAAGAGAACTTTTGTTTTATGCTAGAACAGCTCATCCTTAAAATAGCACTCCAATAATTTGACATGGCCCATGAAAGAAGCCGTGGGAAAGTTGCAAAAGCATGGGAGGGACTTTCACACTGTGAACAGATTTTCATTTCCTGGGCGGCTGATTCACTGTGACATTGAAGCCACAAGAGAACTGTTTCTTGTGGAGAGGTCTCCATGGCATGGCAAGAGAGACTCCTCTACCTAAGTGGACTGAAGAAAGACTATTTTAGAGGTGGTAAACTGACTGAAAGTCACAGGTTTTGTCTCTTTACGATATCAGTGGGAAAGAAAAGAGGATGTGAGGGAAGATGTGTTCTGAAGGTTTATTCAGATTTTCTTATAATTTTTCTGTTAATAAAGTTTTCTTTATACCCTTTAAAGTTTTGAGCCTGTTTTGCCCTCCTCCTCCTAATCCATATCTCACAGCAGGAAATTAGTAAATAATCCCTAGTGGGTGCATTGGCATTTGGCCAGCAGTAAACCCACTACATAATTGGTGTGTTGGCCAGAAAACTCAAATTGGGGAACCCATAAGTGCTACAATGTATTATTTAGCATCATTTCTGTATTACATGAACAGACATCAATATTTCACTAAGTAACATACCTAAATTGAGATGTGTTGTATTGGTGTGGCACGGCCTGGATTTTGGAAGCAGGGGGGCCACAAAGATGGCTCCTGTGAGAAGCTGCTGGAAGCTTCCACCATGTCCAGCAGAGCCAATGGCTAATGGTAGTGAAGATGGACATGCTGCTGGCCAAAACTAGGCCAATGAGAGAGGTTGGTAACACCTCTGTAATGACATATTTAAGAAGAAAATCAAAACAAAGTCACGGGGTTTTGCTTTTAGTCAGAGAAGGGGAGGAGGTGAGAACACGCAAGGGAAAACAACATGGTGACACCAAGGTCAGTGGAGAAGGAAGGGGAGGAGGTGCTTGAGGCACTGGAGCTGAGATTCCCCTGCAGGCCATGGTGAAGCAACTGTGCCCCTGCGGCCCATGGGTCCACAGGGAATGCACAGATCCACTCGCAGCCCTTGGGGGGGAGGTGCCCATGCTGGAGAGGGTGCTTGGAGGTGGCTGTGATCCAGTGGAAGACCTGGTGGAGAGAGGGGGCCCCTAATTCCAGGCTGGAGCAACCTGTCCTTGGAGGACTGCACCCTGTGGAAAGAGAGACCCACAGCGCAGCTGTTTTGGGAGGACTGTCTGCCCATGAGGGTAATTAATGTTGCAGCAGGTGTGAAAATGAGACAGGGAATTGAAGAGTAAGGAATAGTTCATCAAAATTAGCTAACCAAGACAATGAGGAATGCCTGACATTTGCTATGCTTGCAAAAATCGGGAGGAGAGGCAGAGTAGTTTCTGATAAATGGAGCCAGAACATGCAAACAGGGTGAGGGGTGCAAGGCTACCAGTGATAAGTCCAAAACCTTAAACCACCAAGAACTAATCTCAAGATCTGGAATGTGCCCAAATGGCTAAGACGCATGCTCCGAAGACAAAGTTGAAAAGTTCAAGTGCAATGAAGAGTTTGGAAGCCTTCGTCAGAGACTCCCGACGACCCCCAAATTGGGGAGGTGCAAGCGCAAAAGGACTTTTGGTTCATTTTAATGCAAAGCGAGGGTAAGCGGGGCTAGGACATGAATATGTATTAGGCATATTGTGTAATCCTAGGCTTTTAGGGAATAAATAGAGCAGTAGTCTGAAGTTTCGGTGTGCATGCTTTGGGAGGAGCTATCCCCATGCACCTCAGGGCTGAATAAATGCATACCTACTTTATAACTAATTTCTCATGAGTTATAGAGTCTTTTCCGCGTATCAGTAGGACTGCTGCTCGTGAGAGTGGACCCACGCCGGAGAAGTTCACGGAGAACTGTCTCTCGTGGGAGGGACCCCACAGTGTCACAGGGGAAGGATTCCTCTCCCAGAGCAGCAGAATGAAATCTTGGTGATGAACTGACCAAAACACCCACGCCCTGTCTCCCTGTGCTGTCGATGGGAAGGAGGGAGGGGCTGGGGGGGAAAGGGTGTTTTAAGGGCTTATTTTCTTCTCATTATCCCTCTCTGATTCTGTTAGCAATAAAATTCACTTGGCAACCTTGAGCCTGGTTTGCCCTTGAAATATTTCTCCTGGTCCTTATCTCAGTCATGAAATGTTCTTTTTTTTTTCCCCTCCTCTGCCCAGCTGTGGCAGGGGAGGCTGAGCTAGCGACTCTCATAGGTGCCTGGCATTGGGACAGTGTCAAACCATGACGTGTGTATTCCCTATAGGTTTAATGTTTTGGTATTTTCTTGCAGCAGATGCTCCAAATGGACAGCCTGACTAAAGATTCTAACGTTATCAACAGAAACAATTCATATTTCCTTCTGAAAACTAGTAACTCATACATATTGGAATTTATTTTGTAAATATAAAAGGCTCTGTGGTGCTGATCAGCATTACACGATGTGGTCAGTACTCCTTTCAAAGACCCTGACTAGTAGCAAATGAAAACCTTATGTATCTGCAAAAAGGAAGAAAACAGGCACTTAGAAATATATTTGTTTCTTCTGGATCTCAGTATCTCAGAGAAAGATGTCACAGAAGGATATTTAGAGAAAATACTTGGAGGGAGTATTGCTGAATTTTAGAGGGAGATGACCACACAGAAATGGTGCTGATAGGGACATTACTATATAGACACATTACTATTAATTGCTAGCTTTGGCATTGGAATACTGGCATAGACTAGACAGTGAAATTGAAAATTTTGAGACCAATCTGAGTAAGCTCCCTACAACTAGAAAAAATAGTCACTAATGCTGGAAAAGGACTAACACAAAAAATATAGTAAATAGTTGAAATAGTGAAAAGAAAATAGCAACTTTTCTTACAATAAAGATAGTCTGTTTAAGAAATCTCTAAAAGCAGCAGAATGACCAGATATCCTACATCTTCAAGAGTATGCACTTTCATTGGCAAAACCTGCATTCTTGTATTAGGATAAAACATGGTAGGCTCCATCTTTTACCTGGAAGACAGCCCTGTGGTCTTCTACTACTTGCTCTTCCATTTCCACCATTTGTGACACAGCTTCATGGAAAGTAAACAACTGTGGAGAAACTTCCTCTTCCTAAAAGCAATAGTTAAGCTTGTTAGACTCAAAAGAACTGTGGCTATCTGTGATTATATTGAATATAATCACAGATCATGAAAAGAAATATGCAGAAAGCAGAACTGGTCAAAAATAAAAATACTTTCTAAAAAGAAAATGTCCATAAATGAGTGGACAGAACAATAAATTTAAACTGTTCACAGAGTTAAATGCAATTCATATTCATAAAAAATTTCCAGCCACTAACTCTAATGGATACTGGAAACCAGAATATTCCTCATGAGAAAAAAACCCCTCATGTTAAAATAGTGGGAGGAGGAATTCATAAGGGAAGAATGTCATGGAAGAAGAGACAGTTATTAAATGAGAAATATAGCAAACACCATACAGAGGTATTTGAAAAGGCAGAGAGTCTGGAGAAAAATAATTTAGGCTGGTAAGGATTTTTCTTTTGTACCTTTCATCATCATTTTCACAAACCAACTTGAACATTTAAGGAACCAGGACTAGAGCTGATAATCAGTAGTGAGGGAAAAAAATGCCCTTTATAAGATGCCTCTCAATCCCAGCTCTCCACTCATGCAGCCCAAGGAGACATCCTGGGAACATGATGTGGCTTTCTCCCAAACATTGCTCTGGGGTTTCACTCCATGAAAATCAGGATGTTGGGAAGAGGAATGATGGGGAGCCAGATTTCTAAACATAGAGAAAGAAACTCACTCGAAACAGGGTTCCGTGCAGGATAAATAATGGTCAAAACCACAGGAGTGTTAAACAAAATAGATGCATTTCCCAGGCTACTTCTCACTATCTAATAAAAGATAAAGCTATACTGGAAAAATGCACACTAAAAATGTGAGAGCCTAGAACAGACCCTGCCTAGATATTAAAAGCCCTAATCAGCAAGGAAGATAAAGAAAAGTAAAACATTTTCCTCTCATCATTCAAGAAACCTTTTTTTTTTGTGTATATGGGAATGAACATAATAGCATAAAGTGAAAAGGTGAACAGGCATGCTGTATCTACTTAATGATATTGCTTACAGGCTATAAATACACATTACTCTGGATTTGTTTTGCCACTGTATTTATCATCTCTTTCCATGCAATGCTGTAAACCACTCACATTTTGTTCACAAAGCAGTTTGAGATCATCTCTCTGAGGAGAGCTCCCCACACCCCACTGTGTCTCTAAGTCATCAATCTGATTGGGAGCATGGTGTTTAAAAGGACAGATATCTCCTGCAGCACTCGGATCAACCATCAACTCCTTCACCCTACATTCAGAAAATATTTAAATTGTAAATTAGTAACTTCCTGTTCAAAAGTGTCACAACCAAAAATAAAGCTTATTTATGCACAATTTATTTCATTTAATAAGAATGCTGATTTCAGCTTCACAAATTTAATGTACTTTCAGTGACAAAATTATGTTAGTTCAATTCCTAAAAAGCACAGACTTTCAACTACTTGCAGGTGGATTGCAGTCCATCTTCTCACAAAAGGCATTTTTTGACTGAAATCTTAGTACTCATTAACTGTTAAGAGGGAAAAAAAATGTCCAGACCCTCAATATTAACTCCTCAATAAGGAATAATATTTGAAAGAAAAGTTCATTAAGCATCCCAGACTTGACCATCTTTTTTTTTCTATGCACACAATTGTGCTTTAAAAAAATTAGTCAGTCAGTACCCTACTAGATGTTATAAGCACAGCCACCAAGAATTCTGAAGTAAATAATAATTTGCAGCCAACTATCTCAGAGAATGAATAGATCCTTTAATTAAAATGATTTAAAAGGTGAAAATATATTATTAAAATGTAAGGTTCTTGCAGCATGAAAATAGTTTAAAATATTGATAATGATTCCATCAAGAAAAAAATCCATTTAAAAGAACGCTTATGAAACAGAGACATCAAACTCTGCAAGTGTAGCAAGTTTTAGAACAAATTCTTAATTTTTAAGGGGAATTTCTTTCTGAAGTAGCACATATTTACTACAACGGAAAATAGATTTCATTCATCTTTGGAATGATTAAAAGTTTTTAAAATATATATTAAAATAGTTTTCTTTTAAAATTAGTTATATGCAAATTACCCTAAACATAGACTTGTCAGATTTGGTCCATTAAATGTATGAAGGTGACATCACTTTTTTTTTTTTTTTTTTTTTTTTTAATGTGAAGGAAACTAGCAAGCCTGGATACAGAGTATGGTTGTTGTGAACAAAATAATGGGAAGATGATTGAAGATCATGCAAAACTATCACCTGACAAACAAAATAAAAACAAAGTATGTGTGACTCAAGGCAAGGAGACTAATGAAAAGTTTATCTGTAAAATTACATTGCCAAAAAGAAAAGTCAAAAATAAACATTCCATATATACAATGAATTAGACCTGGTGTTTGAAGGAGAAAAGTCGTCATACTCATAGGAAGGAGAGAGATCAGAGCGACTGCCACTACCCTGTGAGAAGGGAATGTCTGAAGGACTAATTCCAAATTCCTTTACTCTGCAGCAGCAAAATACAGCAGCAAATTAAAAGAAAATTATCTCATAAACACAGTTAAAATAACTGTTTAGCATTCTTTAATAGTTTAGCAGTAAAATTATTTTTATATTAAAAAAGAAAACTGTTGACATATTTAAATCTTCTGCAAATAGTTACAGATCACTAACAAAATTGGACAATATCAGTGCTGGTAATTTGCAGGAGAGTATAATAGCAGTGTTTTCAGAAGAGTAATTCCAGATTTCAGTTTGTGAATAAAATTTTCTCTACATTCAGTATTTCATTAAACTGATCCTTTTAACATATCAAACCACTACAGTGCCTTAAATTCTATACTGCCCCATCTTACACTGCGCAGACACTGGTGTTCAGCACCTAAAACCTACTTGTACTATGAAAATTATATATTGGTAGAAAAAAATTAAAATACTACACAGAACACATTAAGCAACTTTACAGTGATAGACATAAAAAATTAACTCTACCCCAGCTAAAATCAGCACAACCTCATAAAAACATATGAATTTAATAGCAAGGGGAAGAAACAGTTTCTGCGTAACAATTTAGCATACTAGGAATAGGCATTTGTTTTTCAGTGTCCATTTCTGAAGTCACTTCAGTAGTACGTGTTCTATAAGGGATAGAAAGATCCAACTAGTTTCGATTAATGTGACACATCCTTCATTATGTTACTGTAAGCAGGGGACTAGATGCCCCCTTCTCACCAGGAAGGAAATCACAGAGTGGTTCAAGCCAGGTAGATTTGCTACTAATTTGATCCAAACAGAAAGACATTTGGATACCGCGAGGAACGGATGATAAGTTACCTTAGCAGCCCTTTGTGTCCAATTAGCAACTGGCTGCAGGGAGGGAGCAAGAGAAGCAAAGCAGTAGAGGATGTGGTTCTGCCCTATCTTTCAGTGGGGCAAGCAGACCACTAGGTGGTAGCTTCTTCTGGCAAAACCAGGCTTTCTGATGGCCCAGAAACTTGTTTGCCTCCTTTGTTCTTTGCAGCAAAGTGGTGGGTGGGTTTCTAGGGTGCAGGGTCTGATTGCAGGCATATTCAGTACCCCATCTCCCTAAACATTAATCATAGAACTGTAGCTGTATAAGGCTCCTTTCACACTGACCAAAGAGACAAACACTTTCAGAGAGCAGTACAGGTCTCAGAGATGATGCATCAAGCTCTGGAGGCACTAACTTCTCCACTGATTTTGTCACTGTTGGATTAGCTGACTGTATTTAGGGGTCTCAGACATTTCCCTGAAGTTGAGAAATATAAAATTTAGTCCACAGCAACTGCCGAATTTTCATAAGAATAAGCTAGTTAAGATATATATATATTATATGATATATATATATAAAAGAAACATGCTGGCAACTGAATGCAATTCCACCAAGGGAATGAAAAATCACATTGCAGAAAGGTATGTCAGCTAACACCCCAGGGAAACATCATGAAAACTGCCTATCCCTAATGCAAGGGGTGATACCTTCAGAGCAGGGACAAAACTAAGAGAGGCATCTCCCAGATTCCTTGCAATCCCTGTTATATCCATTTCTGGATAATGACTTAAATGTAGTTTCTATTGATTCTCTTGTAATGGTTGTAAAAAGTTACAAATTGAATTAAATGAGAAGCTGAATCAGTAACCAGTATTTTGGGTTGAATCTTATTAAGAAATGCAAGTACACTAAAATTATTCAAGTAGTTAAAACAATTATACATCATGGAACAACAATTTTCCAAATATCAGTGATCAACAGCCAATATATCTATACGCAATAACATTTTCCATACCTATTTGCATATCTCAGTGTATTTAGAGTATTTTCACATGATGCTATCCCTGGAGAAATTGTAGCGATCTGGAGAAAAAAAAGCCATTCATTAATAAATCACTTTGTACAGATGAAACGGTAAGTGAATTTAAATTAATTTTTAATATCAAATTTGATTTGAGATGTTTTACAAAAACTGTCTACTATGTACAGCTGTCCTAATGTTGGAAATGATACAAAATTTAAAAATTTTTTGTAACTTTAGTCAGTCTTGCTCGCCTTTGCCCCAGGGGTAAGGAATTGAAGTTTCTTTTTAAAGGACTGTTTCATCACTTCAGGCGTGATGAGCTTAACATCTCAAGAGACTGGGAGTAGCACAGAAGATACACAAAAGACAGCAAACATTAACGACCATTACGACCATTAACGACCATAAACTCCAAACCACCCCTGGCATGGTCAGAGACACCTGGTCCAGAAAAGACTGATAAGAGAACCAAGGAATGAGGACCAAATTAGCATTAGAGGCAAATAAATCTGTAACCAATAAGAAACCAAATACTAAGAAATGTGTAACCTGGGACCAATGAACATCGAACCAATTAATTTCTCTGGGTTTTGACTGTACAAGTATGTGAAAAATCTAGCAAAGAGTCATGTGTCATGGATTGATTTTCTCTGCACACCCGGGCAATGTGTGGATGAAATTATTTCTGTTGCACATCCTGGCCAGAACAACATCCTGGCCAGAATAAAGTAATACCTTGATTCTCTAACACTAAAAATGAGTGAGAGTTTTTGTTTCTCCCGCAGTTTCAGTGACGCTAATACAATGGTCTCTCAAGAAGAGATATGTCAAGTCAAAGCTTCAATTTATTTTTTCAACCATACCCGAAATATTATGAATCGAAGAAATTTCAGTTTCCCCCATCTCACAGCCTTCCTAAATAATATGTAAATGCAAAACCATAATTTAAAAAATAAGACTCTGAAACACTAATCTTAGAGAAATTAGGATTCTAGTTAAAAGTTAGTTATTTACTAGAGTTAATTAAAAAGCAAATGGATAGATAGGCCTTGCTGAAGATAATTAAAAGTTAGAAGCTAGTTAGAAGAAACCGGGCTTGAGATAGTTATCTGAAACTTAAATAATTAATTATGCTTGCTCAGCTGTGCTTGCAATGGGAAAAGAGGAAACTAGTAAATAGATCCAAAGAAACACGAACAATTGCAACCAGAAACTTATTCAAAGTCACGAAGGGAGGGAAATTGAAGTTCTCCCAGAAGTAATTTGTATTGTCATTGATAGAAAATGTCGAGAGTCCGGGGGCGAGGAAGACTCACTTCCTCTAAGACCCCTGCCCACAAAAACGACCCCAGACTTAATTCAAGAAGCCAACCATACATGCTTAATAGCCATTCAAGCTAATTACCATAGGAAGCAGGGAATAGGAGGTGCTGGTATTATGAATATGTAATTGTTTAAAGCTTTTGTCAATAAATAGACCCTGTGATCACCTGTAATTTTGCAGTGCGTATTAGGGGGCTACCCCATGCTGCTGCCCAGAGCTGAATAAACATACACTTTCTAACTTTAAATTGTTAGAATCTTTTGTCCATCACAGTTGAGTATTGGTATTAGGCCAATACTCATATTTTGGTAAATCAACTCCTCAAGGGGGGAAATATGCAACTCAGTAGAAAGTAAGTCTAATGAATCCTGCAAACAATTACCAGATTATATCTATATCTATATCTATATCTATATCTATATCTATATCTATATCTATATCTATATCTATATCTATATCTATATCTATATCTCTTTGTAGTCTGTTCAAGCAAATTGTATACTTATTTGAGAGACCTATTTTGGCCAGTCTACAACTACTTAATAATACTAAAGATAAGCATGTTTATTTCCCTACGTAAGATTTATTATTTTTTTTCTGAACTGAATATTATCTGTAAATAATACTTAATAGCTCACTTATGAAACCTAAGCGGTATGTAAGAAAAGGTTAACCACAAGTAATATTGTAACAAGATGTGCAGGTAAAGCATGCAAGATAACAAAGCCAGTGAGATAACAAGCATCATCAAAAGCAAGATAGCAAGTTTTAATGGAACTTGCAAACTGCAAAATTAGCTAAAAACAAGTTAGACTGAAAAACAAGAAGCACCACGCATGCACTGAAGATAGAGGTAAAAAGTTCAAATGTGAGGAAGAATACAGAAGTCTTCATCAAAAGACCACCAGAAGACTGATGACCACCACAGAAGGAACTGATGCATGTGTGAAAGCAACAAACTGTTGTAAAACCATGACACAGCCCTATGCAAATATGAGCATGCTAATGATATGTTGCAATTGTGATGTTGCATGGAAGGACTTTTAAAATGTAACTGAAGGCTAAAGAAGATTGACTGAGTTTTGTGGCAGAGAGATCCCCCTCACTCCCAGCGCTGAATAAACAAATACCTGCTCTGTAGCCGTCTTACTAAAGAGTTTTATTTTCTTTTGGGCTTCAATTATCAAACATCTGGAATCTATAAGTCTTTCCCTTTCCAGTTTAAAATACCCTAAAGATCTCACCCTCTTTTCAGCATTTAGCAAAAATAACTTTGATCAGGCAAGAGTGGCATCATTATTTGCACTAGCTTCTCTCAGTAGTCCAATTTTCTCATCTGTGCTCCTTTCAGGAGAACCATAAAGGCTCTACCCAGGACAAATACCTCTATGATCCTGCACACTAACTTTTTTTTGGCAGCACATAATCAGGAGACTGAAACTGATGAGTATTAGATAATCCTGGTGATGGGGGTTAGGTTTCTTAAGAGATTTTTTTTTCCAGTTGTTGTCATGGAAATGAAAATGAACTTCATTACGAGACAAAAGGTGTAGCCAGGGCTTTGGCATACTGTTGGAATTGTTCTGGGGGAGCGGGGGAAGCAATGTGTTAGCAAGATGTGGTGCAGTCTTTGCCCAGCTTGTAGGGCAGACGGTTGTGGGTTTTGGTGCCATACTTCTGCCCAGGGGACTTGCTGCTACTGCTGAACGTTTCTTGCTGTGTCTCCTTGCCGTTGGTAAGTCACAAGAGCGGACGTTTGACTGGGACTTTTCAGCACCTGCCCTTGCTGGGAGACCCTCACCATCTGCATGGGTGCCTTAAGGTAAAACCGGGTCCCCACTGTTATGAACAAGCTCATGTTTGTTCTGTTAATGTTCTGTTAACTGTGGAAAACCTGTTTTTATGTTAATTGTTGCTGTTGTTCTGTTCTGATTCTCACTCCCTGGAATTGCCTTGCCCTTATGCCCTTTCCCTCCCCATCGGGTAACGCCTTCACTGCTCCCAAAATGATGCCTGGCAAATAAGAAAACCGCAAGTGCTTATGGGACACAACTCAGTAATTAAAAAAAAAAACTAAAAACAACGAGCCAATATAACATCGAAAACTAAAAATGGAACTCCCAAGTAAGAAAAACAGTGAAAATGAAATCGCCAACCAGGACCCTCCTGCCTTGTCACCATGACCTGAACAGCACCCGATCGACATGACACCCCCTAGACTACGGGCCAACCAGCGTCTTCTGAGGGACTCCTGTGAGGACAGAAGGCCCAGCTCTGCTGCACAGCAAAGCTGAATTCCTCCTCCTCTGAATCGTCCATCGGGAGCAGCGGTGGTGCACGTGACCCATCGGGCTCCCACCCAGAGCTGATTTCTCACTAAAGGCATTAAAACGGGAGCTGGTCTCCACCTCCTCCCTCTATCCGGAGGGAGCACCTCCCGGCTGCTTACTGCAGCCTCGGCACTGTACAGGACATGTGAGAGCCAGGGGAATGCCAAAACACTCCCCGCCCTCCACCTTCTCTCTCTCCCCGGGGCCGCCATTACCCCTGGGAGGCTCAGAGCTTGTGTCAGCCGCCCTCTGAAGCTGTCTGAGCGAACAACGCCCCCTGGAGCTGCAGGAGAGTCACTGCAGCCTCTGCCTTAATATGGGCCACCAGCGCCCCTTGCCAGTTGTGATCGTAACTACACCAAAGGGGAAATGGCTTGATGGACAGAATAAAGGCTGTTATTGGAGGTTTTTTTCTGTTTTGTTGTTGTTACTGTTGTCATTGCTGTTTGTCTGCCTTGTTATATATATATATATATTCTAGTAAAGAACTGTCATTCCTTTCCCCACATCTTTGCCGGAAAGCCCAATAATTTAAAAGTTATAATAATTTGGAGGGAAGGGAGGTCATATTTTTCCATTCGAGGAAGATTCCTGCCTTCCTTGGCAGACATCTGTCTTAAACCAGGACACCTGCTCTCTTCATTCATACTGCTGTTGACATTACTGTACAAAAGTCATCCTGAGAAGAATGTCTCCTACTGGGAGGAAAGGAAAAATATGCGGTGGGAGTGGGTTAGAAAGTCTAAAGACCCTACTACCACATAGACTTAGGTTTAAACCTCTAATACTGTTATGTATCAGTTGCTAATGAAAACATGTGTAGATTTAAAAATACCATGATTCCATGTTTTTCTATAAAGCATTCTGAGTGCAAATTAAAAAAGGCCTAAAAGTTCCTAAAATTCTTCCGAAGTTATTTAGCATGAAGATGCATGCATATCTTCCATCAGTTTAACGTTCAGAGTACGTGATACATGGCAAATGTCATTAATGTCAGTGGACTGCTCCAACTTTTTGAAGACTGTAAGGTACAGTTACTATAGGGAAGTGTCACTGTAGGTGCTGTCAGACATAATGAGACCCCCTTCAGGGCACAAGAACCCGTGAATAAGACTCAGTCTGTTGAACAGAAATGTGTACTACATCATATATCCTCATGCCTCAGCAAGTCAAATCCTGACAGGACAGGAGGACTACAATCTCTCCATCCCTTGCTTCCTCATTTGTAATTCCAAATGAGGATGGAAAAAGCAGCATTATTTATGGACAGGAAGATCCAAATCAGCATAGGATAATAAGTAAAATCAAATCTTAAAAACATTTTCTCCCCAACCCTCCCTTCTTCCAAGGGTTAACTTTATTCCCAATTCTCTACCTCCTCCCCCCAGTGGAAATGGGGGCTATAGTCATGAGACAGGGAATTGAAAAGTAAGGAATAGTTCATCAAAAAACCAAGACAATGAGGAATGCCTGACATTTGCTATGCTTGCAAAAATCGGGAGGAGAGGCAGAATGCTTTGTGATAAATGG
The DNA here is from genome assembly GCF_052056855.1 of Sturnus vulgaris. NCBI lineage: Eukaryota > Metazoa > Chordata > Aves > Passeriformes > Sturnidae > Sturnus > Sturnus vulgaris. The sequence goes on from NC_142282.1 coordinate 62,388,543, forward strand.
AGCCAGGGTATGAAAACAGGGTGAGGGGTGCAAGGCTACCAGTGATAAGTCCAAAACCTTAAACCACCAAGAACTAATCTCAAGATCTGGAATGTGCCCAGATGGCTAAGACACATGCTCCGAAGACAAAGCTGAAAAGTTCAAGTGCGATGAAGAGTTTGGAAGCCTTCATCAGAGACCCCCGACGACCCCTGAATTGGGGAGGCACAAGCGCAAGAGGACTTTGGTTCATTTGAATACGAAGTGAGGGTAGGCGGGGCTAGGACATGAATATGTATTAGGCATATTGTGTAATCCTAGGCTTTTAGGGAATAAATAGAGCAGTAGTCTGAAGTTTCGGTGTGCATACTTTGGGAGGAGCTATCCCCATGCACCTCAGCGCTGAATAAATGCATACCTACTTTATAACTCATTTCCTATGAGTTAAAGTCTTTTCCACATATCAGTCAGTTCATCACATGTTGTTTTTGCCACTCCGTCCTCCTCAGGGGGATGACTCCTTCCCCTGCTCCACTGTGGGGTGCCTCCCACAGGAAACAGTCCTCCACAAACTTCTCCAAAGTGAGTCTTTCCCATGGGCTACAGTTCTTCACAAACTGCTCCAATGTGGGTCCCTTTCAATAGGCAGCAGTCCTTCAGGAACAGACTGTTCCACTGTGGAACCCCAGGGGGTCACAGATTCCTTTGGGTATCCACCTGCTTCAGTGCAGGGTCATCCACAGGCTGCAGGTAGATCTCTGCTTCCCCATGGTCCTCCATGGACTGCATGGGGAACAGCTGATTCATCATGGTCTTCACCACAGACTGCATGTGAATCTCAGCTCCAGTGCCTGGAGCAGCTCCTCTCCCTTTTTCTCCATTGACCTTGGTGTCTGTATAGCTGCTCCTCTCACATATTCTCATTCCGCTCTTCTCTGTCTGCAATTGCTTCTGTGCAATAACTTTTTTCCTTCTTAAATTTGTTATCCCAATGATGCTACCACCATCACTGACGGGCTAAGTCTTAGCCAGTGATGGATCTGTCTTGGAGATAGGTGGCATTGGCTCCACTGGACATAGGCGAAGCTTCTAGCAGCTTCTCACAGAAGCCACCCATATAGCTCCCCCTGCTACCACAACCTTGTAATGCAAACCCAATACACTACCTTGCAAATGTCAAATAATGATATATTATCCAACTATGTAGCTCTTCAAAAACAACTTAAAATAATGTGTTCACTTTTGGGCCACTTGCTACAAGGACATTGAGGTGCTGCAGCATGTCCAAAGTGCAGCAATGAAGCTGGTGAAGGGTATAGAGAACAAGTCTTATGAGGAGTGGCTGAGAAAACTGGGGGTGTTTAATCTGGTGAAAAGGAGATTTGAAGGAACCTTCTCACTCTCTACAACTACCAAAATGAGTTTATGGTGAGGTGGGTGTTGGTTTCTTTTCCCAAGTATCAAGCAATAGGATGAGAGGAAACTGCCTCAAGTTATGTCGGGGGATGTTTGGAGTGGATATTAGGAAAAACTTCACTGAAAGCATTGTCAAACCCTGGCACAGGCTGCTCAGGGCAGTGGTGGAGTCACCATCGCTGAAGGCATTTAAAAACTGGGGATGTGGCACTTGGGGACATGGTTTACTGGTGGGCTTGGCAGTACTGGGGGAATGGTTGAACTTGATCATATTAAGGGTCTTTTTTAACCTCAACGATTCTATGATTCTATGAAATGGTTTTTGAAAGTAAGGACAAGAACTTCATTAAAATTGAAATGACTAATAAAGTTATAAAAATATTATTTATGCCGACTGTATGTCTCTGGATTTCTTTAGAATGACATGGATCCTGGTCATAACTGTCCACAGGGAAGCTGTTGTCAAAATAAGTTGGTTTTTTTTTTTTTAATATTTCACAAGAATAAGTTTCCAAATCATATTTTAACCTTCTATACAGATGTGATGCTCCATGCCTAAATGAATCTCTCAGAAAGTTAAAATCACAAGTTTTTACTATATCATTTTATATTCTCTCCATATTAAAAAGTATCACATATTTTCAAAATGTCTTACTCTCTAATAGCATATTATAAATCCTTTTACAATAGATGCCTTCTCATTGACAAGCAAAACCAGCATCTTGAAACAGGTAACATTTTGATGAATTATTTTACATGTTCAATAAATAAAATTCTCTAATTGAATAATACTTTTATGTTTCAATCTCTTCAATTTATTTTGCCTGTAACATGATAAAATATTTTGTATGAAATGGTATCGTTATCTACATGTTACAGTTCTATTAGGTTTTCATGGCCAGGTTTTGCAAGAGGCTACAGGGATGGCTTCTGTGAGAAGCTGCCAGAAGCTTCCCTTTGTGATAATTGATAAAAGATTCATGTTAATCACAAAAGCATTGGGGTTTGTATAAACCAGAATACTAAGCTCTGAAGTGAAGCATGGACACTAGATAAAGGAAATTATATGATAAGATTATTCTGTTTAAAATCACCTTGTCATGCTATATTATGTTATATTACGTTATGTTAGGTTATGTTTTCCAAATAAGTTGCATCTACTACCAGCTTGCAAAATCAGACTTCCCGATAGTCCTTCCTGCCTTTGTCTGATCAATGCTGCCTATCTCAAGGACCAGACTTCCAGAATTTTGCTGGTGGTTATCGACAAGGACCAGATGGTTATCTATGAAACTGACTATCGTCAGAGATTTTGTGAATTGGGATAAAGATGTTTATTTGACCATCACTGCTTACCTGGCAAAATTGTGACAGCTAAAACCCCAACAATTGTTGATTACAGTGGGAAACCATAGTATAAGAAGAGGCTATGGGCCGGGGTTCAGTGGAGCGTAGAGTGGGTGGTGACCCCTCACGTTCCCCAGCGCTGCTTGCTCTGTCTATATCAAATAAAGCAATCTACATTTTGCTGAATATCGAGACTTTTGTCTCTCATTTATAACACCTTATATCTGATGGACCTAGTGTCAGCCAGCTCCAAGACAGAACCTCTGCTGGCCAAGGCTGAGCCCGTCAGAGACAATGGTAGCTGATTTGATTGGCAATAAATTAAACTAATTTTTTCCCCCAATTTGAGTCTGTTTTGCCTGTGACGGTAATTGGTGAGTGACTAAGGCCTTCAGGGCCTTGAGAAGGTTGGTAAGGGAATCTGGGGCACAAGTTATATTCTCCTCTTTTCTTGGGGGTGTTTCACAATGATAAGGTATCCCAGATCATTCAGGCCCAAAAGTTTTTACTGTATCTTTAAGACTCTGCAACGAGGGACGGGGGGGAGGGAGGGAATTTGCTTTAGCGTGCACTTTTTAAAAAAGCTGCCGAAGCAGTCTCTCCTCTCCCTCTCGACGTACAGGGTCGGAGATATCGCACAAAGGAAGCTGCAGCAATGCCGGTTGCAGCCCCAGGCTCGTCTCTTCTCTGTCGGTTTGGGGAGTTGGAGGCACCATGCCAGGAGAAAACAGCAGCGAAAGCCTTCCAGCTGCAGTCTTGGTCTCTCCTCCTTCTCCTCGTGATTTCAGGAAGCTGGAGGCACCTCTGAGAGAAAAGGGCAGTGACACCTACTACAGTTCAAGACACCATTTAGCTGCAGCCAGCCAAGAGGATCGAGCCCAGCTGCTTGGTCTTGACTGTCCTTGCCTCTGGGAATATAATTTCCCTCTGTGAGTTTCCAGCCCCTGGGTCCGAAGAACTCCAGTTGGAGCTCCAGCTGTCAGGAGATAAGCAGAGCAAGGGATAAGAAAACGGAGGAGGGAGCAGTTGGGAAAAGACTGACACAATTTTTCCCTTTGTCCTTTGACCAACGCAGTCAAAATCCAGAGCAGCATTTTGGGGTTGTGGGGAGCAATTTTTTTGGGTCTCTATTTCAGGGAATCCGTGGGATTGAACACTTTGTATCTGGTGGTAATTTGCTTAATGATTCCTGACTGTTGCTGCCTTAGGGTGAATTCCGTAACTGCCTGTCCACAGTCGGGCATCGCACTGGCAGGAGCAGAGCGACCGACCCCACTCTGTCCCGGGTCACTGTCAACAGCGCCAAGCCAGGGAACAAAAGCACTGGGTGGCCCCAGCCCAGCTCCTTAACTTTGCCATGCCCGCTCTGTTGTGCTTTGCCATGGAGAAAGGGTTGACCCTAGGCGAGTCATCAGGCCTTCATCTGCTGCTGGAACTGCTCCGTGAAGCTCCTGCCTTTCTGAGAGGGATCTGATGCCATCTTATCCCTTTGCCCAAGGTCGTCCCTGCTGGGTGCCATATCGGGAAGGTTATTTAGGGCATTTAGTGTCTCTCTTTGTTCCTGTAGGGGTGGGGGCATGAGTTTTTAGTAGTTTGGCATCTAGCAGTTATTTACTGTTATTTTTTGCCTGTTGCTGTCCAGCTTGTTGGTAAATTGTCATTTTTTTCACTTATTTACTTGTATTTGTTCCTTATTAGTGGAAAGGGATTGTTTGAGCCTATAAAGGGAGACAACTCATTTCAGAGTGTTCTCCTTTAAATTGTCTTAAACTGAGACATTGCCATTACTGAAACTTGGTAGGATGAATCTCATGACTAGAGTGTAACTATTGATGGCTACAGGCTGTTCAGAAGAGACAGGGGAGGAAGGAAAGGAGGAGGGATTGCCCTGTACATCAAGAAGTGGATTGAGTGTGAAGAGCTGTCTCTGAATATCCTAGTTGACCTAGGTGACTCAAAAAATTGTGTATTGCATATCTTCTCTAAGTCAATCTCTGCAGTCTGTTTTAAGTCTCTTTAAGACCCAGGAGCCAGGAAATGGAACCTGTGTGTTCTACCCTGGATTCTCAAAGAGGAGGGGGGGTGCGGTGTCCCTTTAAAACAGGGAACAGACATAAGGTAAGCTCTCTTTTTGTTCTCTCCAGGCTCCCGAGGGGGTTGCCTCGGGCAGGTCTCCGAGTCGAAACCTGAGAAGCGGCATTTCATAATCTGAAGCTGTTTGGAAGCAGATTTTGCAACACCTGTGCCATTTGTTTTCTTTGTTTTTTGGGGGTTTTTTTATGCCACTTGCCGACTCCTCTGAGGTGGCTAAAGGCAGAATTCTTTTTGTTCTTGGGCTTTGGAGAATTTTGCAATACCTTCGCTCCTGCTGCCTGTCGTTTTGCCAAGGAGGGGTCGGAGCCGCTCTCCACGAGCTTCCCAGCTGCTGCTCCCGTTCCAGCCTCCTGCTGTTTGCTGAGGCAGGGGGAGGGGGGGGGAAGCTTGCTTGACGCTTGACGCTATCAGAGGTGTTTTCTTCAGATCTTTTCATTGCCTGGCAGGACCGCTTCTTCTCCTCTCCTCGCCCCCCCCCACCATTAGGCGATGCGGGAAGTCTGTACCTCTCAAGTACCTCAGTCAATGGGGAAAGAGGGAGGGAAATGAGGCCGGGAAATTAGGGTAAAAAGGAGGCTGCATCCTCTAGCAATTTGAGAGACTCCATGGGAAATGCCCCATGGCCTCTCCCTTTATTCGAATAAAGTTACAGGACTCCTCTGTCTCCTTTTTGAACATAAACCTCTGACATCGTGGATTAATTTTCCTGACAAAGGCTAGGTTGGATGGAGCTCTGATCTGAGCAACCTGGTCTAGTGGAAGGTGTTCCTGCCCATGGCAGTGGGGTTGGAACTTGATGATCTTTAGGGTCCATTTCAACCCAGGAAAATCTATGACCTCTCCCTGTCGTTATCTCAACCCATGAGCCTTACATTATATTTTCTCTCTCTTGTCCAGCTCAGGAGGGCAGTGATAGAACAGCTTTGGTGGGCACCTGGAGGCCAGCCAAGGTCAAACCACCACAAGAGAATTATTCCTCAAAATTTATTCTATGCTTTAATTTACTCCACATAAACACTCTTCTAGAGAATATAGCAGTGATCTCTATAGTCAACTGCAGAAACCTGAAATGAAGCTACTCATTATTAAACTATATTTACATTATTTTTTAGAAGTTTGAAGCACCCCAGTTAATTACATAGCTCTGCTGCAAACAAGCAGTCAGTGTACCTGCAGGATAAGTACTCTTTTAATTTCATAAAATACTGTTCAATTTTAGCTATTATAAACCATAATGATATGCCTTTTTCTTTACCTGCATATTTAATTAGTAGAATTTTGCCAGTGTATCATATAAAACCTAAACACGAACATGCTTTAAAACTAGGCCCTCTGCCAAAGAACCAAATGCAAATACCACACTAGAAGGCTGAATGAACTTTCTTGATAAAAAAGGCAAAGGAAGACCCAGAAGCTGCAGATCATTGTCCACTCTTCTCACCACTTCGCCACTGGAGTGTAAATCTCTTCTCCTCTTTCCAGGGAACTGGGGAGGACTGGAGGTAATTCCAGGCTGAGGTATCTCCTACACCTCCCTCAATTCAATATATGTTGTTTAGAAACCTGTCAGATCTCTAGACAGGCAGATTGTTTCTGCATCCATCTAGTTATCACAGGAACAAGTGCTGCAAATGCAAGAACTCAATTCAAACAACCGTAAAGATGCACTGTAGGTTTCTATTCTTCATCTCCTTCCTTTTAACTGTAATTCAGAGTAAGTCATAACCACACAAGTGCTACTCTTCCTACAGCAGTATCTTAAGAAAAAAAATAGGTGATTAAATTCTGGATAAAAATTACATGCAAACAAACATCAAATCCAGAATGTTACAAATGGTCCTAGTACTGAGAAACTACATGGAATAGTAACAGGAAGAATGAATTTGAAAGTGGTGTCTCATCATGAAAGAGTTTTCTTATTCTTAATTATAAAGTTATGTGAATACAAAAAATAATTCAAGCATATTCTCATTCACTTTCAGAGGAGATTTTTTTTTCTCCTAATGTAGAACTATATTGAATATAAAAGGATGGAATGCAAGCTTTATCAGAAATTAAACACCCATAGATCATGGATTATTCTCGATGGCATTTTCATGCATTTAAACAGGAAAAATGTTACATTAACTCTATGAGAAGAGTAATAATTAAATAAAAAAGCTTCACCAAAATGAAGACAGCTTGTTACCACTTTAAGGAGTGGTAAAGGTGATGGTGAGAACATCACAAAACATTCACAAATGTTACTCCTTCTATGTACAGAGAGGAATTCCCAACAGGCTAATTTTCCAAAACTTCTTCAGCAGTGAGGATACATTGCCTAGAGATGCACGGTTTAGCTTTCTGATCTTGAATATGATTTATGAAGTTATGTCCCAGTGGAAAGAAAACAATTCTGTGTTTTCATTAAAAAAACAAAGAAAAAAGATTAATCAAAAATGCTATTTTACCACCAATTTCATCTTAGAACCATATCTAACAACCAAAGAGAAGACTAGGCTGCCCTAACACCATGGTTTTCATGTTGTGGTCTGAAGATTTCTGTCACCTCTAGACTAATTCCAAGGAGCCTGTGGAAAGTCACCAACACAAATATATTTGGTCTGGCTGAGCTGGAGTTCATTCTCCCATAGCAGCCCTCCCAGTGCTGTGCTTTACATTGGAAGCTGGAAAGGTGTTGAGAACACACCAGTGTTTTGGCTACTGCTGAGCAGCGCTGGCACAGCATCAGTGCTGTCTCTCAACATTCTGCCTCCTCACCCCCGAAGGCCAGTAGGCTGGGTGTGGGCAAGATCCTAGGAGAAAACATAGCCAGGCCAGCTGACCCAAAGGATATTCCATACCATATGATTTCTGCTCAGATGTAAAAGCTAAGAAAAAGGAGGAGGAAGGGGGATATTAATTTTTATTACATTTGTCTTCCAGAGCAACTGCTACACATGCTGAAGCCCTGCCTCCCAGGAAGTGTCTGGACATTGTGTGCTGATGGGAAATAGAGAATAAAACTCTTTGGTTTACCTTTGCTTCCCCATGCAGCCTTTGCTTTTGCTTTATTAAACGGCCTTTATCTTGACCCATGATATCCATCTTATTTTTTTCCCCCGTTCTGCTGAGGAGGGGAATGATAGAGTGGTTTGGTGGGTACCTGACAGCCAGCCAAGATCAACCCACCATAGCAAACAAGCTTAACGGTCAGTGTGCACTGTAGAGAATTTACATTTCCATAAGGAGAAATATTAAGGATGCACAAATAAAACCACAGGACATCTGTGCCTTTATCTGTTCTTTCCCCCATCTGACAGAAGAATTATGTTTTTTCAGATTGATGCAAATGTACTTTTATACAGTACACAACTATTCATCTCATCTGTCCCAACTACTCCCCTTAACAGCCTAGAGCGTATTCAGATGCCTTTGATACCAATCATAATTTTGTCTTTGTCATTTCAGGATCATAACTCACCACTATACTTCCAGTGTACACCACCATTTCCAAAATTCTGATTCAACAAACAATATTATAATATAATTAAGACATTATTGAAAACAAACAAAGAAAAAACCCCTCAACCTAAAGTGATTCTAGCTCTTTGTCTAGCTAGAAAACTAGAACAAGCAATAAGAAAGGTCAATAAAAGGTGAGAAGGGAGAAAGTTATCTGAAATGCCTCTGCTGAAAGACTAACTTCAAATATAGTCTCAGTTAATGTATAACCTCAATTAATTGTTAAAACAGTTAACTAAACACACTTACCATACAGGTACGGGAGTTTTCTCCTATGAATGAATCTCTTAGCACCTGAGTAAGTTTACTTGCTCTGAATGGCGTATGAGGTTTATTTCGGCCTAAGGCTCTAATGCATTCCTGAAAGAACAAACAGGTTTACATTTCATAAAATCAGAGTAAAATCTCATATATATACAATCTCCCTTAAAGAAAAATACATCATACAAATACAATTCAAAATCAGAAAATATATGCCTTAGTTATGTTGCTGAAATTATGTGAGATTGAATTCAAGAAGTGTTAGGCTTTCATCACTCATTAAGCTCAGTAGAGAGGTTGGAACTTAAAAAGGACTTAGGAGCCTAAAAACTTTCTGAATCTCATCTAAAACATTTACATATATTGAATTCAACAAGAACAAAAAAATCATTGTTGATGTTAAATCTCCAGACAAGCACTTCTGATTATGATCTACAGCCTCTGCCAGCAGAAGCAGTGTGAACTATGACTTGCATTAACTCTATCAGTTAAAAGCAGTAGCTTTGATTCTGGCTTCACCACTGACTTTCTTTACAGCTCAGAAGAAAACACTGGTGCCCAAATTTTCTGAAAGCTTACACAGGTCACAAACCTAGTAAGTATAAGCTCTGTATTGATGTATTCAATATTGGAAAACACTTGAAAATGTAAGTCACTACCTGTTTGAAAACATTCTTCATGAGAACAGGGATAACATTTACCTCCCCTTTCAGTCACAAGAATGGTATGGGGCTAAACTAATATCTGTAAATGGTTGAAGAGTTCCAGAAAATACTGTACAGAATATTAAGAAATTACTATAGAAGTTACAGCAGCAACTAAGTACAATAGCACAAACTAAGATCGCACTAATCTAGACATCACTTCTACTCACTCAGAGTTCTAACATCAGCTAATAAATAACTTCTTACATAAAGAAAGTTCAAATTTAAATTTGCTTTGCTGTTGTCATATTTCGATCATTAATTCCAGTTTCTGCTTTTACCTTAATACTTTGTGTACAGGCATCCCTTCAGATTCAGGGCTTTCCAAGTACAGTTTTAATGTTTACACACAGAACTTCTTCAAACAACTGTACATCAAAGTATTTTCATATTATAGCTTTGTTTTTAGCAAGACTAACAGATGGAATGGCTTTTATGTTACATGAATAGTTCTACAGCAGTTCAGATAATACTCGAGCTCTACCCATATCCTTGTGGCCTACTGAAATTTCCTAGAAACAGGTTCTTCCAAAAGCCAGGCTATAAACTCGGATGATAATCCAAGAAAGCATTGCAACAGTGAAACAGGATAAAACAACTAAATGGACTCGGAATAAAAATGTTCCTATTTAGACTGAATGCCTTTCAAGCATTATAAAGCAAATAATAAAAGCATTTTAATATTTAAATATTTCTTAGCTTTCTTGATGTCTTCTTGAATAATGTATGAAAAACTGCAGTGATTTCAAGGCCTCACCTTGAATATTGTGAGCAGTTTGGGACACCACAACATAAGAAAGATATTAAACAATTAGAGAGTGTCCAAAGGAGGGCAACAAAGATGGTAAAGGGCCTTGAGGGGAAGCCATACGAGAAGTGGCTGAGGACACTTGGTCTGTTCAGCCTTGTGACAATTGATAAAAGATTCATGTTAATCACAAAAGCATTGGGGGTTGCATAAACCAGAATACTAAGCTCTGAAGTGAAGCATGGAAACTAGATAAAGGAAATTATATGATTAAATAATTCTGTTTAAAATCACCTTGTTATATTATGTTGTATTATGTTACATTACATTATATTATGCTATGTTTTTCAAATAAGTTGTATCGGCTACCAGCTTGCGAAATCGGACTTCCCAAAAAGCCCTTCCTGCCTTTGTCTAATCAATACTGCCTATCCCAAAAACCAGACTCCCAGAACTTCTCTGGTGGTCATCTACAAGGACCGGATGGCAATCTGTGACTGATTATCACCCAAAGGCTTTGTGAATTTATGAACAACGAGAACCCACAGTATAAGAAGAAGCTGCAAACCCAAGTTCGGTGGAGCGTGGAGTGGGCGGTGACCCCTCACGTTCCCCAGCGCGCTGCTTGCTCTTTCTATATCAAATAAAGCAATCTAAATTTTGCTGAATATCGAGACTTTTGTCTCTCATTTATAACAATTTGGTGCCGAAACCCGGGACGTCCTTGGAGCCCTGAGAGGCACTGCGATTTCGGGGAGGCGCCCCACTGCTGTGGCCCCGGTTCGTCAGTGATTCTTGGGACCCATCGACGTACTGCACCATATAGACTGAGCAAGGAAAATCTCCCCGGAAGACCGCGGCAAAATCACCTGTAATTCTTGTGCACGAAGACCCAGACAGGAGCATCGGACTGTGAGTATCTGTCTGGTTTGGTGGGGATGACTGTGTGTTTGCCTGAATGAGACGTGGCCTTTGCTGCGAAGCGAGAGCGGAGTCCTTCTATCCGCGTTTCCAGCATCCCGCGAGGGACCTGGCCGGTGACCGGACGAAGCGAGTGAGCACAAAGGGAAAGACTGCTTTTCTTGTCCTAGCCCAGGTAGAGGCTAGGTCCTTCCCATCCTAGTCCAGGCAAAGGCAGGACCCGGGAAGGGAGGGGGAAGGGGGAGGAAAAGAAAAGCAGATTGCAACACACCAGTCACGGAGGGAGAAGAGAAAAGCTGCTTTTCCCATCCCAGCCCAGGTAGAGGCGGATTCCAGTCCATCCTGACCCAAGGAGAGGCAGGGGTTCGGGCGGAACACATCGGGGAGTACAAACACCTCAAGACAGTCCCTTGAGGTAAAAATGGGACAAAGAGGGAGTAAGACTCTGAGTCCCAAGGACCCACGAAGAGGTTCAAGTTCATTTGGTCCACAAGGAGATTGGGAAAATAAAGACAAGACAAGTAGGTTGCCAGAAATACCACCAGGCAGCCCTTTGGGAGTAATATTAAAATGTTGGGACACAGGGGTGGTATACAGAGGAAAAAGTAAAGAAAAATTGATTCAATATTGCATGGTGGAATGGACCAGAGAAATGATCCGTAAAGATAACCTATACTGGCCCATGTTCGGATCATTTGAGGGTTGGATTTGTCGGGCATTAAACACATATGTGGCTCATAAAGAACCATTTAACAGAGAGGAATGTGAGTATGCTGCCCTGTGGGCTAAACAGTCCAAGCCATCCTTGATATATACTTTAAAAGAAAAAGAGGATGAAGATAAAAAAAGGTTACCTGGGAACCCCTCGATAATCTCCCACCTCCGTATAATACAGAATATACAGGAGACCCCCCCACGCGCCCACTTCTCCTCCTGGTACTCCCATAGCTCTAAGAACTCGCTCCAGTCAAAGGAATACCAGGAGAGATAGTATCACCAGAGAGGAGGTAGATAACAACACAAAGGCTCGCCTTCACCCCCTGAGGGAAGTGCCATTAGCAGGACAACAGACTGGCTTAACCGGATTTCTAAATGTTCCCTTGAACACAGGGGAAGTGAGAAACTTTAAAAAAGAAATGGGAAAACTATTAAAAGATCCTATAGGGGTATCGGAGAGACTAGATCAATTCCTCGGACCAAGTATGTATACTTGGATGGAATTACAATCTATATTAAGTATCCTATTCACCACGGAAGAACGGGAAATGATCAGACAGGCTGGAATGAGGGTATGGGACCGGGAGCATCAGATTGGACCTAGGGGAGACCAGAAATGGCGATTAAATAATCCTAACTGGGATAATCAAAATGATGTCCATCGCCAGAATATGATGGACTTAAGATGGATACTCGTTAAAGGTAGCCGAAAATCAGTTCCTAAAGGACAAAATATTAATAAAGCCTTTAGTGAACAACAAAAAAAGGATGAATCCCCGACTGACTGGTTGGAGCGGCTGAGGAAAGATCTCCAAATGTACTCTGGGATAGACCCTGATACACAAGTGGGTCAGGCACTCCTCAAAACCCAATTTGTTGCTCGATCATGGGGAGATATTAGAAAGAAATTAGAAAAGTTAGATGATTGGCAAGATCGGGGGTTACAAGAATTGCTAAGAGAAGCACAAAAAGTTTATGTAAGGAGGGATGAAGAGAAGCAGAAAGCAAAAGCAAAATTCTTTATAGCTGCAGTTCGTGAAACACAGAAAGAAACCCAGCAGAAAAGGGGAGGGAAACCACGAAAACCCCCACCAAAACAAGGAAATGAAGCAGGAAATAATTCACCAAGGCAAACCTGCTTTTACTGTAACAAGAAAGGTCATATAAAGAAAAATTGTAAAGAATGGATACGGGATGAAAAAATGTTCCAGGAAGATGAATAGGGGTGTCAGGGGCTGTATGTACTGGGGACCATACCATCTAAAGAGCCCTTGATAAAATTAAGGATTGGTCCCCAGGGAGAGGAGGTGGAATTTTTAGTAGATACAGGAGCCGAAAAATCCACAATTAAACACCTACCAAAAGGGTGTAAACCTAGTAGAGAAACAGCACTCGTGGTTGGATCAAAAGGTGAACCATTTCGGGTCCCTATTATTAAAAATGTGCAAATTGAGACCCAAACCAAAATTGAATTAAAAGATCTGCTGTTACTGCCAGAGGCAGAAAATAATTTATTGGGGAGGGATTTAATAATAGCATTGGATTTGAAAATTGAAGTATCCCAAGGTCAGCTTAAAATTTTTGCATTAACTCAAAAGGACGAGGAGCAAATATGTCCTGAGGTGTGGTATACCCCTGGAGAAATAGGGAAGTTAAAAATGAAACCTATCAAAGTGAAAATCACTGATCCTGATTTGCCTATCCGAGTTCGTCAATATCCAATATCACTGGAAGGGAGACGGGGCCTTAAGCCTCTCATAGAAAACCTTTTGCAACAGGGGGCTTTGGAACCATGTATGTCCCCACATAATACTCCTATTGTGCCTGTCAAAAAGACAGACGGGAATTACAGATTGGTACAGGATTTGAGAGCTATAAATCAGCGAACTGTTACCAAATTTCCCGTAGTAGCAAACCCTTACACACTCTTCAACCAGTTGTCCCCTGACTACACTTGGTATAGTGTAATAGATCTAAAAGATGCCTTCTGGGCATGCCCATTAGAGGAAAGTAGTAGAGATTACTTTGCCTTTGAATGGGAAGATCCTGATAAGGGCAGGAAACAACAACTGCGTTGGACAGTATTGCCTCAGGGCTTTACAGAATTCCCCAATCTCTTTGGACAAGCCCTAGAAGAATTAATGCAATCTTTTGAGTCACCAGACCGGGTGAAATTGTTACAATATGTAGATGATCTATTAATAGCAGGAAAAGACGAGAAATCTACTAGAAATGGGACTATAAAACTTTTAAATTTTTTCGGACAACAGGGATTGAAGGTATCCAAAGCCAAATTACAGTTCACAGAACCAGAAGTAAAATATTTGGGACATTGGCTAAGTAAAGGGGAAAAGAAATTGGATCCTAATAGAATCTCTGGAATATTAAGTCTGGGACCTCCAAAAACCAAAAAAGAAGTGAGGAAAATTTTGGGATTGCTGGGATATTGTCGTCAATGGATAGAGGGATTTAGTGAGAAAGTAAAATTTCTATATGAAAAACTTACCACTAATCGCCTAAAATGGACAGAAGAGGATGATAAAAATTTTGAAAAGGTGAAACATGCTTTAATTCAAGCCCCTGTACTCAGTCTCCCAGACTTGGAGAGACCATTTCAGTTATTTGTAAATACCTCTGATCAAACAGCATATGGGGTACTCACCCAGGAATGGGCAGGCAGTCGAAAGCTAGTGGGATTTTATTCTAAACTGCTCCACCCTGTCAGTCGGGGTTGGCCCACATGCCTCCAGGCCCTAGTGGCCACAGCACTTTTAATTGAAGAAGCCCGAAAAATTACCTTCGTGGCACCCCTAGTGGTCCACACCCGTCATAAGGGGAATTCTGAATCAAAAAGCTGAGAAATGGTTAACTGATGCCCGAATATTAAAATATGAAGCTATTCTAATCACTTCCCCAGATTTGGAGCTAAAAGCAACAACTGCTCAAAGTCCTGCACAATTCCTATATGGGGAACCAGGAGAAAATTTAGAACATGATTGTGTGGATGTTATAGAATTATAAACAAAAATTAGACCTGACTTGGGAGAAGTTGAATTTAAGGATGGAGAAAAATTGTTTATAGATGGATCTTCTCGAGTGGTGGAAGGAAAACGAAAATCGGGATATGCCATAGTAGGAGGAGAAGAATTGAAATTAGTAGAATCCGGACCCTTAAACGCAGCATGGTCCGCTCAGGCTTGTGAACTATTTGCTCTTTATAGGGCATTGTCTTATTTAGAAGGTAAAAAAGAAACCATATATACGGATTCTAAGTATGCCTATGGCATAGTCCACACATTTGGTAAAATTTGGGAAGAAAGGGGGTTAATTAACACTCAAGGACGGGGGTTAATACATCAAGAATTAATTGTTAGAATACTAGAGGCTCTTAGGGGCCCCACTGAAATTGCTGTGGTCCATATAAGAGGGCACCAAAAAGGAACAAGCTACCATACAAGAGGGAATAATCTGGCTGACAAAGAAGCAAAAAAAGCAGCATTGGAGCAAAAACCGGTTTCTGTATTAAGTACTACAGTTAAAGATCTCAGCCCCAACCAGGAATTACAGAAGCTATTTACTCCTCAGGAAAAAGAAGCGATAAAAAAATTAAAGACAGAACAGCATGCGAATAAATATGTTTTACCAGATGGCAGGGAAATTTTACCTAAGATCCAGGCCAGACAAATTATTGAACTATTACACCAACAAACACATTGGGGAACCCGAGCACTAGCAGACCAATTTTTAAAATTTTTTGGATGCATCGGCATTTTTGATATTGCAAAACAAAGCGTACAGGGTTGTTTAACTTGTCAGAAAATTAATAAAAAAGGTATGCAACAAGGTCCGTCAGGAGGACGGAAAACTGCTTACAGACCCTTTGAAAGAATACAAATAGATTTTACAGAATTACCAAAAATAGGAAGGTGGAAATACTTACTAGTGATAGTAGACCAATTAACCCACTGGGTAGAGGCATACCCTGCAGCTAGGGCCACATCACAAGTGGTAGCCAAAATACTGACCTCAGCGCTGGGCATCAGCTGGGAGTATCATACACCTTGGCACCCTCAGAGTTCTGGGAGGGTTGAAAGGATGAATCAAACATTAAAACAACAGCTGTCAAAATTAATGATTGAGACTAAAATGCCATGGACAAAGTGCCTCCCACTAGCCCTGTCTAATATACGAACAATGCTAAATTCGAAAACAGGGATTTCACCATATGAAATGCTGTATGGTATGCCTTACCCTAAAGGAGTACACCTTGATCCAACCTTAGTTCAGGACCCTTCTCTTCAGAATTACATAATAACAATCAGCAAAAACTTGGAAGAATTAAGAGAGAAGGGGATTTTAGCTCAAACTGTCCCTCTAGGATTTGCCATACATAAGATTAAGCCAGGACAACGTGTTAATTAAAGTATGGAAAGAAGAAAATCTAGATCCAAAATGGGAAGGACCGTATTTAGTTCTATTAACGACTGAAACAGCTGTGAGGACAGCTGAAAAGGGATGGACACATGTGAGTAGAGTCAAGGGTCCTGTAACCCCTCCTACTGCAGGTTGGACAGTGACATCTGAGCCTGGAGACCTCAAAGTGCGAATTCGGAAGACTTGATGTCAATATCGGATCAATTCATCTCGAAGGTCTCCTAATCAGGACTGAAAGCCACCTGCCCCAAACCCGGGTGTAGCCCGTTCATCAAGAAAAGGTGTCCATATTGTACTGAGTTGTTGTGGTGTTATTCCTATGGTGAGTATCCCCCATTTGCATTATGTGTCCAGTGTAGAAGAAATGAATGTAAGGAAACTATTAAAGTATTAATACCCTATCAGCACAAGGAGAAATCAAAATTGATGATCATAACTGGTGGGAGTTATTTGAGAATGGAATAAGGAAAAAAAGAGAGCCAGAGCAGAGGTATTGGCAAGAAAGTGACGGAAAGGGTTGTGTATACCGTCATGTTACTGCTGTACCTCATACTGGAATGTTAAAGCTAAAAGCTGGAACAAAATTAAAGAACACTACCAAAAGAGAAAGACAATGTGGGAGACCCCAGGACATATTCCCTGCTGCCGAGAAGATTAAACAAACCTCGGCTACTGGCAGCAACCCCGTAGGCCTTGAGAGAGGCAGAGGGATGAAAATGGTCATGGGAGTCATCCTATTGCTAATGATGATAAAAGGAAATAGTGCTGATGCTTGTCCCAAGTGTCACCAGACAATTAGGTACAGCAGACGCACGGTATCCACCCTTGCCTTCCATACACATATCAATTCGGCCTGCTATAATAAACACAAATTAGAAACTTGCACTATTAGGGGAAGAAGTTACTGGGTAGCCACCAATTTGGGAAAAGGAGGGTGGGCTCCATCAGCATGCTAAAATTGTCCAGTAGGAGAGACACACCTCTGCTTCACAAAAGAAGGTATGTGGGGATATTCAGATCAGGGAGGAGTGCAAGATCACTACAAGGAAGAATTGATAAAAAATATAACTAAAGTGCTCAAAGGAACAAGGACAAACCATGGGGGAAATTTTAACTTGTATGAGAAAATAAAACAACAACAGCGAACGGGACTTACCCACCTTGGGAAAAAATTTATTTGTAGAATTAATGAAAGAAATCACTACTGAACTGAACTGAACTCACTGTTGGATCTGTGGAGGAATGCAAATGACTGAACAATGGCCATAAAGGGGGGAGGGATTAGGCCCAGAGCAGTTGTTACAGTGGAATCAAACAAAAATATTGAGGGGAGTCAATAGACCTGAAGGGTGGGTTCTAAGTCATGAAGTAACAGGAGAGGTATGTATAACACGTCAGGGAACTAACTTTACCCAATATGTGGGGCACACCCCCTGTAAGACTATCCTGATTACAAATGCAAGCAATCAGTCTTGGTGGCCCAAAGCTCCAGAAGGATATTGGGGAAAGTTAAGTAAAGGTAATTGTATAAAGAACAATTTTACAGGACTATGCTAGTATAATAAAAATAGAGCCAACCCATATGAAGAAGTAAAAAGTGTAAGGACCTATTGGCAACAACCTGAATCTGTTAAACTAAGCTGGAAAGCCCCCGACGGAATATTTTGGATCTGTGGGAAAAAAGCTTATAATACCCTACCAAAAAGATGGAGAGGGACATGTACTCTAAGGATTATCCAGCCTGCGTTTTTTACATTACCAAAGGAAAAGGGTAATAGAGTGTTAGGAGTTCCCTTGTATGAAATTTCGTATCGAAATAAAAGGAGCACAGACATAGGGGGAACACAAATATGGAAGGATGATGAATGGCCCCCAGAACGAATTGTTGAATATTATGGACCAGCTACCTGGGCTCAAGATGGGAGCTGGGGCTATCGCACTCCAATTTATATGCTAAATAGAATTATCAGGCTATAAGCCGTAGTAGAAATTACTTCAAACCGGACAGCCCGAGCAATGGAATTGATAGCTAAACAACTTACCCAAACTAGAGCAGCAGTATATCAAAACCGACTGGCTCTAGACTATCTGTTAGCTGAAGAAGGGGGAGTGTGTGGAAAGTTTAATAATTCTGAATGCTGCTTAGAAATTGATGATAATAGTGAAGTAATTACTAAAATTGCAGAAAAAATAAAATGAATAGCCCATGTACCTGTACAAACCTGGAACTCTATGCTTAATGATAATTGGTGGAATAACCTGTTGGGGGAAGCTTGGTGGAAGAAATTAGGATTTATGTTAACATGTGCATTATTAGGACTACTGTTCATCCCTTGTCTTGTTCCATGCTTCATTCGACTAATCCAGTCGGTGGTTCAAGGAATGCAAGTTGCTACAATACCAATAGACCCTGAGAAGGCAACAAAATTAATGGCAGTAAATGAATTAAATCTAGTACAAGAGGTACTGACAAAATTTGAAACCAGAACACGAATCAATGGGATAAAAAAAGAAAAGGGGGGAAATTGTGACAATTGATAAAAGATTCGTGTTAATCACAAAAGCATTGGGGTTTGCATAAACCAGAATACTAAGCTCTGAAGTGAAGCATGGACACTAGATAAAGGAAATTATATGATTAAATAATTCTGTTTAAAATCACCTTGTTATGTTATATTATGTTGTATTATGTTACATTATGTTATATCATGCTATGTTTTTCAAATAAGTTGTATCGGCTACCAGCTTGCAAAATCGGACTTCCCAAAAAGCCCTTCCTGCCTTTGTCTAATCAATACTGCCTATCCCAAAAACCAGACTCCCAGAACTTCTCTGGTGGTTATCTACAAAGACCAGACCTCCAGAACTTCCCTGGTGGTCATCTACAAGGACCGGATGGCAATCTGTGACTGATTATCACCCAAAGGCTTTGTGAATTTATGAACAACGAGAACCCACAGTATAAGAAGAAGCTGCAAACCCAAGTTCGGTGGAGCGTGGAGTGGGCGGTGACCCCTCACGTTCCCCAGCGCGCTGCTTGCTCTTTCTATATCAAATAAAGCAATCTAAAATTTTGCTGAATATCGAGACTTTTGTCTCTCATTTATAACAAGCCTGGAAAAGAGGAGAGTGAGAGGGACCTTGTTGCAGTCTACAACTTCCTAGTGAGGGGAAGAAGAAGGGCAGACACTGATCTCTTCTCTCTGTTGTCCAGTGACAGGATCGGAGGGAATGGCCTGAAGTTCTGTCAGGGGAGGTTTAGGTTGGTTATTAAAAAAAAGATTCTTCACCCAGAGCATGGTCAGGCACTGGAACAGGCTCCCCAGGGAAGTGGTCACAGCACTAAGCCTGACAGAGTTCAAGAAGCATTTGTTGTTATGACCCATCCCTAAAGGCAAATGTGGTGGTTTTTTGCATGGCTTGATTTTTGATGAAGAGGGAAAAAGCCTGCCACAGAAGTGATTTTCTGTGAGGAGCTCCCAAAAGCTTCCTCTGTGTCTGGCAAAACCAGTTGCCGGCTGGCTCTGAGAATAGGCACACTGCTAAGCCAATTAGGAAAGCTGGTAATGCCTTTATGATAACATATTTATGAGAAGAAAAACTGCGGGAAGCTCTCTTTCTTCCTCGCCTCCGAGGAATGGTGAGGGGGCAGCCGAGCTCCTTCCCGGTGAGTCCACTGGGTGCATTCCTGGCGAGGCAGCCGGGGCCCTTTGCCAGCATGGCCGCCTGGGTCATGCTGCTGGGGGGGGGGGCGGGGGGGGGGGATCCCGGTGCCACAAATGGCCCCGAGGCTGAGGCCGGGAGCGGCTGGGCTAAGAGCAGCTGCCGCCATCCTGGTCCAGGAGGGGCCACGCAGCCGGGACTGCGTGGTCAGGACAGCGCCATGCGGCCGCTTCCATCTCAGCATGGCTCGCAATGAACTTCATTTGCTTAGCCACTTTTAGCCAGCCATGCTGCAGATGGAGGGGCAGAGGCAGCAGCTTTTCTTTTTCAGCACCCCGCATGAGGAGCTGAAATTCTTCTGCAAGCCATGGTGAGGACTATAATATAACAGACTGTTTCCCTGTAATTCATGAAGTGCATGAGGGGATGCAGAATTCACCTGCAGCCCATGAGAAAAAGGTACTCATGCTGGAGTGTGTGGATGGTGAGAAGCTGTGATCTGGTAAAGGGTTTAAACAGAGAGAGAACCCTTGCTTCCAGATGTTATGAACAAGCTCCTGTTTGTTCTGTTAACTGTGGAAAACACCCTGTTTTTATGTTAATTGTTGCTGTTGTTCTGTTCTGATTCTCACTCCCTGGAATTGCCTTGCCCTTATGCCCTTTCCCTCCCCATCGGGTAACGCCTTCACTGCTCCCAAAATGATGCCTGGCAAATAAGAAAACCGCAAGTGCTTATGGGACACAACTCAGTAATTAAAAAAAAAAAACTAAAAACAACGAGCCAATATAACATCGAAAACTAAAAATGGTACTCCCAAGTAAGAAAAACAGTGAAGAGGATGAAATCACCAACCAGGACTCTCTTGCCATGTCACCTTGACCTGAACAGCACTCGATCGATATGACACCCCTAGACTACGGGCCAACCAGTGTCTTCTGAGGGACTCCTGTGAGGACAGAAAGCCCAGCTCTGCTGCACAGCAAAGCTGAATTCCTCGTCCTCCTCCTCCTGTGAATCGTCTATCAGGAGCAGTGGTGCAGCAGGTTCGGGCAGGCCTGCTGTAGGTGTAGAAGAAGAGATTACAGGCGACCCTGCCCCTGATAAGTCACAGCTGTACTAATTACCAAAGAATAGCCTTGCCCTTAATAGGTTGCAGGTGTGACTAATAAAAATAAGTGTGATAAAAAGGGTGAGTTTGCTAAGGATTTGGAGCTTGTATGGCTGCTCTGTGGATGAAAGTACTGAAGGAATGCAGTCAAAGGACTGCCTAAATGGGAGCGGGACTTGCTCCATTAAGGCGTCTGCTGTGAGATCAGTCTGTGTCTGCAGTTAGACACTGCAATGGGTGCATGTAGTCAGTCGAGTGAGGTGAAAGCTTGCAGTCAGAGATGGCACGGAAAATATTTGCAGTCCTATTCCAGCAAGAAATAACCTGCTGTCAGAGTCTGCAAAGGAAACCTATGGTGGGGGTTTACTGTAGTCAAGGTCTGTGATTAGTTGGGGTCAGGAGGGCTAATCAGTATAAAGAACGAATTGGGACCCTTTTCATGTTGTTAAATGAGAGTCTGTGTCTTGGCTCATTTTTACCCCTAACAAGAGGTCTGCTGCAACAGACTGCTACTTGTGAGAATTAAAACCAGGTTGAGGAAGTTCACAGAGCTGTTTCCTGTGAGGAAGACCCAATGGCATAGTAAAAGATAGTCCTCTCCTTAAGCAATCTGAAGAAAGATTCTTTAGAAGTGATACATGGACTAAAAACCCTGTGTTTTGTCTCCCTGCACTGTTGGTGGGAAGGAAAGAAGGGGCGGGAAAGTGCTCTAAAGGTTTTAGTTCTCATTGTCCTCTTTTTATTTCTGTTAAGGAATTTTTCTTTATACCTTTTAAGCCTGTTTTGCCCTTAGAGTGTTTTTTCCTAATCCTTATCTCGCCCCATGAGCCTTTTAATTTCTTTGTTCCCCCCTCCTCTGCTCAACTATAGCCGAGGAGAATGAGTAAATGGTTTTTCATGAGTGCACTGGCATTTAGCCAGTATCAACCTGTGGCAGTGAGAGCACTCAGGTTCTTGTTAATAGATCCCTCGAGGTGGATTAGTGTGAAACAACATTGAATGATCAGTGTTTGTAAATATGTAGGGTTTGTTTTATAGCAATTTGGTTGCAATGGAATGCAGGTATTGATATCTAAAGATTTTTGTGGTTTATGTGTTTTTCATATATTTGTAGCTCTGTAGACTTCTATTACATAGGGTAGGAAAATACTAGTAGTTATTTAACTTTCTTTTAGATTTTAGAATAATAAGCTCACCTTCTAACACATTCCTGAAATACTGTTTAGTCTTATCTTCAAGAAGAGAAGCCTGACAAGGATATTTTCTTTTCCAAACAGAATCTGAGAAGACACAAGAAGTAATGGGGTAAGGAAGCCCCGGACCAATTCCAATGGTGCAGTACCTGGAGAAAAATTACTTAACTGCTCTTCTAATTGGACAATATTAGTTAGATATGCTAATTTGTTAAACTTATAAAAATTGTAGGAATGTGATGCTGGGTGTGCCCATGATTATTGGGACACCTGGAAGCTTCCAAATATAGGTCTGCTTTTTAATTTACTGTTTTAATACTGTTGCAAGTTTTTCTCTTTTGATATTAGGCAACAGTATGTAGCTGTTTCGGTTATCATTATCTCTAGTGATATGGCAATATAAAAGCATAACAATATCACTCTTGAAAAAATGTATAAGGGAAAAGAATAGAAGAAAGAGAAAGGGTAAGAGTAGAAAGATACATAAACACTATGCATGGAGCTATGACAAAACTTGATTGTTGCTTGCTGTTGGTCAAAGTGATGATCAAAGGTCTTGGTCTGTTGGGGGTGGGGGAAAAAGCACACAAAATACAAAGTCCAGTGGGTTAATATATATGCTTAGGTTCAGATGGGAATGCCTAAGCACCTCCCTGGGGCTGAGTTTTACACTGTCTTTTGATCATGTGCAGTCCTCTTGAGGAAGACCTCACAGATGAGTCTGGGGGCAATTTGGAGGTCTTTGAGGGGTTATGGCTCCTCCAAAGACATGACAGCTGCCTCTCATCTCAGTAGGCATATGTGTGAATGTGACCTTCCCTGAGGAGGGTGTGTGTGTATAAGGGAGGACAAATTAGCATGATAGAAAGCACCATCCTGTCTCCACAGGGTCTGCCTCTTATCAACCTCAAAGTCCAGTTTGTAGCCTCTGGTGGTGATAAGTTCACCTCCTCTGTCTTACTGGGACCAGAGGTTTGTCATTACACAACCAAAAACTCACCTCCTTCTCAGGGTATGAAAAACTGGCCTCAGCAAAACACCCCGTCGCCTCCACAAAGGGTGGGTGTTTAGAGTCATAGTCCAGTCTCTCACAATTGTATCAGATGATTTGCTATAAAGAACACTCAAACTCAAAGGAGCAGAATTTCAGATGTTTTTACTGTAAAATATTGTAATGAGACAAGAGTCCTCAAATCCTCATTTAGGCAAAGTCTCTCAGTATTGGGATAAGTTTCTTTGGGAGACAAAGACTTCACAGAAAGTGTTGTCAAGCCCTGGCATAGGGGGCCCAGGGCAGTGGTGGAGTCATTTCTGGAGGGATTTAAAGGACATGTAGATGTGGCACTTGGGGACATGGGTTAGTGGTGGGCTTGGAAGTTCTGGGTTAATGATTGGACTTGATGATATTAAAGGTATTTTCCAACCTAAATGATTCTGTAATTCTATGATAAATGGATTCCTACTTGTGTTATTATAGCTTATTTGTTAATTCTTTCTGGATGTAGTGCTGTTCTGTTGTTTTCTTCAGTTAATTAACAGCAGTAAATAAATCTGTCATACGAGTGTTCTGGTTTCATTTGTGGTAGGAATAATTTTGTTCCTAGTAGCTGGCACAGTGCTGTGTTTTGGATTCAGTATGAGAATAATGCTGATAACACACTGAGTCAAGGGCCTTTCAGTGTCTCATGCTTTGCCAGGGAGGAGCTGCACAAGAAGCTGGGAGGGAGCACAGCTCATCTGAACTGGCCAAAGGAATATTCCATACCATATAATGTTATGCCCAGTACATAAACTGTGAGTTACCTGGAAGCGGGGAGGCCAATCACTGCTCAGGGACAGATTGAATGTCAATCAGCAGGTGGTGAGCAATTGTATAGTGCATTACTTGTCATTTTTGGGTTTCATTACTCTCTCTCTCTCCTTTTCATTACTATTATTAGTAGTATTTTTTACTTTGTTTCAATTATTAAGCTGTTTTTATCTCAACCCACAAGTTTTACTTTATTTTCCTGATTCTTCTCCCCATCCCACTGGATGGGGGGTGGGAAGTGAACAAATGGCTGCATGGTTCTTAGTTGCCAACTGGAGTTAAACCACAACAGTTTCTTTTGGTGCCTAACATGGGGTACAAAGAGTTAAGATAATGACAGATCTGACCAGAGTGTGTTAAAACAAATTTGATATGGACATTGATTGTTTTGGTTTAATTGTCACTGGTCACAATGTTGGTTTACTTGCTCTCTGAATTGTCGCACTTGTTCTCAGGGTTGTGGCACGTAATACCTTACTTCCTGCACATGTTCCCTATGGTGATGTTTGTCCTCCATGGGGCCTGGGCTAAAATTATAATTTCGTTTTACTTTGCAGTATTGGCTTTTGATAGGATAGCATAGCTGGTATGTATACTCATCACTGTAGTCACATCTGTACTTCAGGAGTCATTTATTGGGATCTTTGAATAATTGCACCTTTAGTCTTTTTTCCTTGAACAGCCAGCCTATGGAGGAGCCTTCCTTCCTTCCTGTTGGATGTGGTTCAGGTCTTGTTTAAACAGCTATTTAAGAACATCACCCAGAGGTCTGCCCCAAGGGTGGATAGTTATGAGTGGCAGGGTGTGTGGGATAGTATGGGCAAGTGCCTAGGACACTAGGCACCTCAAATGTTTTTTAAACTCACCCCTGAACAATTGCAGAATATGGAAAAGCTAGTTAAAAGATTTGGAAAAAGTATGCTGTCACCTCAGTAACATGCTGGAGCCTGGCCTAGGCCTATCAAGCTCTGTTAAACACTGCTCAGTACCCTCAAGGAGAAAAGACAGTCTCTAGAACTGACAACAAAACAACAGGTCCGATGGTTACTCCTACCCCAGGAACAGGCACTGTAGCTACTCCCTTGTGGCTGTGAAAAAACTCTCCTAGAGGTATAAAAAATTGTTCTAGGAGTTTCATCAAGAAAAAGAGGTTTTACTCCCCACCTGTATGGACCTGCATCTCAGCTATTAACACTAAGAGTTCTATTTCTCAAAAGGGAGGATATAGAAAATACATACCACAGGGTACCCTGTGGTTTTACTTCCAGGACCAAGGAAAGGATGTGAGCAAGTGGGATGGAAAACCTACCTTGACCCTAGAGGCACAGGTACATGAATTGCAGGGAAAAACAATCAGAAATGAGGGTTCTTCCAGGAAAGTTGCTGTTCCAGTCTCCAGTGACAGTTTCCCAAGCAGAGTGGAAGGGCTGATTCTATGGAAAGGAATTCAAATCCATTTCTACAAGTAGAGAATCCTATGACCAGGACTAGAAGGGCCCTGCCTCTAGCCAGGTGGAAGAAAGGCACCCATGGGCTGATGGCTCCCCCTCTCCCTTGCCCGGTGGTTTCTGGCAAAATTCAGCAGCAGCCTGTGGGTGCTGCCTCTGAGTTCTAGCCTGGCTGTTGAGATCCTAGCCCTCCCCTCCCAGAGCAGCCCCTGCTGTCCTGGCCTGGGCCTGCAGTGCAACTGCCTAAAAACTTTCCACGTAAACAGCTCTGGCCATGATCTGGCAGGGATCACATGACCATCTGCAGGCCTCGGGTGAGATAGTAACTCTCTCACTGTACAGAATGAGACTTACAGACACTGTTCTCTCTCCTGAGTGAAAGAAAAGGACCAAGATGAAGATATGCACAGAAACAGCATGAAAACACCAAGGTCAGACAAAAGGAAGAAGTCGAGGTTCCAGATGGGATTGATGGAGATGCCTCACTCTTGGACTGAAATTTCTCTTTCTTTAAGTTATAGAGAAGAGACTCTTGTTTCCCTATAACTCATAGAAATGCATTATGGGGTAGATTAAATGTTCTAACTGTAGACATGAGCAGAGGCATTTGTGCTAAAGTGAGCAGATGTTGAAGTGGCTGTGATCCTATGAGACATTTGAATAGTGAGGAGATGAAGATCTCTGCTGCTCCCCAAGGAAGAGAAGAAAGACCTCTGTTTTCAAAGATAAAGAGCTTTTGTTTGAATTGTTATAATCCTTAAATTGTGCCCCATAAGTTGACATGGTCCTCAATAACGATTGTGGGAAGACTCTTTATTGAGGAAGGCATTTTTACAGTGATCAGATTTCCATTCTCCCGGGCAGCTGATTCACTGTGACATCAAGGCCATGAGAAAACTGTTTATTGTGGAGAAAATCTCCAAAGACTGAAGTCTCTTCTCCCTATGTAAATTGGTGAAAGATTATTTTTAAAGACAGTAAATGGACTGATTTGTTTCTGTACATTGTCAGTGTGAAAGAAAAGAAGTTGTGGGGGGAGGAGAGGTATTCAGAAAGTTTTATTCTCATGATTATTATTTTTTTCTTATAGATTGTTGTGGAGGGAGCAGAAAACACAGAAGAAAGTTTCCCTGTATCCTCAGAACAAGCTCCTTGGAAAATCATAGCTTAGAGATAAGAAATGGCTTGTGAAATGATGAATACAAAAGGAATTTAGCTTCCCCTCCTGGAAGACCCTCTTATCTATCTTCAGTATTAGTGGTTCATTCTCTTTTAGTATCCATAGGCCAGCTTTGAATGTAAAATCCCTCAGGGATTGGTTAGAAAGTAGGATTCCCTTGGTAATTGGTGCAAATTGTAAAACCCTCAAAAGATATAAAAACCCCTGTAAAACAATAGCCATTGGTATATGCTAGATAGGATGCCTTCATAGAATAAACTATGGATTTTTGCCTTTCTGCATATGCTGGTTTTTTTTCCCTGCTGGTGTGAGAGCTCACCACGAGCTGAAATTCTATCTGGACAAGGCTCGGGAAAGTGCTCCGTCACTGAGGGCTGCAGAAGCAGTCTCAGGGATCCCAAAGGGACCCCGAAAAACCCCACCAGTGAAAGATTGTAGTAATGTAGTTTTACTTTGTACCCTTCAAAGTTAGAGCCTGTCTTGCCTTCCTCCTGATCTTATCTCACAGCAGGAAATGAGTAAATAATTCTAGTGGGTGCACTGGCGATTTGGCCAACGCTAAATCCGCAACATAAATTTTTGCATTGGACAGGAAATCTCAAATTGGTGAACCAAAGCCACTACATGTAATTGGTGTTTCTCCCTGGTTGAACAGAAACTGTAACACTGGTGCAGAGGCTCTGTGCATCCTTGGCACAGACTATCTCAGGAGAGGGGATTTCAAGGGTAGGCTTTTGATATAGCTGTCTTGAAGATGGAGGAAGTTAAACAGTTGTCTACTTTGCCTGGTCTCTTGGAGGACCCTTCTGCTGTGGGATTGCTGAAGGCTGAAGAACAGCAGTTGCCAATTGCTACCACAATGGTGCACCAACAGTAATATCACACCAACTGCGAGTCCCTGATTCCAATCCATAAACTGATTTGTCAACTGGAGAGCCAAGGAGTGATCAGCAGGACCCACTCACCCTTTAATAGCCCCATATGGCCAGTGTGAAAGTCTAACAGAGAATAGAGATTAACAGTAGCTTGTCATGGACTGAATGAAGTCACATCATCCCTGAGTGCTGCTATACTGAACATGTTGGAACTTCAATAGGAACTGGAGTCAAAGACAGCCCAGTGCTGCCACAATTGGTAATGTGTTTTTCTCAATCCCCCTGGTGGCAGAGTACAGGGCACAGTTTGCTTTGACTCAGAGGGGCATCTAGTATACCTGGAATCAACTGCCCAGGGGTGGAAACACAGCCTAACCCTCTGCCATGGACTGATCCAGACTGTACTGGAACAGGGTGAAGCTCCAGAACTCCTGCAATATATTGATGAAGTCATTGTGTGGGGCAATACAGTAAAAGTTTTTGAGACAGGTAAGAAAAGAGTCCAAATCCTTCTGAAGGATGGTTTTACTATAAAACAAAGTAAGGTCAATGGACCTGCACAAGAGATCCATGTTTTAGGAATAAAATGGCAAGGTGAATCTTGTCAGTAGCAATGTCTCTACCAACTAGTAAGAAAGAAACAAACTTTCTTAGGTGTTGTGGGATTCTGGGGAATGTGCATTCAAAATTACAGTCTGATTGTCAGCCCTTGCTATCAAGTGACCTGGAAGAAAAATTATTTCAAATGAGGCCCTGAGCAACAAGCTTTTGAACAAATCAAACAGGAGACAGTTCATGCTGTAGCCCTTGGGCCAGTCTAAATAGAGCAAGATGTAAAAAATGTGCTCTATATTGCAGCTGGGGAGAATGGTCCTACCTGGAACCTCTGGCAGAAAACACCAGGGGATACACGAGGGTGACCTCTAGGTTTTTGGAGTCGGGCATACAGAGGATCTGAAGTCTGCTATACTTTAACTGAAAAGGACATACTGGCAGCTTATGAAGGGGTTCAAGCTGCTTCTGAAGCGATTGGCACTGAAGCCCAGCTCCTCTTGGCACCCTGGTTACCCATGATGGGTTGGATGTTCAAAGGCAGGGTCTCCTCTGCACATCATGAAACAGATGCTACATGGAGTAAGTGGATCACACTGATTGCATGATGAGCTCTGATAAGAAACCCCGGTCATCCAGGAATCTTGGAAATTATCATGAACTAGCCAGAAGGCCAAGATTTCCAAATGTCACTAGAGGAGAAGGTGACATGCTGAAGAGACCCCACTGTATAATGAAGTGCCAGAACATGAGAGGTAATATGACTTGTTTACTGATGGGTCCTGCTGTCTTGTGGGAAAGTATTGGATATGGAAAGCAGCAGTATGGAGTCCCCTACAAGTCACAAAAACTGCTGAAGGAGGTGAATTGAGTCAGTTTGAGGTGAAAGCCATCCAGTTGGCCTTGGACATTGCTGAACAAGAGAAATGGCCAATACTTTATACTGATTCATGGATAGTGGCAAATGCTCTGTGGGAGTGGTTGCAGCAATGGAAGCAGATAAACTGGAAGCACAAAGATAAACCTGCCCAGGTGGAGAACCTGGTTGTGAAGGTACATCATGTGGATGCTCGTGAACCCAAGTCGGGCCACTGAATAACATCAGAACAACCAGCAGGTGAATTGGGCTGCTAGGATTGAAGTGGCTCAGGTGGATTTGGATTGGCAACATAAGGGTGAATTATTTCCAGCTTGGTGGGTCCATGACACCTTGGGACATCAAGGAAGAGATGCAATATCTAGGTGGGCTTGTGATTGAGGGGTGGACTTAACCTATGTGATAGTGTCCATGGTTATCCTGGAATGTGAAATGTGCTGCAATCAAGCAGGGCCAAGCAGGTAAAGTCTCTGTGGTATGTGAGACAATGGCTGAAATATAAGTATGGGAAGGCCTGACAGATGGACTATATCACACTCCCCCAAACTCATAACAGCAAGCGCTGTGTGCTTACAATGGTGGAAACAACCACCAGATGGCTGGAAACATACCCTGTGCCCCGTGGTGCTGCCTGGAACAGTATCTTGGGCCTTGGAAAGCAAGTCTCTATGGTGACATGGTACTCCAGAAAGAACTGAGTCAGCGATATAACCTCAGATGCACAGAATCGGACAATGGAAGCCATCTTCGAAACAACCTCATAGACACTTGTGCCAAAGAACATGGCACTGAGTGGGTGTATCATATTTCCTATTATACACCAGCCCCTGGAAAGATCAAACAATGTAATGGACTGCTAAAGACTACACTGAGAGGAATTTGTGGTGGAACCTTCAGACACTGGGATATACATTTAGCAAAGGCCATGTGGCTAATCAACACCAGAGGATCTGCCAATCAGGCTGGCCCTGCCCAATCAAAACTGTTAAGTACTTTAAAAGGGGATAGAATTCCTGTGGACATTAAAAATATGCTGGGCAAAACAGTCTGGGTTATTCCTGCCTTAGGCAAAGGCAAACCTATCCATGGGACTACTTTTGCTCAAGGATCTAGGTGCACTTGGTGGGTAATGTGGGAGGATGGGCAAGTCCAGTGTGTGCCTCAAGGGGATTTGATTTTGGATAAGAATAGCCAATGAATTAAATTGTATTATGTTAATAACTATCCAACATTGATCTGGCTTCAACTGCAACAATCCAGTACCACACACCATCTTTCCCATCCTGCAGGACTGCTACAACAGATGGAGCCCAAGGTCATGGACTAAATGAACTCAACAAACTTTTATAGGGATGGTCCATAGACTAAGGGAAAGATATCTGTGTGTATATCTATCAAAACTAGGAAAGGTGATGGGGCATTGGAAAGTGTGGGACCTGGCATGATATAAATGATATGGAATAAGGGGTGGAGACTGTCCTGGTTTTGGCTAAGATAGAGTTCATTTTCTTCTTAGTAGCTTGTAGTGCTGTGTTTTGGATTCAGTGTGAGAATGATGCTGATAACACACTGATGTTTTGGTTGTTGTTGAGCAGTGCTTACCTTGAGTCAAGGGCCTTTCAGTGTCTTATGCTTTGCCAGGGAGAAGCTGCACAAGAATCTGTGAGGAGCATGGCCAGGACAGCTGACCAGAACTGGCCAAAGAGATATTCTATACCATACAATATTCCTAGTATATAAACTGGGGGAGGTTGGTCAGGACAGGCTGATAGCTGCTGGGGAATAGGCTGGGCATCAGTCAGTGTGGTGAGGAACTGTATTGTGCATCACTTGATTCTCTTGGGGTTTATTTCTCTTTCTCTGTCTCTCTCTCCTTTCCAATACAATTATTATTATTGCTATTATCTTTTACTTTAGTTCAAATATTAAACTGTTCTTATCTAAATCCATGGGTTTTACCTTATTTCAGATACTCCTTCCCATCCCATTAGGGAAGAGGTGAGGGGATTGAGTGAGCAGCTGCATGGTACTTAGTTTCTAGCTGGGGTTAAACCACTACAAAAGATATCTTTTTTAAAAAAATATTTTCTTAATTAAAGAACCCCAACTGAGATTAGTATGTATATTTCCAGTTAGTATTTCAGACCTTGAGTACAAAAGTAAGTTATCTCTCCCCCCATTTTAGGTGTATATAAAAAAAAAAGTGTTCAAATTCAGCTACTACTGGGGATTTTGTTGTTTTGTTTGTTTTTTTTTAACTACAAGAAAATCGATAGCACAATGTTTCTACAGTGTTTCTACTTGGTAATTACCAAGTGTTTTTACAGGTATTTAAAGGAAAAACAAGATTATATTTTACACGTCACATCAGTAGACAATGTAGAGAAGTAAAGCCTGCACAAACACTCATTTAAATAGTCATTGCTATTATATGTGGAAAGCTTTCACCTACTCAAAGGCAATGGAAACATTTCAGTTACCTTGAGTGCTAAAAGGCTCTTGTTAATTTCCGCACCTTCCAGTCGAGTCTGCCTATCTGCACTAGAAGTATCTGCTCCTCTTTCATTACCAGCCAAATCAATCAGAGAAAATTTACCATGCAATTTCCCTTTCCTTCTGAGAATAATCTGAAACACTGCATGGCTTCGAGATGAGTGTGCATTTGCAGATGTCTGGCCGGATGTCCTTTAACAAAAGGAAAGAAAGGAAGGCCATATGAACAGGCAAAGGACCATGTATGTTAAACACATTACCCTCAGAACATAAGTTTTTTCAGGGCATAGTCCTGTGTTTACCCATATAACTTGATGCACGCAGTATAATTATACCTATTTTTCCAATTCTTCATACAGAAATGGAAGATTAGTAGCATTTTACTACTCTTAAAAGCAAGAATAAACACATCTCCAAAGATTTCAGACTATCAGAGTTTATATGCAAAATGCCATGTGGTACTTTTATCTAATCAGTCAGCCGTCTATCATAAGGCTAATTTAAAAAACAATAAAGCTGGATCTTAACCCCAACTTTTATACTTTTGTCACTACATATCAAGGCCTTTTAGAACTGAAGAATCTGGCAGTATTCCAAATTATAAATTATGTGAATTTAAGTCAGTAAACTGGTTATATAATGCATGCAATTCACATCCTGTAGAAAAATCAGTTCATATTTTTCTCTGGCTGAAAAACTCTATTCAAAAGATAGGCAGCCAACATTATCAAAAATACCACTCCATGTTAAAAGCCATCACTACGAAGAGACAAAAAAAATCTTGTTGCAATTCTTTAATTTATGATGAAAAATTGGTGAAAGCTAAGGGAGATACCTGCAGCTGTTGCCTATTTCAATAAGCTTAAGAACATCTTCAACACATTTGACTTCCCGTTCCTGTAATCCCACCACCTGGACTTGCTGTTTGCCATCTTCTAACACTCTTAATTTTGTCTTCCTGTTCAACAAATCAAAAACCTTGGGGAGGAGGGGAACATAACAGTTAAAGAGGAGCTTTAAAAGACACTTTTGCTTCAAATCTCATATAAAGTATGCAAAGCATCCCATGCACAATCCTGCTTGAGCAAGGAGGTTGGACCAGATGACCCACTATGGTCCCTTCTAAGATGTGATTGAAAGGGAAGTGTAAAGAATTATTTGAAATAAAGCTTTTAGTACAAAAAGGAAAAAAGTCTTTTATGTGACAAATTCACAATCTTGTTTGTTAAAGAGAAATTCCACCTTCCTCAGAAAAATATCAGGTACTTACCTTACCACTATAGATCTCAAAAAATGTTGCATATACTTGAAGTTCTAACTTGTTATAATTTGGCTTCTTTAGCATTAAAAAGACATCTCTAGCTGTGAATGCATATACAAAATAAAAAGAAATGTAGTTATGTATTTTCATTTAGTGAAGACTCAATACATAGCAGTCTATTTTACAGCATCTCATTTTGCAAGTGTAACAGTCAATCAAGAAACACTGCAGTTTAAACTGCCACATTATGTTGGAAGATGCAGAAGACTCAAAAATTGTAAACTCAATCATCATTTATATTTCTTACATTTCTTATCTATAAATATTTACCTTACTGTGTAAAAACTACACAACTATAAACTACTCTTTATGTTACAAAAGCTCCACTGTGATGCAAAATATGTAGACCCTTATGTTTGTACAACAGAAAGTAGAAATGTATTGACCTCAACTAATTTGTAAAAAGCCAACATAACAATAGTCTCACCTGCAAGTGCATATATTCCTTTAGAACAATCTTGGTTCTTTCCTGAAAAGTCACCACCCATAGTCTAAATTAATAAACAAAAACAAGAGCAAAAATACACTCTAAAGATCACAGAACTGTAACTTATATATTTGTTACTTATTAGAATAATACACAAAAAGAAGTGTATTGCTGACATGTAGAGGAAATACTTACATGGGTTTTTCCACTGCCTGTTTGTCCATATGCAAAGCAAGTGGCCATTCCCCTTTCAAATATGGTCTCTACTAATGGTCGAGCTGTAAACCTTAAATGTAAAAAACAACGGTATTTAAGAAATTAAATTACTTTTACAAACCCACACTACCACAAGGACACGATAAATTTTAATGCCAGAAGTGACAAAACAGGTTCTGAACTTTGAGAGGCCAATGGACATCTCCACATTAATTCCTGAACTAAAGAGGCTACCAACTCTAGGGCATTCAAATATCCTAAACAATTAGAGAAAAGCTACAAGGTGTTTCCCATTTATTTTACAAAAAATTTATTTTCCTTCAAACCCCAAGAAAAAGAATTTTCTTGTTTTAGTGATGCAACATGGCACAGTTTACTAGATGGAGTTTGGAGCTCCCTAAAGAAGGCACCATTATAAGATGTAAGTAAGACAGTGCAGCAGTTAAATGCTTAGATTTTACCAATACAAAAATCCACTATAGTTTTGGCTCTTGTGTAGTGGTTTTGATTCGCTAATTTGAAGTTTCTCGGCCAATGTACCAGTTTATGTGGAGGGTTGTGCTGGTTTAGGATTAATTGGCACTTAGAAGAGGGCATCCACAGAAGTTTTCTCCCTGAGAATTTCCTCTATGACTTGATGGGACCAATTGGAGGCTGGTTTGGTTATTGACAGCCCGGGAAACCAATTGGAGGATTTGGTCCACCTCCATGAATTCACATTTTGAAGCTAGCAAACCCAGGAACAGCCCTTTTCTCTTCCGCCGGGCCCCCCTGTCTGGGAAGCTGGTATGTCCCAGCAGGGAGGAGGGGTGGCCATCGGCAGTGGGTTCCAGCTGAGCCCAGGGAGGCTGATTGAGGTCCCAGGCATTTCCTCCCCCTGCCCCCTTTCCAGAGCAGCTGCTGCCGTTTCTGGCCCGGCCCAGGCCCTCCCAGCGCGGCCTGAGTTTCCTGAGATCCTGGCACAGCTCCAGCATTGCCTGGCTGCAGCCTCTGCATTCCCCGTGTGAGATCTTAACTTAATGCTCAGAGAAGACTAGTAGACCTTCAATCCTCCCTTGAGTGAGAAGGAAAAAAGAACAGAGAGAAGACACCAAGGTCAGTGAAGCAGGAGTCAGGTTCCAGATGGAAGGAGAATGAGGAGACACCGTGAATTTAGGCTGAAAATCCTTTTGTAAGCTATGGGGATGGACTGTAATTTACAAAAGATTCCTATAAACCGTGGAGAAAGACATGGGAAGTTGGAGTGTTCAATTTGTAGATCATGAGCAAAGGTACCTGTGTTGAAGACCCTTTGCCCCGAGGGAAGAAGATCTCTGTTCCTAGAGATGGAGTATGAACAGAGAGAGATAGATGAAGAGAATCTTTGATTTTGAACAACTCATCCTTAAAAGTAATATCCCATGAGTTTGACATGGCCCATAAGCAGAGCTCTGGGAAGGCTGTGAAGATGGGAGGAGTTTCACGATTTCAGATTCCCAGGCGTGAAGCCACGAGTGAACTGGTTTTTTCCCTCTTGTGGAAAAGTCCCTATAGCCTGACAAGGGGAGACTCTTCTCCCTAGAGTGAACTGAAAAAGATTATTTTTAAGTTGGTAACTGACTCAAGTGTTTCTGTATGTTGTTGTTAAGAAGAAGAGGGTGTGGGAGAGGGGAGGAGGGGTGGTCTGAAGGTTTTATTCTGAATTCTATTATTCCTTTATGCTGTTAATAAAAGTTTTCTTTACACCCTTTAAGTTTTAAGCCTGCCTTGCTTTTGCTTCTAATCCTATCTCACAGCAGAAAATTAGTATATTGAAATTAGCGAATCTAAACCACTACACTAATTGGTGTTTCTGCCTGGTTCTGAACTGAAACCATGACATGGGTCTAATGTAAATCAGCTTCCAAGCTTAAGTTTAGAAGACAAGTGGTCAAAAATACATTGCATGTCAATATTTTGAGAATATAGTTATGCTGAGACAAGGCTCAATAAAACATCTACCCAGGCTC
This sequence comes from Sturnus vulgaris, assembly GCF_052056855.1. Classification (NCBI taxonomy): domain Eukaryota; kingdom Metazoa; phylum Chordata; class Aves; order Passeriformes; family Sturnidae; genus Sturnus; species Sturnus vulgaris. The sequence goes on from NC_142282.1 coordinate 62,423,820, forward strand.
ATCAGAATGGAAAAACCCAGTTATCCCTTAAGCATTATTTGATGTGTCAAAAATATTTTCCAAAATATAATTTTTCTATTTTAGAGAATTAAATTTACTTAAATAAATGTAGCTGTTGCTCCTAATACAGCTGCTTATCACCATTACTTCATGAAAATCTCCAAAAGCAAAAGGTAACCTTATGGTGGTTACCTCCACCAGGTGATGGAGGAAAGAGTCTCTCTTTCTAAACTTTTTCCAGGTATTTAGAAATAAAGTATGTTTAGTGACAGAAACAAGAATGATTGTTAACAGAAACACTGAGGTGTTACAACCTCCTTTCATTCCACTTTGGTACAAACACATCACTTAGAAAAATAATATGGGTAAGATTAAGCCATTGAGCAAACAAGGGTTATGCAAAAATGTAAATTTAACCAAATCATCAGTTTTCATCAAAAATGTACCAGATGATTCCTGATCAGCCATAGTCTTTCTTTTTTGCATCCTTGAATTATATACCATTTTTTTTGTCCTCAAGACGATATTCCAAATCAGTTTCAGGAAACCTATCCACATAAGAAGCACATTCCATTATCTCTGCTTAATTGCATTTGAAATTATTTATTTTGCTCATTTATAAAAAAATGACTTAATTATATGTATTTTAAAATAAGGCTAAATACAAACATGTCTAGAAAATTTTTGTAAAGCATTATACAACTCCAAATGGTACCATGTCAAAACAGTCAAACTTTCCTTCTAGTAGAACCTTTATTTGCAATCTTGATCCTTCAGAAATATAAACTCTGATTCTCTTTTAAAATTCAAAAGGCATTTAAGTTTTTTAATACTAAAAAAAACCTTGCAACTCAGTGTTGCAGCTCATGGATTCAAAAATACTTAAAATGCAGCTTAAGTAAAGTAATAATAAGAAAATAAAGAGTAGTACATTTCTTCAGAACATTTTTCAGTATAGAAATATGAGAAATTTTAGCAGATTGAAGAAAACTTGTCATACTTGTCATACTTTTTTTTCCCCCCATTGTGACCCTGGTAGTTCTGTTTAGAGCAGACCATGATACCTATCTTCTTTGCAATTGTGTTACTACAGGAGGCCTTGAAGTAATTATCCTTAATGTAATAATCATTATTGTGCCATATTGTTGGGGATTGAATTGCTCCCTTTTCGTTCTGTGGAATTTCTCCCATTGTTATGCTAAGTAGTTGTGGCTACACCTTAAAACAATAAGATAATGTTCTCTCGCAGGGGGTTGGGTGGAGGGGGAGGGGGGGAGACCGGAAAAGGAAAGGCGGGATGGGACTCTCTCGCTTGGCTCACGGAGTGGGAGGACGCCCTGTGCTCCGATCTGGCATCTCCCCTGCCATCCCAGCGCTGAGATCCACGCTCCCTGCAGTTGGACATCGCTCTGCTGTTCTCCCACCTCACCCTACTACCTCCGGACACTCTGCCGAGCACCACGACTGACACCATGAGGGGGGAGTCGCTTCCCCATCCCTCTCACCCCTGGGCCTCTGCCACCATCACCCAGCCCTCTTCAACTGCGCAGGACCTGCCCTGCCCCCAGCACCGGTAACTGAGCGCAGGGAGAGAGGGCTTTGGCTAAAAGGGACTGGAACTGAGTTATACTGTTCTGTTGTCAATTTTTATAGCTGTTATTGTTTTCTGCCTTGTTAGATATCAGTAAAGAACTGTTATTCTTATCCCCACATCTCCTGCCTGAAGGCCTCTGATTTGAAACGAAAATAATTAAAAGGGAGGGGGTTGCACTCTGCATCTCAGGAAAGGGGCTCTTGCCTTTCCTTAGCAAATACCTGTCTTTCAAACCAAGACACATATGAGGGAGGAAAAAAAAGCCTGTACTGCTATACAGGCTAGAGATTTATTGTTTCAGTATGAATACAAGCATCTTTCAATATTTTCCCATATTACTATTAATTTATGATGCAAGTAATAAAAATGTTGCTGATGAAACTCAGTACAAAAACATAATAACGTATGTCAAAAACATCCCTCACATTTAAACACTATGCTCACAAAGACAACATAGAGGGAGATTACAGGAACTGGTTGTTACTGGGGAGGAAAACTATTGCAAGAGGCTGTAAGGAAAAGGCTAGACAGAAAAAGCAAAACTTGAGACAAAGGAAGGACATGGGGTGTAGGCCCCTTTGAGCCCTTCTGAGAAATGTCTCAAACACTCATAATGAAGCAACTGGAAACAGCCAGGTGTTCCATGATATATGCCATGAGATATGTGTCCAAGGGATTTCCATGGGCATGATGGCCTGCTAATGGGGTAACAAGTTATCAGGTAAAGGCTCTCTCTCTCCTCCAGCCTCTAGTGTTGTTTCACTGCATCTCTAGCCAAGTATTCTTGAATCTGAGTCACTTTCCTCTCCCTCTTGTGTTGGAAAGTCCTAAGGGATACTGACTCTCTACCCAATAAGTGGGCAGGGAAAGTCAGAAAGTGACCTCTCAGCTATAAGCCGGGAGAAGTTCGAGCAGTGTCAAGACAACAATGTCTGGGAAAGGCCAAAGCTCAACTGCTCCTCTGTGTGAAGATGTTATCTCTGTGTTACAGAGGCACACCTCACCAGCTAGATCACTCTCCCATAGCTCTTTACTATCAAGAAAGTAAAGATGCTACCAGTAGACAATCATTAGAGACACAATTTTCCAAGGGCACAGCTTTGTTATTGTTTTTTCATTAGTGTAAACTAACAGACTAAAGTTTTTACTTTTGCTACACTTCTCTTTTTACTTCTATCAAGCATAAGACACAAGTTTTCATTTTCAAGACCTTTTAATAATTCTCTTATTCACCAACAGGTTGTTAGCATTTAACATCAGTCAGGATATGATGCCAACTTTGACTTCCTAATTGTTGGATTAAAATCAAGAATTAAGATAATTATCTGTCCCTACTCCTTAAGGCTATGGGAAGCACTTTCTAAACATATGGAAAATTTTCTTAATCAAATTCCTTTCTAATATCAATATTCTTTGCAAAAATATTCACAATATTTAGACTACGTAACAAGATTATGACCTGTTATGGTGTCTAACCTTGCCTGCTACTGTATCTAATCAATTTAGCAACTTGTACAAGGTAAACAGCTACTTCTAAACAAGTTTTTTAAAGTGTTATGTGCATTATTCTGTTTCAACTGTGAAACAGAAGAATAAAGGAGAAAATGAAGATCCAAATACCATGGGATCTTTCTCTCTTTGCTCTTTCCCCACCCTCTCCTGATTTGTTTGCCTCCTGAGGAGGCAATACACACTAGAGCCTGGAAAAGTCTTGGAGGAGAACTGAGAGCAGGATTCAGGATAAACAGAGCTAAACCAAAAGTAAATAGGCAAAAGAATGGAGTTAGCAACATACATATCTGATAACAGAGAAAATACGAGTCCATGACCAAGGTAAGTCCACAGTTATTGACATCAAAGATATATGATAAAAAATATTCCCAAAAATCCCCATATACACATACCTGTAAACCATTTCATTAGGAGCCATGTCATCAAAGGCATAATCAAAACGAAAAGTTTGGTTTTCTAGGTACCTTGTTAAATCCACCTTTTGTTTTGGTTCATGTACCATCACAACATCTTTACTAGGAATTGTTATTACATCAAGGTCTTTCATTAAAGTTTCTATAAAATAAATGAAATATATATATTTAAGTAGCAACACATCACTTTTTTTACATATTTTCATTGTTTACAGCCTTATAATGGCTCAGATAACACAGCTCCTCCAAGTAACAACACTGCAATGGACTTGGGCTTCTGATACCTAGATGTAATCTGCTAAGTAAGAGATTTCATTTTTTAAGTCTAGTTGTCCTATCTTAACAGGTGCTAGAAGGTAAAGAAAGGTTGTACAAAGTTGATTAGAAAAACTAAGATAATTAATGATAGCACTATCATTATAGCTTCATTTTAAAATTCTGTCTTTTTATTTTTCCTAAATCCCAAAAGTTAGTCATATCTTCACAGCTTTCAAAAAGAAAACAAATTGTTTTCATTCTACATAGTTTCATTTTTGTATTCCTCCTGGAATCTCAAGTTTATAATATAGAATTTCTCTAAAGTAAAATGTTTTCTTTAAATTATCTTGTAAGCAGAAAAAGCTGAACATGCTAAAGATGTTTCCTATCACTAGGAATGAACAAAAGCCATCTAGATGCAATTTTAGTAGTGAGTCCTCAGGTTATAATTACTAGATAGCACTACAATTTATTGCTAATTGTTGTATGAGATATAACTCACCAAAATAGAGAACCCAGGGATTCATGAGATGCACAAAAATAATTACAATTTCTGTGTACAGTCAGGATCACTGATGTGTCCTACTTGCATTTCTATGTAAAATTTCTTAAGGCATGCAGTTCAAGAATTTGATGTAGCTCTATACAATCAGATAGACATCTTTTCATCCATTAAAATGCTGATTAAACAGCAAAATCATTACTATTGCATGACATTATGCACCAACAGAAATATGCATACAAGTCATTATATATTCAATTTTTCAACTGTACTGCAATAAAATAAAATGTAATTATTCTGCAGCAATCACAGAGAATAAATAAGAACTAATGGTGAAAAGATCTGTATAAAGGTAATTTTTTTCAGAAAAAAACTTTAGTTAAAGCAGTCAAAAGCTGTTTTTTCTTAAACAATTGTTTTAAATATATGGCACTGAAATAAAATCTTAAAATGTCAGTCTGAAGACCTATATCCTGCAAAGTCAATCCACAAAAAGATTGGTGCTGAGAACACCTAAACATTTTGGTGATAATTCTGTGTTTGTGAGACTACTTGAAATTGATTTATACACTTGATTTCTAGTAAATTATTTGAACATCCTACAGCATTTCAAAATACAGAACATGAAAGGGGAAAGATAATATTTTTGACATGTTATTGCAATAATAAAGGAAAAACTATTTATATTTTTTTTTTCAGGGTATTACACACTAATATCTTCTATTTCTTTATATAATTTTATATAATTTTATATAATTTTTAAATGTAGCAAGATAAATGTTGTTTCTTATGAACTTTCAAAATTAAAGTGAATGTTCCCAGAATACTGTATTATGTGGGTACACAATTATCTCTATGGTTCCTCCCCAGCATAGTTTATTTCATTAGTACCCTTTCTATTATAGCTTATTCTTAAAACTGCAAAATAACTTTAGTGCAAACCTCTTTTTTACTTAGACACTCATCTTCCTATCAACAACTCAGAACTATTTTTAATAGCTCCAAACCACTAATATCCAAGATATTTGCACAGAATCAAGTCCCACTTCTGAAGCCTAATTTATTCCTTATATCAACTTGCTGTCAGTTTTCACTTTCTCCACCTTCAGTGCAGGTTGAAGGTAACATTCCCCCCAATGTATCATATTTCTTAGTTATATTTTATTAAAGATAGCCTCCAATGCTAAAACAGAAATTGAACTTTTAACAGACTTGTATATTGAATACCCTTATGACATAGGTTGTGAAAAATAATTTCAATCAATCAGTTTTTGAGATTATGCATTCCTTTCAGATCAATTAAAAAAATACAAGGAATAAGAAAACAATAAAAGTAATAAACAAAAAAGGGAGGGGAAGCAGCAACATGGAGGGGAAAAAAGACAAAAGAAAACTAACTATATACTAACATCAATATATGTTTTCCCTTTCCTATATAATTCTCCCATGTTCCTCTGGGTATCCTCCAGATAACTCTCAATGTGTATTTGACAGTACAAAAATAATTAATGCATCCCATGTTGTTTCAGAGTGATGTTCTTTGAGTCTTTAAGCTAAAAAAAAAAACAAAGAGAAGGAAAGAAACATCTTTCAAAATGAAAATCAGCTTACTTTAGTGTTGGATTCATACAGGCTTCAATCCAGATGCATTTGCAATTCTTAATTTCCCATGAAAGTAAAGAACTTTATAATAGAAAGACTGGGATTTAACTGGAGTTGAAAACCTAAAATTTTTTTTTTTGGATAGAGGATTAGGATTCCAGTCTGATCACCAGACAGTAAGAAAAAAAATTGTAAAGCAAATCATACATGAAAAGAAGTCATTAGAGTGATTCCAGTACCTAAAAATAATTGTTTAGTGCCATTTCATATGCCCTAAGTTATCCTGCTCAGCCCCGAGCAGCAATTCCAGGAGGTACATGTCTCCAGTTTCTCTATAACCTGTTAGCCCTGCAAGGATATCTTGGACACCCTTGAGCACCTTACATGTCAGAAGACACCAACAATTCAGGTACCCAAATTGTAACCCTGATGTCTGATTCAAGACTTGAAAGTAAAAATGTACATGTACAACAAAAAAGTGTAGGAAAGTTTACATTGAGTAGCTCACTGATCAGGAGATCACATAAAGATAGTTTAAAAGATAAGTTTATGATAAGTTTATAAATTTTCTTGGTACCTCATACATATTGTCCAGTATAACAGAGTTTTGCCTTTGATCAGTATTCCTAGATCTCTTTAATATAAATAATATTACTATCAGAAGCAGCTTTTCAGAGAAAAAATTCTGCAAAATCTTAAATGGCCATACCTTTTTTATTGAGTGGTCGTTTTCGTACACAAACACATATCCTGTGCTCATCAATCTACAAAGGAAACAATCTTTCAGTGAAATATACCCTGAATTCCAGTTTTACAGTATTTTACTTGTATTTAGGAGTACAGAAGAGGTAAAAAGCAGAATGAGGACCCTAAACCTCAGAAAGGCAAACTTTCAGTGCTAGTGTATGGGATCCCTTGGGAAACTGTTCTCAGAAGTAAAGGAGCAAATGAGAGCTGGAAGATATTTAAAACACATTTTTTCATAAGGTGGGAGAGCCCTCAATCCCAACTCACAAGAAGTTAGGCAGGGGATGCAGGAGGCCAGCTTGGCTAGGTCAAGACCTCTTAGCAAACTAAAACACAAAACCAAAATGCATATGCAGTGGAGGCAGAGACATCCTGGGGAGATTAGAGGGATATGGCCTGGGATTTCAGGGAGGGGATCAGGAAAACCAAGGCACAGCTGGAGTTGAACTTGGCTATGGACATGAAAAATAACAAGAAGGATTTCTTCATTCACATAGGACAGGAAAGGAAGATGAAAGAAACTGTATACCTCCCCCCCAAAGAGCAAAACAGGAGACCTGGCTACTTGAGCCATGGAGAAAGTTTAGGTACTCAATTAGTTTTTTGCCTTGGTCTTAACTGCCAAGTGCTCCAGTCACACTGCCCAACTCACAGAATCCAAAGGCAGGGCCTGAGAAAATTAAGCCCCACCCACCGTAGATCAGGCTTGAGACCATCCAAGGAACCTGAAGGTGCGCAGTTCCCTGGGACCTGATGAGATACAGCCACAGGTCCTGAGGGAACTGGCTGAGGAAGTGGTGCTGGAGGTTAGGATTTTTCCTTTTTTTTTCTTTCCCTTAGGGAATTTTTCTCCCATTTGTTGCTAAGAGACAATAACTACCGATACTTAAGAGAACAAAAGATATGGCTAGGAGGAGAAGGGTGCAGCTGGCTACTCTCTTACCTGGGGGGTTTTCTCTTGGGAAGGGCAGAGATACACCGAGATTTTGGCTGGGGGTGAGGGGCTGGGCTCAGCTCCTTTGGCTTTCTCGCTCTCGGCATCGGAGGAGAACAGTCAAGCTGTTGCTTACCGCGGGGAGAATCCACTGCCACCGTGGAGCCCAGCCCTGTACTGCTTCTTCCTTACTGTGGGTAAACCATTGCTCGTAAGAGCAGGCGTTGCACTGGGACCTTAGTAACACCCGATCTGACTGGAAAGGACCCTCACCATCTATTCGGGTACCTCAGGGGGAAACTCGGGACCCCGAACCCCTCCCCCTCTGCAGGAGCCTCTCCCGGTTGCGTTCGGGAACCTGGCTGCCACTGTCCAGCTCCACCGTTTTTTCTGCCACTGCTTCCGGTTCTTCGCTACACGGTAACCAGCACCCTGTGTCTGCTGGGACACCCCACGGCTCCTGCTACAGCGGCAGAGTTTTTGTTACATTTTGTTTGCCATTCCAGAGTCTTCTCATCCCTGCTGTTCCAGCTTGCTGCTTCCGAGATTCCTGATACAGTTTATTTCGCTATCTGGAGTGGCACTGGGACCGTCTGTCCCCCCTCCACGTGAGTTGGTAAAGGAAGCCCTTCTTCATCTCTTCTGCCAGCTGCGTCCGCCATTACCAGGTGAGAGAGAGGTGGCTGAGCTCCTGCCACAGCGCCCCCTGCACCTGCGGGGGAATCATCGCATCTGCCCTGCCCAGCCGGGAGCCAACAGTGCCCCTGTCGGCTGTGACCGTAACTGCACCGAAGGGGAAGGTGCTTGACGGCCAAGAGAAGGCTGTTACTGGGTTTCTGGTTTTATTTGTTGTTGCTGACATAGTTGCTGTTTGTTTGTCTTGTTATACATAAATATACTAGTAAAGAACTGTTATTCCTTTTCCCATATCTTTGCCTGAAAGCCCCTTAATTTCAAAGTTATAATAATTCAGCGGGAAGGGGGCCATATTTTCCATTCCAAGGGAGGTTCCTGCCTTCTTTGGCAGACACCTGTCTTTCAAACCAAGACAAGTGGCTTAGCCACTATCCATCATATTTGAGAAATCATGGCAGTCTGGTGAAGTTCCCACGACTGGAAAAGGGGAAACATAACCTGGATGTTCAAAAAGGGAAATAAGGAAGACCAGAGAACTACAGACCAATCAGTGTCACCTCAGTGCCCTGCCAAGGCAGGGTCACCCAGAGCAAGTTACACAGGAACATGTCCAGGTGGGTTTTGAATGTCTCCAGAGAGGGAGACTCCATGCCTTCCCTCAGCAGCCTGTTCCAGTGCTCTGCCACCCTCACTGTATAAAAGTTCTTCATGATAGGTAAAACTTCTGCATTTTAGTTTATGGCCATTGTTCCTCATCCTGTCACTGGGCATCACTGAAAAGAGTCTGGCACCTTTCTCTTGACACTTGCCTTTGAGATAATTATATGCATTAATAAGATCCCCACTCAGTCTTCTCTAGACTAAACAGGCCCAGCTCCCACACTCTCTCCTTATAAGAGAGATGCTCCAGTTCCCTCATCATCTTTGTGGCCTTCCACTGGACCCTGTGCCTGACAAACTTGGTGGCCTCTACAATAGGGTTACAACATTGGTGGATGAGGAAAGAGCGAGTACTGTCATCTACCTGGACTAGTATAAAGCATTTGACACTATCCTGCACAACATCGTAGTCTCTAAACTGGAGAGACATGGATTTGACAGATGGACCACTTGGTGGATAAGGAATTGGCTGGACAGTTGCACTCAAAGAGTTACAGTCAATGGCTCAATGTCCAAGTGGAGACCAGTGATGAGTCATGTTGCTCAGGGGTTGGTATTGGGACCAGCACTGCTTAACATCTTTGTTGGTGACATGGACAGTGGGATTGAGTGCACCCTCAGCAATTTTGCTGACAACACCAAGCTGTGTGGTGTGGTTGACATGCTCGAGGGAAGGAATACCATCCAGAGGGACCTGGACAGGCTTCAGAGTTGGGCCCATGTGAAGTTCATGAAGTCCAACAAGGCCAAGTGCAAAGTCCTGCACCTGGGTTAGGGCAATCCCAAACATGGATACTGGCTGGGCAATGAGTAGATTGAGAGCAGGCCTGCCAAGAAGGACTTGGAAGTACTGTTGGATGAGAAACTGAATATGAGCTGGGAATGTGTGCTCATAGCCCAGAAAGTGAATCACATTCTAGACTGCATCAAAAGCAATGTGACCAGCAGGTCAAGAGAGGTCATTCTCCCCTTCTACTCTGGTCTTGTCAGACCCCACCTGGAGTACTGCATCCAGCTCTGGGGCTTCCAGTATAAGGACATGGACCTGTTGGAGTGAGTCCGGAGGAGGCCATGAAGATGACTGGGGGCTGGAGCACCTCTGCTATGGAAACAGGCTGTTAGAGCTGAGGGTATTCAGCCTGGAGAAGAGATGACTCTGGGGAAACCTTATAGCACCCTTCCAGTACCTAAAGGGGGCCCACAGGAAAGATGGGGTATAGTGATGAGGGGGAATGGTTTTAAACTAAAATAGGAGAGATTTATATTAGATGTTAGGAAGAAATTCTTTACTGTGAGAGTGGTGAGACACAGATTGCCCAGAGAACTTGTGGATGCTCCCTCTGTGGAAGTGTTCGAGGCCAGGTACATACATCGAAAAAATTGGAGACAAAGAGCAAAATTCAGAAGGATAAAAAGTTTCCACATCACTTGGGTACTTACAGGATCTGCAGTTGTTAGTGGTCTATAATCCAAACTTCCCCTGAAATCTCTTATCATACACATAATTTCATAATTTGGGTTTGTAGCATCAACATCCTATGGAAATAAGCAACAGAATTTCTAATATACTTTTTTCCTGAAATGAACAAATTTCAATAACTTCTAAATTTATTTGTAAAAAAAGATACACATTAACTGAAATGTTAATTTTTCTCCAAAACACCATGTCTCAACTACAAGTTTAATGCCTTTTTCTATTCTAATGTAGCTAATTTACTTGTCATAAAGCAAAACAATTATATACTTTCTATTTCATATTTTTGGTTGGCATGTATTAGAAAATACTTTTGAATTGAGGAGTCATTAAAATTTTACTCAACAAAGAAATGACTACTGCTTTTTGCCAGAATCTTCACATTAAAGAAACACAGCTAAACAATTGTACAACAGATAACATACAATCAATGCTTCTTAATCTGAGATAAATTGGTCCAACAGACAAATGGATACAGGTACAAAACACATTGCAAAGTACAGTGCAGGTGCCCCAGCCACTCTAAACACAATCCTGCATCCAAGTTGGTTAAAGGAGGTTGATCCTACCTGCTGGTCCTGAGTTAGCTCCTACAGTTACTTGGATGCAGTGGAAACTGTTCTAACACTCCTAGGACCCCCCCCCCCCCCAAAAAAAAAAAAAAAAAAAAAGCAGAATCAATCCAAATGATACACAGAAGGCTATGTTCAGGCACATAAGATCTCCTGTCCCTAAACCTGGAAACATGAGTATCTGAGTGAATGGACATATAAGAGGCCATGCACAGAGCTTCTCTAAACCTTGCTAAGCCTGAGCTACTGAGCCTACTTGTGGGCTGTTCTGGTTCACTGCAGAATCACTCAAATGTTCTTCCTGTCAGTTCTCCCTGAAACTATCAGGTTTTACCCCATTTCAGAACATGCTGCTGATGCCATGTGTAGCCAGCTCTGGTGCTCAGACCTTGTTAAATTTTGCATGGTTTCCCACAAACGAGCTAAAACTCCTTCTGGATCATATCTGATGATAGGCACTCTCAGAAAGTACTGTGTTGGGGTTAATAAGCTGAAATGGAGCCAGCTCATGTCTTTACACCTGTAACACAGCTAATCCACATTTCAATAAGCTGAAATGGAGCCAGCTCATGTCTTTACACCTGTAACACAGCTAATCCACATTTCAGACAAACTGTGCCCTAGTAATCAGAAGTTGACTGTACCTTTAAGTTGTTTACGCTGACTACAGTGAACTAAAAACTACTTATAGTAAGTCAATAATAAATGTATTCCTGCTGAAACTTTTCCTTCTAACATTCAGAAAGGGATATTGCTTGTTATGGAAAAGGTATTTGCCTAATATTTTTCAAACTCTGTTTAAAGGTCTTACCCACCAGATGCCGGTGCTTGGTTAATTTTTGATGCATTTCACAACTACAGAATACACAAATGATGGATGAAAAGGGTTGTCACAGAAGTGATAAAAAGAAAATGTAAGCTGTAGCATCAGATCAAAGAATTTTAACATATGAGACAAATTATTTGCTCTAATTATTTGCTCCTCACTCATAAAGCTATAGTAATGCTTTGCATTTGTTTAAATGAATGGAAATTAGAGAACAAGAATTCAAAATAAGTGATTTTAGGTCAACTTAGAGAAATCACTAAATCATGAAGTAAATTGCCTGAATTGGTGATGGTATTTCTCATGTCACTAGCAGATTGGTAGTTGTATTGGGTTTGCATGGCCAGGTTTCAGGTAGAGGAAGGGCTACAGCGGTTGCTTCTGTGAGAAGCTGCAAGAAGCTTCCCCTATGTCTAATGGAGCCAATGCCAGTCGGCTCCAAGATGGACTTGCCACCAGCAATGGCTGAACCCATCAGCGATGGTGGTAATGCCTCTTTAATAACGTATTTAAAAAGTGGAAAAAATTATTGTGTGGGAGTACTTGGGGCCAGAAAAGAGCAGAGTGAGAATATGTGAGAAGAACAACTCTGCAGACACCAAGGTCAGGGGGGAAGGAGGGGGAGGAGGTGCTCCAGGTGCCAGAGCTGAGATTCTCCTGCAGCCTGTAGTGAAAACTATGGTGAGACATCTGTGTCCCTGCAGCCCATGGAGGTCCATGGGGAGCAGAGGTCCACCCACAGTCCATGGAGAAGACCCACTATGGAGCAGGTGGATGCCCAAAGGAGGCTGTGACCCTGTCTGAAGCCCACATTGGAGTTGGCTCCTGGCAGGACCTGTGGCCCTATGGAGAGAGAAGCCCATGCTGCAGCAGGTTTGCTGACAGGACTTGTGACCCTATGGGGGATGCATGCTGGAGCATCCTGTTCCTGAAAGACTGCACCCTGTGAAAAGGGACCCACATTGGAGCAGTTTCTGAAGGACTGTAGCCTATGGGAAGGACTTAAGTTGGAGAAGTTTGAGGAGGACTGTCTCCCATAGGAGGGACCCCACGCTGGAGAAGGGGAAGGAGTCCTGTCCCTGAGAAGGAAGCAAAAGCAGAAACAACATGTGATGAACTGAGAGGGAACCCTGATAACAGAGGACACAGAGAAGGCAGAGTTACCAAATGCCTTTTTTGCATCAGTCTTCACCAATAAGACCAGCCCTCAGGGATCTCTGACCCAGGAGACCAGGGTAAAGGAATGGTGGGAGGAAGACGTTCCCTTGGTCAAGTAGGATTGGGTCAGACAACACCTAAGCAAACTGGACATCCAAAAGTCTGTGGGCCCTGAGGGGATGTATCCAGAAGTGCTGAAAGCACTGGTGGACATCATAGGGAGTCCACTCACAATCATCTTTGAAAGGTTGTGGAGATCAGGAGAGGTGCCTGAGGACTGGAAGAAAGCAAATGTCACCCTGGTCTTTAAAAAGGGCAAGGAGGACCCAGGGAATTACTGGCCAGTCAGTCTAACCTCAATCCCTGGAAAGGTGATGGAGTGCCTCATTCTGTAGGCTATTTCTATCCACATGGAGAACAAGAAAGTGATAAGAAGCAGTCAGCATGGATTCACTAAAGGGAAATCATGTTTGACCAGCCTGATTACCTTCTAAGATGAAACAACCACCTGGATAGATGAGGAGAGAGCAATGGATTTTGTCCACCTGGACTTCAGAAAGGCTTTCAACACTGTCTCTCACAACATACTCATAGGCAAACTCAGGAAGTGTGAACTGAATAAGTGGACAGTGAAGTAGGTTAAGAACTGGCTGAAGAGTAGATCCCAGAGGGTCATGATCAGTGGCACAGGGTCCAGTTGGAGGCCTGTCATTGGTGATGTCCCCCAAGGTTCAATACTGGGCTAAATATTGTTTGCCTCAGTAAGTTCACTGATGTCACAAAGCTGGGAGGAGTGGCTGATACCCTACAGTGCTGTGCAGCCCTTCAGAAGTACCTTGACAGGTTGGAGAGATGGGCAGACAGGAACCATCTGAAATTCAACAAGGGCAAATGCAGGGTCCTGCAACTGGGGAGGAATAACCCCGGGCACCAGCACAGGCTGTGGCTGATCTGCTGGAAAACAGCTCTGTGGAGAAGGACCTGGGGATCCTGGTGGACAACAAACTGTCCATGAGCCAGCAGTGCCCTTGTGGCCAAGAAGGTCAATGGTATCCTGAGGTGCATTGAGAAGAACATTTCCATCAGGACAAGGGAGGTGATCCTGCCTTTCTACTCATAGAATCATAAAATGGTGTGGGTTGAAAGGGACCTTAAAGATCATCTAGTTCCAATCCCCCTGCCATGGATAGGGACACCTTTGACTAAACCAGGTTGATCAGAGCTCCATCCAGCCTGGCCTTGAACACTTTCAGAGATAGGACATCCACATGTCCTCTGGGCAACCTGTTCCAGTGCCTCACCACCCTCACAGACAAAAATTTCTTCTTAATATCTAATCTAAACCTACTCTCAGTTTGAAGCCATTCACCCTTGTCCTGTCACTCCATGCTCTTGTAAAAAGTCCCTCTCCATCTTTCTTGTATGCGCCCTTCAGGTACTGTAAGGCTGCAATTAGGTCATCCCAGAGACTTCTCTCCAAGCTGAACAAACCAAATTCTCTCAGCCTTTCCTCATATGGAGGAGCTCCATTCTTCTAATCAACTTGGTGGCCTCCTCTGGACTTGCTCCAACAGGTCAATGTCCTTCCTGTCTTGGGGACCCCAGAGTTGGATGCAGTACTCAAGGTGGGATCTCACCAGAGCAGAGGGGCAGAATCACCTCCCTCAACCTGCTGGTGATGCTTCTGATGCAGCCCAGGACATGGTTGGCTTTCTGGACTGCCAGTACACATTGTTAGCTCATGTCCAACCTCTCATCCACCAGCACCCCCCAAGTCCTTCTCATCAGGGCTGCTCTCAATCAGTTCATTCCCCAGCCTGGATTGATACTGAGGATTACCCCAACATGGGTGCAGCACCTTGCATTTGGTCTTGTTAAACCTCATGAGATTCCCATGGGCCCACTTCTCAAGCTTGTCCAGGTCTCTCTGGATGACATCCAGCCCTTCAGGTGTACCAACCATAGCACTGAGTTTGCTGTCATCAGCCCTAATGAGGCCACATCTGGAGTGCTGTGTCCAGTTCTGGGCTCCTAAGGACAAGAGGGACATGGAGATCCTGGAGCAGGTCCAGCAGAGAGCTACTAAGTTGATCAAGGGTCTGGATAATCTCTTTTACGATGAAAGGCTCAGAGAGTTTGGCCTGTTCATCCTCAAAAAGAGATGACTGAGAGGAGATCTCATCAATGTATATAAATATCTAAAGGATGGGCGCCAGGAGGCTGGAGTCAGGCTCTTCTCAGTGGTGCCAAGCAACAGAACAAGATGCAATGGGTAGAAACTGATGCACAGGATTTTCACCTGAACACGAGGAAGAACTTCTTTACTGTGCGGGTGACCATGCAGCATATGCCCAGGTGACCAAGAAGGCCAATGGCATTCTGGGTTGTCTCAGCAATAGTGTGCCTAGGAGGACCAGGGCAGTGACCCACCGCCCTGTACTTGGCACTGGTGAGACTGCACTTGTGTTAGCGTTGAAACACATAATCACAGAATGATTATATGCAGGTGCTTTTATTGAAGAACTCTGGGAATCAGGGGTGCAGACCCAAATCTGACTCCGACATGGATCCGAGATGGACATGTTTTTATACCTTTTTTGTTATATAACTATATATTAATTATTAAACCCATATTGTTCTATTGTATACATTTTTCTATTGTATTGTATATATTGATTAGGCCCCCCCTAAATATCCTTTCTCATGATTCTTGTTACGATTACATCGTTTCTCATGATTCTTATTACGATTAAACAATAATTGTATTCAACTACCAAACAATCGTTACATTTAACAATCATATGATTTATCATATGATGATTATGCAGGTGTAGCTTCACATGATCTAGAAATAAACAAAGCTCAATATTCATTCCCAGGGCCTAGTTCCCTTCCCCAGGCCTACCAGACCCAACCTTTCTTTCCATCCCCTGAATCTATTGTATGCAATTCCCATGATTTTAGAAACATTTTATCCCTATGCTATCACTTGGAATCCTGTGTTCAGTTTTGGGCCCCTCACAACAAAAAAGACATTGAGGTGCTGGAGTGTGTCCAGAGAAGGGCAACAGAGATGGGGAAGGATCTAGAGCAAAAGTGTGATGAGGAGCAGATGAGGGAGCTGGGGGGGAAGCTCAGTGTGGAGAAAAGAAGGCTCAGGGGACCTTATTACACTCTACAACTCCCTGACAGGAGGTTGTGGTGAGGTGGGCATTGGCTTCTACTCCCAAGTAACAAGTGACAGGACAAGAAGAAATGGCCTCTTAACATTTTTTCACAGAAAGGGTTATTGTCTTGGGTTGCAATACACGATGTGACCAAAAGTATGTATTCTATCGCCATCTGTTAAAACCAGGTGGGGCAGTGTTCTTTATCTTTTCCACGACCCATCCTTCTTCCAGGAAGATATTGTCTGTTAATGGGCCATTAAGTCCCACTGTATTACTGATAAAATTACATCATCCCATTGTGAAATTCTCCACCCAGGGGGAGGAGCCAAACATTTCCTGCCTAGATAAAAACTGAAAATTAGAACACCAAGGCAGCCCTTACCCACTGGTTTCCAGAGGACAAGAGCTACCAGTCCTTTCTACAGGATCACTACTTCAACAAGACTGCTTCATCTGGACTGCTATCACCACCCTAACTAGCAGGGTGTCACGTTGTATTCTGACTCTGTCAGTGGTTTTCTTTTGTACTATTGCATGTATTTTATGTTTTCTCTTTTTTTTTTTCCTATTAAATTGTATTTCTGTCTTGGAGTGTCTCAGTGGTTTTGCTTTCAAACCAGTACATATTTTTCGATGCCCAATGTGAGGCAGCAAAGTACTGAGAAAAGTCAGAATTAAAATTTTGTATTATAAAAGCCACCTATTTGCTATGATGCTCAACATGCTAACATGGGTTTTATATCTTGCTCTCTATATTTTTCCACAAATGGGGAACTATTTGCTGGTTGTAACTCGCCTGTGTAGACCAAAGTATGGCATAAAAATTGTTTTATTGGTCTATTATGTCTATTGCATGATAACCTCCAAGTCAATAAACATCATTCAGAATATATCCTCAATTTTGTTTGCTTGTCCTAGTCGAAGCTGCTACATCTGGGGCCTCAACAATCGCACCCAGCCCATGGGGGGAGGAGTAAAAAATTATTTTTTCCAGCCTTTCAGACCTGACACAGCACTTTTTAAACATGTTAAATTCTCACTGAATGCCAAAGACAGCATAGTGTTGTTAGTTCTGCTTTGTCTTCTCTGCACAGCCTGCAACATGCTTAGAAACAAAACACTACGTGGTGTACTGCAGCATATTCTTGAGGAAAAGAAAAAAGACACAAAGCAACAGTGTCCAGGTCTACGCAGACTGTCACAGAGAAGAAAAAAACAAAAAGCGCCATCAGCATCTCCACACAAACTGTCTCCAAACCAGAACAACCTAAACCAGTAGCAGTTGCCCCTGTTCAGACGAAAAAATCAAAGAGCAAATCAGTTCGCATAGTGACTGATGTGGCAGGACCTTCGCACCTCACAGAAAAGACAGAGCCAGAAATCATCACTCGCTCTCTATCCCTGGGTGAGCTGCGCAACCTGCAGAAAAAATTCATCCACGAGACAAATGAGTCCATCCTAAACTGGCTATTCTACATCTGGGATGCTGCAGCCAATGACATCATTCTGGATGGAAGTGAGGCCAGGCAACTGGGATCTCTATCCCGGGATGTGGTCATTGACCAGGGGATGGGGAGAACCCAAGAAACTCTCAGCCTCTGGCGGCAACTGCTGACAAGTGTGAAGGACAGATAGCTTTGTAAAGAAGATCTCCAGGTGCACCAAGGAAAATGGAGCACAATGGAACAAGGTATCCAATGCCTGAGGGAATTGGCTGTGCTGGAGATCATTTTCTCAGAAGATGAGAGATTTCCTAAGAACCCAGATTATGCCCAGTGCACATCACAAATGTGGTTGAGATTTGCAGGACTTGGACTAGAGATGTACTCTCGTTACCTGGCAAAGCTGCAATAGAGGAAAGGCGAGGACAGAGTGGGCGTCTAGGTCAATAAACTTAGAATTTACACAGACACTGTCATTGCCCCATTTCGTCCCCATGTCTTGTCCATGGAAACAAAGCTGGCTGAGCATGTCCAGAGCTTAACTGAAGAGAGCCATCAAAAACTAAAAAAGGAACTTAAAAAAGAAACCTACCACATCTCGCCGGAACCAACAAGAGTGTCTGCCATTAAGAACCAGTGTTCCCCAGCCAGGGAGAGAGAACACACTCCATGAGGTAACATCTCTTTTTTCCTTCAGGAGCATGAAGAAGACATGAGGAAGTGGGATGGAAAACCCACCTCCTCCTCAGCAGACCGAGTAGGTGAATTGAAAACAGAGACATCTAACACAAAAAGCTCATCTAAAGTCAATGCTGCTCCGGTCTCTCATACACAAAACTCCAGACAGTATAGGAATGATAATATGACTGATCCTCTTGAAGAGACCCCAAGAACCAATTTACAAAAAGAGAGCAACGTGTACCACAACCAGGAATAGAGGGGCCCTGCCTCTAGCCAGGCAGAAGAAAGGGAGAATCGGATCTATTGGACTGTGTGGATCTGATGGCCTGGCATATCTGACCCACAAAAATATATGGCTTTAGTTAACACTGGCACCCAATGTACCCTAATGCCATCAAGGTATGTAGGAGCAGAATCCATTTCTATTTCTAGTGTAACGGAAAGATCCCAGCAGCTGACTGTATTAGAGGCCAAAGTGAGTTTAACTGGGAATGGGTGGCAGAAACACCCCATCATGACTGGCCCAGAGGCCCCATACATCCTCAGCATAGATTATCTCAGAAATAGATATTTCAAAGACCCAAAAGGATATCGTTAGGCTTTTGGGATAGCTACTGTGAAGACAGAAGACATCAGAAAACTGAATACCTTACCTGATCTCTCAGATGACCCCTCTACTGTAGAACTGCTGAAAGCTGAAGAGCAACAGGTACCAATCGCCACAGCAACAGTACACCGTTGGCAATGCTGTTCCAACAGAGACTCTGATTCCCATCCATGAAATAATTCGTAAACTGGAGAGCCAAGGGGTGCTCAGCAAGGCTCATTCACCTTTCAACAGCCCTATATGGCCAGTGCGTAAGCCCAGTGGAGAATGGAGACCGACAGTGGATACCGTGGCCTGAATGAAGTCACACCACCACTGAGCGCTGCCATGCCGGACATGCTGGAGCTTCAGTACAAGCTGGTATCCAAGGCAGCAAAGTGGTACGTGACCATTGATATTGCCAACACCTTCTTCTCCATTCCTTTGGCAATAGAGTGCAGGCCCCAGTTTACCTTCACCTAGAGGGGAGTGCAGTACACCTAAAACTGACTGCCCCAGGGGTGGAAACACAGTCTCACCATCTTCCATGGACTGATCCAGACCACACTGGA
Source organism: Sturnus vulgaris (assembly GCF_052056855.1). Lineage (NCBI taxonomy): Eukaryota > Metazoa > Chordata > Aves > Passeriformes > Sturnidae > Sturnus > Sturnus vulgaris. The sequence continues at coordinate 62,443,159 of NC_142282.1, forward strand.
AAAGGGTAAGGCTCCCGAACATCTACAGTACATTGATGACATCATTGTATAGGGGAGCACAGCAGGGGAAGTCTTCGAGAGAGAAGATTATCCAGATTCTGCTGAAAGCTGGTTTTGCCATTAAGAGAAGTAAGGTTAAGGGACCGGCTCAAGAAATTCAGTTTCTAAGAGTCAAGTAGCAAAATGAACGTCATTAGATCCCAACAGAGGTAATCAAGAAAATCACTGCTATGTCTCCATCTACCAACAAGAAGGAAACACAAGCTTTCCTAGGTGCCATAGGCTTTTAGAGAATGCACATTCCCAAGTACAACCAAATTGTAAGCCCTCTCTACCTGGTCAGCCACAAGAAGAACAATTTCCACTGAGGCCCTGAACAGCAACAAGCCTTCACCCAGATCAAGCAAGATATCGCCCATGCTGTAGACCTTGGCCCAGTCAGGATGGGACCAGAGGTGAAGAATGTGCTCTACTCTACAGCTGGGAACCATGGTCTGTCCTGGAACCTTTAGCAGAAGGTACCTGGTGAGACTCAGGGTCGACCACTGGGATTCTGGAGCCGAAGCTACAAAGGGTCTGAAGCCAACTACATTCCCACAAACAAAGAAATCTTGGCTGCCTATGAAGGAGTTCAAGCAGCCTCAGAAATAATTGGCACTGAAACACAGCTGCTTCTGACACCCCGACTACCGGTACTAGGATGGATGTTCAAGAAAAAAGTTCCTTCCATACATCATGCCACCGACACCACATGGAGCAAATGGATTGCCCTCATCACTCAGCGCGCCCGTATTAAAAATCCGAATCATCCTGAGAGTCTGGAAATTATAATAAACTGACCTGAAGGTGAGACTTTTGAATTATCTTCTGAAAAAAAAGAAGAACATGGGTCACATGCCGAGGAAGACCCACCATATAATGAGCTACAGGAGACGGAAAGATTATATGCCCTCTTCACTGATAGTTCCTGCCAAATTGTAGGCACTAACCAGTAATGGAAAGGTGCAGTATGAAGCCCCACACGAGTTGCACAAGCTACCAAAAAACAAGGTAGATCGAGTCAGGTCACAGAGCTTAAAGCTGTCCAGCTGGCTTTGGATATTGCCGAATGAGAGAAGTGGCCAAGGCTCTATCTCTACTCTGACTCATAAATAGTAGCTAATGCTCTGTGGAGATGGCTGGATCACTGGAAAAAGGCCAACTGGCAGCACAGAGGAAAACCCATTGTTGGAGTCAGTAAGTCAGGAGTCTCTCTGATTTCTTCAGAGAGAAATCAGAGTGCAGGGATTGAATTAAAGTTTTGAATGGAATGAGAAAGTGAATAAGTAAGTAAATGGAATAAGTTTTAAGTGTTTTTAGTGAGTAAAAGGTCTTAGATGTCTAAGAAGTAGTACATGTTCTAGTGAAGGTTGAAAAACATACTAGTGTTTCCTTAAAAGCTCCAAGAACGTAGCTTCAGACATAATAGAGTTAAAGATATTGCTTATATTTTTCAGTTAGAACAAGATAGGTCATGTACATAGTTTATACGTAGCCTGGCGTGCTAAGAAACCAGAATTCTAATAAGTTAAGAAGTAGTGGTCTGAGTTTGTGTCTTAGCTAGTTAAAAAGTTTCTATAAAAAAACATGCATCAGGGAGAGCTGGTGCTCTATGCCATGTGCATTTTGCCACTGCACTTTTAGCCATTGCTTTTATGCCAGAACTTTTGCTCTGCTTTTGCTTTCGCCGCTAAAACCAACACCCAAAAAAAAAAAAAAAAAAAAAAAAAAAAAGAGCTGCCCAGCTCCTCCGGCCCTGCTGGGACCACGAGGAGCTTCTGCTTCTATTTAGAACTTTAAACTAAAACCTAGCATAAACTTTGTTATCTGTGACTTTGCTTTTAAAACTAATGTGCTTCTACAATAAATAACTTTAGAGCAACTATTAGCTGCTTTGCTTTTTCACAAAAGGAGAAGAAGCCCAACAATGTGGGTGTCCTTGAGGCTCCCAGAAGTTCCCCGAAACCTCACACCCATCTGAGCATCTGAGCCACTGAGATTTTGCAGGACATTGCTGGCCAAATGAAGAGGCTGACCTTAAAAGTTTGACGTGTAAATGCACACTTACCCAAGAGTCGGGCTAATGAAAAGCATCACAAGAACAAGCAAGTAGACCAAGCTGCCAAGGTGAAAGTATCACAGGTGGATCTAGACTGGCAGCACAAGGGAGAATCATTCCTAGCTTGTTGAGCCCATGATGTCTCTAGTCATCAGGGAAGAGGTGCAACATACCGATGGGCCCGTGACCAAAGAGTGAACCTTACTATGAACAACATCTCACAGGTCATCCACAACTGCGAAAGCGGCACTACAATCAAACAGGCCAAGCGTGTGAAACCTCTGTGGTACAGTAGACAATGGTTAAAGTACAAGTATGGAGAAGCTTGGCAAATTAACTACATCACCCTTCCCCAAACCCGCTAAGGAAAGCGCTACGTGCTGACCATGGTAAAAACAACCACAGGGTGGTTGGAAATCTACCTTGTGCCTCATGCTACTGCCCAGAACACCATCTCAGGCACACCATGAATGGAGATAAATTCCCTGTGATACACATTAAAGGTATTTTAAAAAAGACTGTTTGGATTAGTCCCACCTCAGGCAAAGACAAACCCATCCGTGGGATTGTTTTTGCTCAAGGACCTGGTTACACTTGGTGAGTAATGCAAAAAGATGGAGAAACCCGTTTTGTACCACAAGAAAACCCAATCTTAAGTGAGAACTGTGTGTAAGGTTTCATTGTAGAGTCTAAAGAAACTACTGATTTCGGTATGATACAAATGCTAATAAAATAAAGCATGGATAATGTCTTGGGTTGCAATACAAGATGCGACCAAAAGTATGTATTCTGTTACCAACTATTGAAACCAGGTGGGGCAGTGATCCTTATCTCTGTGAGAGATATCCTCTACTAATAACCCATCTGTTAAAAACCAAGTGGGGCAGTGTTCTTTATCTTTTCCGACCCATCCTTCTTCCAGGAAGATATTGTCTGTTAATGGGCCATTAAGTCCCACTGTATTACTGATAAAATTACATCATCCCATTGTGAGATGCTCCATCCAGGGGGAGGAACCAAACATTTCCTGCCTAGATAAAAACTGAAATTTAGAACACTAAGGCAGCCCTTACCCACTGGTTTCCAGAGGACAAGAGCTACCAGACCTTTCTACAGGATCACTACTTCAACAAGACTGCTTCATCTGGACTGCTATCACCACCCTAACTAGCAGGGTGTCACGTTGTATTCTGACTCTGTCAGTGGTTTTCTTTTTTACTATTACATGTATTTTATTTTCCTTTTTAAATTTTTTTTTCTATTAAGTTATATTTCTGACTTGGAGTGTCTCACTGGTTTTGCTTTCAAACCAGTACAGTTGTCTACCATTGGAACATGCTGCCCAGGGAAGTGTTAGAATCATCATCTGTGGAAGTGTTCAAATAACATGTGAATGTGGCACTTGGGGGTATCATTTAGTGGTGAACACAGTGGTACTAGGTTGATGGTTAGACTTGGTGATCTCAAAGGCCTTTTCCATTCTTAACCATTCTATGATTCTAGTAATGTCTCCTGTAGAATAACACCCCTAAATGCCAAATATTGGATTATTTTCATTAAGACATTTTCCTTAAGCGATAGCTATCATCAGGACTTCATTTTTAAATAAGACATGGAATGCTAAGCAATTGTAAGCAATTATTTCTGTAGGAAAGAAAAGGGGGGAAACTGACTAAAGAAATAGTTACCAAAGTAATTCAAATGTACCAAAATACTTCTCAAAACCACATACAGGACAAAAGCATTTAATTTCTAGATTATTATAGTTCATAAAAATTGTTGAATGAAAAAAGCACATAATTTTGCAAACTTCTTTTCCTGATATGCATTTTCCATCTCAGCTAAAAATACTAACCTGAGCTCTTTTTTCTCTAAGTTCTTGCTGCTGTAACCTTCTTTTTTCACGTTTCTCTTGCAGTTTTTCAACCTCTTTTACACAATTGGATTTTCTACGTGCTTAGAGAAAACATAATTGAAAAAAAATTTAAATGTTGCATGAATTTAGTATTTACACTATAACATTTCAATTATATTAATTTATGAATAATTAAAATGCATTCATTTATATCAACTATCTTTTCAAGCATATCAGTATTAGTACAAAAGAATTACAGCAATTTAATTTCTAAAATGTATATAATAAACAAATGCAAAAAAGCCATACTAATGGGACAATCATTACAGAACCAAAAATATATCAATGACCCTCAAAAAATATTTGGACATGTGGTGATATTTGGATACATGTGATCTCTTGGTGTGAATTAAAAGAAAGTCTAGGTAAATGAAAAAAAAACCCACTGTCATAGTTAAAAAGAGATAAACAAAAAATAAATTCTACAGAAAGAACAACTATGACACAAGAGAACATTTGTTTAGCCACAGAACTCTGAAAAAGCTTCTTGAGAAAGTCTACAGGTAACAGCATATATAGAATATTTGTAATTTATGGACAACAACATAATTGAAAAAAAAGTACATGTAATGCCCAGAATGAATGAATCTTTGATACATGGTTTACATACAAGGGGGTCCAAATTCCTTTTTTGCAGCTTGAACTGGAGATATATCTGAAAAACTACCATTCTGTTGTGAGGAGGAAGACTGTTCAGGAAGCTGAGTAGGCCGTGTGCGTGCAGAACCAATCACTGCAAACGAAAAGCACAAAGCTCATCTAGATATGGAAGAATAACATTTCTATCTGATTGTGAAATGCTTTATGACAAGATAAAAAGAGGCCCCTTTCAAGACACAACAATTTATTGAGGGGAGGGAGGGGGGAGCCATACATGTAGAAAATCTATTAATAAAGACATTCACTATGCAGCTTCTTTTATCCTAGTGTTATACACCAACACAACATAATTAATAAGTACCAATGCTGCATGTGCATATTTTTAAATACTCCCCTACATAATTAATAGAACTTATTATGTGCATAAAATTATGTACTTGGAGATATGCTGTTTTGAAGTTTAAAATGTTGAAATTTTATTTATATTGTAATTATACACAAAAACCCAGTAAAAAGGACTCACTGTTTGACATTCTCTAGATGTTACAAAACAGTCCCGCCCCATTGAACCTATAACATGTGGATGAGTAGAGTGATAGAAATGAAAGGCAGCAAAGTGCAGCTCAATCTATAAGTGGAATAAACAAGCCTTTTTGACACTATTCTGGAAAGCTAAACTTACTGATTCTATGATATGTGATAATGCACTCTAATTTCTGAAGATGCAGTTATGTCTGTTCCCAGTGAATGCAGTGAGAGTGGCATTCATGCAAGACTCTTTGGTAGAGCTGTATGTTTTAAGTTATTTTCAGTTGCTTCAAGCAGCTCTGCTTCAGATGGCCATTTTTCTGTACATGTTCCTAACAATATCTGCCAGAAGAGTACGAAAGTGAAGGTAACACTTTTGATTAGTAGCCTAGAGATGATATTTCAAATGAAGACCAGCATACTGTGCAAAATGAAGAAAACTATGGAAACAGGTATCAAATGGGATAGAACAAATCTCCAGATCATCCCAAATATGATAGGAGATCTAGCTTATAGCATGAATTAACTACGCTAAACAAGACAGTGTGCTGAGAAAAGTTTAATCATAAGGCGAACAAAGAACAAATACTTAGGCCAACTATGAATAGTAAGATGCACAGGACCTATTAAAATACAAGCTACAGGGTTATTCAATACAAAACAGACCATTTACTACAAATGATGACATATATGCATGTGAGGAAAGCCCATCAAGAAGATATCTCAAATTTAAACCATATTGGTTTGAAAAAAAAAAAAATCCCCTTTTCACGAGATTTCTGATTTAACACCCCCAGAGGCAAATGGCAGAAAGTGATCCCAATCATCCACCAGAAGAGTCTGAACACATAAAAATATGTACAAAACCACTTCTTTTACAAGCTTAAATAGATGGAATGAAACCTAGCCCAAGTTAATGACAGGTTAACATTTGGAAAAAGAATCATTACCATCATCAGTACGAGCTAACTTTAATGCAAGAGATAAAAAGGAAAACAATGAGAAATAACTATTTTCTCCTGTTATTAGATGCATCTATATTCATACAAGACAAACTTCTCACTTATCCTCCTGTGATATTTGAGCATTTTTGTAGATTTTTCTCTATTAACTGTAAAGTGAGAAATGACCCATAGGGTTAGAATTTGAAATGCAGAACTATCAAGAAATGTTATATGAGCAGGAGATCAAAATGTTCCCATATTGTTTTACTTCCTTGAAAGGGTGTGTTAGTTTAACACGACCTGGTTTTTAGTGGGGGCGGACGAAGCCACAGAGACTGCTTCTGAGAGAAAACTTCCTCAAATCTTCTATGTCCAGCAGAGCCAATCCCTGAAAGCTCCAACAATGGACATATTGGCTGGCCTAAATAGAGAAGTTTGTAACGCCTCTGTGATTACATATTTAAGAATGAAAAAACCATGCACAATCTCTCTTTTTTCCTCCCCTCTGAGGGGTGGCGAGGGGGCCGCAGGTCCCCTTCCCAGCACGGCTGCCATAGCCTTTCTCAGCCAGGGTCATGCCATCTGGGGGCCGTCCCAGTGCCACGAGCAGCCACACGGCTGAGACCATGCAGCCAGGACCAGCGCTGGGAGGGCCCATGCCACCGGGGCAGAGCAGCTGAAATCGCGTGGCTGGGGCGGCATGATTGGGGCTGCTCCACGTGACCGCTGCTCTCTCAGCATGGCTCACAATGAACTTTACTTGCTTAGCCACTTTTAACCAGCCATGCTGTGGACAGAAAGGCGGGACTGGCAGCAGTAGCTTTTCTTTTTTTCAGTGCCCCGCATAAAAAGAGGCGCTGAATGGAGACGGCAGCCGGCACCACCTGAGTGGTGCCAGTGGGGACCACGTGGCCAGCAGCAAGGGAACTTGAGAACAAACAAACCTATAGACACCAATTTTATCTCAAGTCAGAGAAAAAGAAAAGGTGAAGACACGTGAGGAGAACAACATGGTGACACTAAGGTCAGTCAAAAGAAGGGAGGGGGGAGGAGGTGCTCCGGGCATCGGAGCTGAGATTCTTCTACAAGCTGTGGTGAGGACTGTAATACAACAAACTGTTTCCCTATAATTCATGAAGGGCATGGGGGGATGTAGAAGTCTACCCACAGCCCATGAGAAAAACATGCTCACGCTGGAGCATGTGGATGCTGAAAAGCTATAACCTAGTGAGAAACTTGAACAGAGAAAGAAGACCCTTGATTCCAGGGATAGAGGAAGAGGACCTTTGCTTTTATACTAGAAGAGCTCATCCTTAAAAACTACGCCCCATGAACTAAGTGACCCATGAAAAAAAACAGTTGTGGGAAGACTGTTTTGCCTGTGAAGGGACTCGCATTACAGCAGGTTTGGGCGGGACTGCTACTCGAAAATTAGAACCGCACTGGAGAATTTCACAAAGAACTGTCTCCTGTGGGAAGGGCCCCACAGCATAGCAGAAGAGTATCCTCTCCCTAAGCAAACTGAAGAAAGATTTTTAGAAGTGACAGCCTGTGATAATTGATAAAAGATTCGTGTTAATCACAAAAGCATTGGGGTTTGTATAAACCAGAATACTAAGCTCTGAAGTGAAGCATGGACACTAGATAAAGGAAATTATATTATAAAATCATTCTGTTTAAAATCACCTTGTTATATTATGTTGTATTATGTTACATTATATTATATTATGTTATGTTTTCCAAATAAGTTGTATCGGCTACCAGCTTGCAAAATCAGACTTCCCGATAGCCCTTCCTGTCTTTGTCTGATCAATACTGCCTATCTCAAGGACCAGACTTCCAGAATTTCTCTGGTGGTTATCTACAAGGACCAGATGGCTATCTGTGACTGATTATCACCCAGAGGCTTTGTGAATTTGTGTAAGGGTGTTTATTCAACCACCACTGCTTACCTGGCAAAATTATGACAGCAAAAAAAACCCCAAAAATTATTGATTACAACGAGAAACCATAGTATAAGAAGAGGCTGCAAACCAAGGTTCGGTGGGGCGTGGAGTGGGCGGTGACCCCTCACGTTCTCCAGTGCGCTGCTTGCTCTGTCTATATCAAATAAAGCAATCTAAATGTTGCTGAATATCGAGACTTTTGTCTCTCATTTATAACACAGACTGACTAAAAACCCCATGTTTTATCTCCCTGCACTGTCATTGGGAAGGAAAAAAGGGCTGGGGGGGGAGTGTCCCAAAGGTTTATTTTAATTCTTATTATCCTCTTTTAATTCTGTTAATAAATTTTTCTTTATGTCTTTCAAGTTTTGAGCCTGTTTTGCCCTTAAAGTGTTTCTTTCCAATCCTTACCTCAACTCATGAACCCCTTTAGTTGTTCTTTCCCCTTCCTCTACTCAGCTATAGCAGAGAATGAATAAATGATTTTTCGTGGGTGCCTGGCACTTAGCCAGTGTCAAACCCCAACCAAAGGAGAGAACATTTACCTCTGTTATCTCTGGCAGGAGTGTCATTCTTAATAGGTGCCGTGGTTCGTCGACTCTGTAAAAGAAAGAAATATCTGTTATTTGATCACCTTATTATTGAAAACACAAACTGCAGCCCTACCTCTGCTTCTTTCCAGCGAATAAAAATAACTTCAGCAATACAAAGAGGTGATTGCTGCCAAATCCTTCCCATAAGAGCTCAGGGTGAAGACTGCTTCAACTATGTATACTGTTTCAAAACAACCTCCAAAACATTTTCTGTATTTTTCCTTGAGATATATTTAGTTATATAAATATTAGTCCCAAACTCCCTCTCTGCCAAACCTGTTATAAAATTGTTAGAAACTCCTATTCAGCATAGGAAAGAGAAAGGAACACAGTTATCAAGTAGCTCCACAGACACAAAAGTTAGATTTAAAAATTCAAGCATAACAACATGTATAGGAGTACTGAAAGTTTAATATGAACATGTTGCATAGGTATTACCAACCTTCAAGATTTTGTTTACTTTAGCTGCTGAAGCTGGTGGTGGTGTGTCTGGACAAGGTTCAATATCTTCATGAGGTGCAAGATCTGGGTTAAGTGAAAATATGCTCTCCAAGTCAATCTGTGTAAAAGAATATAAAATACATTTATGATTCTTAGAACAATATTCACCCTCTCCATTTCTCCTGATATTTTTGATAATAAACAATAAATAGATTTAGTGCTTTTACCCCACAATTTGTTAATTCTATAACCGGAATGATCTTATTTTATTTTCACTAAAAAACAGTGTAAGCTTTGGTCTTCATGTAAGTTGAAAACACATCCTTCAGAAAAGAGATTAATTAAAAATAACCAATTGTTGAAGCCTGGACAACAAGGAGTTAATGCACTGCTATGTCTCAAACACTGATAGATGTGCAAGTGGGTAAGTTAGGATGTAGCTGGAGAGGAAGGCCATACAAAGGTAGGGCAGCACCTTTCTGGAGCCCATGTCCCTGTTGTGATCCATGGTGACTTTACAACATAAAGGACAATGCAAGCACAGAAGTGAGGTCAAGAAATGGGCATTAACTGTGGACAGAAGGCAAATCCAATAGAGGTGGATAGAGAACACCAAAGATCCTCAGAGTCCCCCAATCCATTTCCAGAAAGGCTTAGAAGAGCAGACTGTGCATGCTTCTTCATTGACATGGAGAGCAAGAAACCTAATCCCAAGGCGGGGAAAACTTATCTATAAAAAGGTACCTCCACAAAACCTGGGTGGTACCTCCAGGACCTTGAACATCCCATCAGCTGGATCGACACTGGAACCAGGACTGGTGATCTCCTTTCTTCTCCTACCTGATCTCTCACTCTCTCTCTATTCCTTCTTTTATTTTATTTCTCTTACTACTAGAAAATAAGGGCAAAACTGATACCAATTTCCATGCCAAGTGTATGATTTGATAATAAAATTTTGTAAGCTTTTTTGGGCCTTTCTAGCTTTTGCCATTCCTTTTCAACCACAGGCATCTATGAATCTTGGGTGCTCCCTTCGTCTTAGGAGTGGGATGCAATACCACTAAGTATTGATAATTCTGTAAAGTGATTAGATTAAAACAGAAGTATCTAGTATTACTGTGGTAATTTGTCAGTTACTGCAGAATATGAAAGACACTTTTGTAACATAAAAAGAAAAAGATCTCGATTATTTGAAATTTCCCAGACAGTGCAAAATAAACAGATGAACTACAACCACCCAAGAAATAATAGCAGAGTTGAAGTCACATCAAATTTATGATGCTATTTTTTTCCTTGTAAGTGTTCCTCATTCAAAAATCTGCAAAATGTAAGGGGGAAAAGGACAGGAACTTAAAAATAACTGGCTTCAGATCTACTGAAACTCAGTTTCCTAAAAATCTTAAATAGCTTTGGTCTCTATAGACTGCTACTTCCTCTAGCTGGACCTTTAAAAGACCTCACTACTCTATGGATTCTGTGTCTAGCGGGATGAGTTCAGCTGATGCGATCACCTGGACATTCTCACAACCTTATTTTGCCTTTTTCCTATGTTTTGATTGGACAAAATTGGTGAAATGCAATTATTTCTGAGCTGCTTCTCCAAATCTCAGCTGAAACTGGCTAACATGGACCAAAACTTACAGGAAGAGGGGACAGCAAAGCATAACTGAGACAGACATAGTTTCTTAAAGAAAGCAGGGCTGGAAAATTATTGACTAAAACAAACAAACAGACTAGCAGTTCAATCCCTCAATAATACAAACAGAAAAATATTTTTAAACCAGCTCCCACTGGCTTGCTGTCTGAATTGCAAATCATTCTCCCTCTTGAAAATTTGATTTTTCTACTTGCAAAAGGGGGTAACAAGTTCAGCCTTTGTGATCTGTTTCAAAATCAAAAGATGAAAAGCACTATATAAAAAATATAACAAAGAGCTGAGGAAGTCAAATTTAATACAGTAGAAACCAACATCTGCCTAATAACCCCCATTCAAACCAGTCTGTAACCAAAGAATTGTCTGATGCCATTTTGGGTTTTGGGTTTTTCCCCCTTATATATATTCTCTGTATTCTTTACACATATATTCGTAACCTATTGTATTAGTGGCTAGTTTTCCCAGTAATTTTCCATGTCCTTTCCCTAAGCAGAAAGAAAACAAATTCCAGAGCTCCAAGCCCCGGGGTGTACAAGGCCCCTATGCTATCTTGGTTCTTCCTAGGAACCAAGGCTGAGAACAACTCTTCACAATCAAGTGCAGCTAGTACTGAGGGAGGAAAAACTTAGAAGGGACTTGACCCAGGGGGGAATTGCCTCACAACTTGTGCTCCTAATTGGTGCTTTTTTGTCAATTATGCTAATGTACTAAAACTATAAAAGTGTATGCACTCCCTGTAGGGGTGGGCTTTTGTGGGCATTCCTCATAACTGCCCCAGAAGCCTCCAAATAAAGATACACTTTTATATTACCTCCTATATTAAAATTATCTTGAGTTTCATTTCTATGTTAAAAAAGGCAACAGGTAAGTAAATTAAGATTTATATTTTCTCTATTTCCAGTGCAAATTCCAAAGCATAATTAATGTAGATGACACATTTTTTAAAGAGAAAAGTTCTAAAATAATTAGATTTACCTCTTTGCCTTTAGTATCTCCATTTTCAATCCATTCAACAGTTACACTTTCATTATTTTCATTTAGAGATGTTACCATAGCTTGGTGAATTCGGCCTAGAAAGGAAACACAAAAGATGAATTAACAGATGAAAAATTTTTCCAAAAGTTATTTTAATCCATGCTCTGAGAAATGCAAATAGAAGCAGGATAAAAAGGGAATTTAAAAAAAAATAGTGATAAATAGAAAACTATTCCTGGTCACACTGTAAAATGGCTCAGATTTGATCTAGTCAGGGGCTCTAATGGGACAGTCAGTGTACAAGTGAAAAACATAATGAACAAAAAACTGATAGGCAAGTAAATAAAATATTATGTGAAAGCCACACCACTTGGACTCATTTCTGAGTCTCCCTTGGGTGAAAATGTTTCCTGAGGTGCATTTCACAAAGGCTTGTTTGTCTCCCTTCTAGGCTGATATAAAATTAAACATCCTGACATAGGAGGGAAGTCTCCTGAAACTGTATTCTGATATCCACTTCTTGTGGATATTCAATCAGCTGGTAATCCAACTAAAATTAAATTGCTTGCAATATAATACAAATCATCATTTTAAAAACAATTATTAACACAGATTGTTAAGCTGAAGTTAAGGTGCCATTGCTGACTTCTTCAGTGAAATATCCAAAGCCAGAAAGCCCCCATAAAGTACAATAAAACCAGTAAACTTTCAGCTGGAATAAGGATTTTCCTTCTCAAATACATAGTGTATTGCATTTTTTAAATGCCATCCATCATACTTTATCTTATTTCCTATACATGGTAGCAAGAAGCAATTGGAAGAGCAGAGCAGCCATGCAGACACAAAGGTGCATGTCACATTGATTTCACATCTATTTTGCCCTAAGAGTACCAAGTACCGGAGTTTCTAAAGAACGAGTCCAATGTGACTGCTCCTCTAACATCCTCATTTAATGAGCCATAGCAAAAACAAGCAATCCCTTATTCCATATCATTTGAGATGGAAACACAGGCGATAGAGTAAAAAAAGAAACTGTAGCAGACAAGAAAAGTCTCATAGAATAAGTGGAAGGCCTTTGATCACTTTGTTCACTCTTGCTCTCTGAAAATTCACGAAAGGTACTCTGGGAAGTGTATGGGCAATATGAAAGACAAAAAGCAAGTTATATAACCAGGAACAAAGTTATATAACCAGCACATGGACACATTGTCTTTGGGGTGTTGATTGGTTAGGGGTATGCATGAACACTGCATGATCAGAAAACTTATTGGGTAAGAGAATGTGTGAACAGCAACACCTGCAGTGGCAGGCAGCCAATGCATGTTTGTTTTTCTTCACAAGAATGTAAACAGAAGATCTTAGCATCTGAATACAGCATAAAAAGGCCTGTTTTTTTGCAATAAACCATTTCTCTCTGAGATTGCTAAGAGGAGTCCGTGAGTCTTCATTTATCATTGCTACAAGGAACCTAAATAATGTTTTGTTATCTCCCCAAAAGAAAAAAATGGACATGTAAAGTTTTGTACACCCAGCAAGAAGTATTTTCATTGCAACTGTACTTAATCCTTCCATGAACTCTCTGAAAACCACAGAATTTTAACTTGCTTATAACTTGCAGCCTGCGGCCCACACACACCCACAGAGACACCCACAAGTGTCTCTACCAGGCCACCCTCAGTCCCACCAAACTCACCTGGGCACATGCCCATTCATCGACACATCTCCCCAGCAGCTCTGCAGGATGAATGCTGTCAGGTAATTCTCACATCCACACACTATAGCGTGCACTTCCTCTTGTAGCACAGTCAGGCAAATTCACTCCTCCAATGCCAGAAAGTCCCATCTGTCTGCCACCCCTGAGCCACCCCACAGAGACAGCACTTCAGCACCCACCCTGAGCCACCCCGTAGAAGTCCAAGGGCCTCATGCAACTCCAAAAGCACAAGCCAATTGTCCTGGAGCAGTCCGTGCATATGCTGCAGCTGCTAGGCATCCATCCACTTCACAGTGAAACACAGCTTGGTCTAGCTTGGTCTTTAAACATCTGGTCTTGTCTGGGTCTCCACCTTGCATCTTCTCCTCTCCTTTCCTATCTCTCCCAACCTCACAAATCCCCTCCAGTTTTCTCCTCCATTGACAGTTTCAAACTTCTGTTTCAGCCATATCAGTCACAATTTGACAATTTTCCAAAGTTAATGTTTTTATACAGTCTAAGACTCTTAGGGCCTGCTGAGGGACAAAAAGGAAGAAAAACCTTATCCCAAATTATCTCACATAAGAGTGCTAGTAACGGAAGTATATTGTTAATATATATTTTGTTATTGCAAAGGCTGCCTAAACATTCACATCTAGTTAAAATTAAGCAGAAAGGCTGCAGGGAAACATCATGAAAGGTAACAGCAAATTTGTGTACTCAAATATAACATGCAGAGAAAGTGACTAACTGAAACTCAGGCAAAGCATTGCACATGGGGGGACTTGCAGACCTGTGAGCACCCCTGGGGCAGCACTGCTTTCGAATCACCAGCAACAGTACATTATATACAAATTTCTAATCTCCACACTTCTTGCCTAAAGCATAAGATTCAGTCCACCATTAAAGAATTTTTTTTAAAAAAAACAATAACCAACAAGAAAGCAAACCCCAATTTTCTCCCTTTGTTTCACTTGGTTCCTTTCCTCTAGCATTTGCTAGGTTTTATTTCCCTGACCTGTCTTTTGTCTGAGTAGATCCTTCAATTTTTGCTTCCTCAGTATCATTCTCCCAGGTGGCTCAGCTGTGTGCACTGCAGGGATGAATTGGATTCCTCACTGAAGCATTGCCAGCAGAAGATGTGCAGGCAGGGATCACAGCCATGCCCTCCCCTCCATATACAAATGTTCATCCATTTCCCTTCATCCAAATGACATTGTGCAGGCAAACATCCAACCCTTGGGACCATGCAGAAATTCTACTGGTGGCTGGGCTGAAGCAGAATCAACTTGACATTCTCAAGCCACATTTCCTTGGACAAGCATTTTTGTGGGGTTTCTTTTTGTGCAAGGTCCTCAATACACTCCCTCCATTAATTTTTCTGCATTTAATAACCACTTGTAGCTTAATTTGGTGCAAGAACACTGTCATAGAACTATTTTGGTTAACTATCTGGTCTTTTAGTAAACTAACAACAGAAGACACTTTCTTCCTGTATGTCTCGGATTGAAAGACAGGTATTTGCTAAGGAAGGGCAAGAACCCCTTCCCTGAGATGGAGAGTGCAACCTCCTCCCTTCCAATTATTATAATTTTGGAATCAGGAGCTTTCAGGCAGAAGATATGGGAGGTAGGAATAACAGTTCTTTACTAATATATCTAACAAGGCAAACAAAAGAAACGACAACAGCTATAAAAATTGACAACAAAACAGAACAGTGTAACTCAGTTCCAGTCCTTTTTTTGGCCACAGACTCCCTGCGCTCAGTTACCAGTGGTGGGGGCAGGGCAGGTCTCGCGCAGCTGAAGGGGGCTGGAGTGATGGCGGCGGCCCAGGTGTGAGAGGGATGGAGGAGCGACTCCCTCCTCACGGTGTCAGTCGTGGTGCTCAGCAGAGTGCCCGGAGGTAGTAGGATGAAGTGGGAAGACAGCAGTGCGATCCCTGACAGCAGGGAATGTGGCTCTTGGCGTTGAGATGGCAGGGAGGATGCTAGGTAGCAGCCCCGGCTGCCTTCCTCCAACTCCAGGAGCGAGCGAGAGAGCCCAGGCCCCCCTGTCCCACCTTTTCTTTTCCGGTGTTCCCCCTGTCCCCACCCCCCTAAGAGAGAAACTGTTAGGACTAAGTTGTAGCCACAAATACTTAGCATAACAATGGGGAAAATTCCACAGAAAGAAAAGGGAACAATTCAACCCCCAACACTGTAGCAGTGCCACTTCTACAAACAGCATGCAGAGATGTAAGGACACAAAAATTTTTAGCACTGTAAGAAGTGGAAAACTCTTCAAGCTTATAGTGATATAAGCTTCTGGTACTGTTTTGAGGCTTGGCCCAGCTGTCAATCCAGAGTCAAGAGAAAACTGAAATATGAAAAATGTAAATTTAGAGAAACATATGCTATACAATACTATAATAATTTTTTCTATTTGGTTTGCATGGCCAAGCTTTGATAGCAGGTGGGCTACAGGGGCAGCTTCTGTGAGAAGCTGCTAGAAGCTTCCCTCATGTCCAGTAGAGCCAACCCCTGGCAGCTTCAAAGAAGGATGTGCCACTGGCCAAGGCTGGGCCAATCAGAAATGGTGGTAACACCTCTGTGATAACATATTTAAGAAGGAGAAGAAGAAAGAAGTATTGCACAGTTGTAATTGTGGCCAGAGCAGGGTGAGAATATGTGAAAAGAACAACTTTGCAGATATCAAGGTCAGTGGAGGAGGAGGCGGCTGTGGTGCTCCAGGCACCAGAGCTGAGATTCCTCTGCAGCCTGTGGTGAAGACCATGGTGAGGCAGCTGAGCCCCTGCAGCCCATAGAAGACCACGGGGATTCAGAGATACACCTGCAGCCTGTGGAGGAGACCCATGCCAGAGCCCCCCGAGCCCCCCCCTCAAGGGTCCCACACTGGAGCAGCCTGTCCCTGAAGGACTGCACCTTGTGGAAGAGTGACCCACGTTGCAGCAGTTCACCGAGAACTGTTGTTCATGAGATGGACTCATGCCGCAGCAGTACATGGAGAGCTATTTCCTGTGGAAGGGACCCCACGGAGGATCAGGGGAGCAGGGGAACTGACTTGTCTCCCTGAGCAGCGGGAGAAACCACAAGTGATGAACTGACCATAACCCCCATTCCCTGTCTCCCTGTGCCACTGGGGGAAGGAGGTAAAGCTGGAAAGGAGGGAGGGGTGGGGAGAATCTGCTAATAGATTTTATAAATTTTGAAAAAAGACCCTATTCAGAGCCTGTGACACTATAATAGTCACACAGCCATCATATAAAGCCTAGTACATGCTCCGGTACTCTATTACTTTTGAAGGAGAACAAATAATTGAAAAAAGGATTAATCTTTGCTATAACAAGTGAAAGGAGATCAAAGCAGGCTGATGAATGAATAGGAAATACTGAATCCTCTCACAAACAAAGTAAACCAGCATATCATAACAAAAAAATCACAATAAATCTTCCATCTCTATGCCAGATTTTATCAACTCCCTGATCAAAAAAGTAGAGTCATCATGGTGATACTCAATTTTTTCACTCAGTGTTTTTAAAATTTTTATTTCTTCTTCTCACATGATTAGAATTCATATCACAGGCAAAACATTTTCTGGGAAGTTGATCTATTGCTATAGAACTCAAAGTAATGGAGAAGTTTGAAAATGGTAATATTTGTGTAACTAAGTTGCATCATACTGAATCCAAAACAGCACTGTGCCAGCTTTTAGGAAGAAATAAACTCTATCGCAGCTGAAACCAGGACAATCTACCAGTTATGCTTTATTTCTGTTTTACTTTATCATATATAGTTGCTTCTTTGTTTACTTTTTGCCATGTCACTCTTCATTATTGCCTTGTCTCTTGCCTTGGTTATAGTGTTATCACACTGTCAAATGAGCCACTAAACATACACGGTACCTGCCACATTTCTAAAGCAAGTTCTTAAATACATTTTAAAGTCCATATAATTTTACTAAAGATATATTTTAATATTTTTGTGAACGATCCCTAGCTACCAACTAATTTTGTTTTATTCTCAATTAACACAGCAACACCCAAATCCTTCCAATGACAAGTCTATTACAACTGAATTCTATGATCTCCATAAACCTCTATAACATAACACAGGAATTAACATTCACTAAATCAAGTTTCCCATATCTGCCTGCATATTTCACTATTTGAAATAAAATCCAACTTAATCTAGTAAAAAATTGCAAAATTGCAAAAACCCATCACAGTGATTTAGAAAAATAAAGTTCATAGATCTTATTGACAATCCACTAAAAAATGAAGGAGAAAAAAGCGCAGACACGCCATTGAACTATGTATAATGTATAGCTTTGTTGGGGGTTGAATTTTTCCCATTGTTATGCTAAGTATTTGTGGCTACACCTTAGCTCAGTTAGCTAGAGTAAGTTTCTCTCGCAGGGGGGTGGAGAGAGGGGGAACATCGGCAAAAGGAGGGGTGGGGCAGGGGCCTTTTCTCTCTGGCTCGCTCGCTCGCTAGTGGAGTCGGAGAAAGACGGCCGGTGCTGCTACCTACCACCCTTCCCGCAATCCCAGAGCCGGCCACGTTCCCCGCTGTCAGAGATCGCACTGCTGCCTTCCCGCTTCATCCTACTACCTCCGGGCGCTCTGCCGAGCACCACGACCAACACCGTGAGGAGGGGGGGAGTCGCTCCTCCATCCCTCTCACACCTGGGCCGCCGCCATCACCCCAGCCCTCTTCAGCTGCCCGGAACCTGCCCTGCCCACACCACTGGTAACTGAGCGCAGGGAGAGGGAGTCTGTGGCCAAAAAGGACTGGAACTGAGTTATACTGTTCTGTTGTCAATTTTTATAGCTGTTGTCGTTTCTTTTGTTTGCCTTGTTAGATATATTAGTAAAGAACTGTTATTCCTACCTCCCATATCTTCTGCCTGAAAGCTCCTGATTCCAAAATTATAATAATTGGAAGGGAGGAGGTTGCACTCTCCATCTCAGGGAAGGGGCTCTTGCCTTTTCTTAGCAAATACCTGTCTTTCAAACCAAGACAAGCTTCAAAACACAAAGAGCACATTTAATGTCGTTTGTATAGCAAACAGAACATAAGCAACTTTTTGGTCCTTCTTGCATTCAAAAACATCCTCCACCTTGTGCCTGTACAATCATAATACATACTACCATAAATACCCTATAAACTTAACTCATTTCACCTTTATGTTAGTGAGTGGTTAAGCTCTGCTATTCACCCCAGAAAGTTGCACTAGCGCCTTGCTGTCAACATATACATGCATTTTTCTAGATTACATGTGTTCACAGTGCTTTCTTTTATGGCTTATATAAAGGCACCTGTCCAAGAATGATGAGTTTATCCGTATATGTTTTGGTCTGAGTGTTGCCTTTTCCAACACTGGCAACAAGGATGAGGTGCAGCATCCCATATAGGCTCCAGACTGCTTTCCACAGGAATACTCACTGCCAAATTACAGTAATTCTAAAATTGCACTCACTTTTCCTTTTCTCACTTCACCCTGGTAGTCCACACTTATTTTGAGATTAACTAGAATATCAAGAATTATCTCCTGCCATTTAGAGTTTATGACTTCCCAATTTATAGCAAAAGCATATTTACTTTTTTGGGCATGTTTTACCGCAGTCATTTAATTTCATATCTCCTAACCTTCTCGCATAATATAAATCTTCACAGAGATGATACTCCTACTCTAGCATAGTAATGAAGTTTCCTGAGAACAATGTTATTTTCTCTGTTATGACGAGGAATTAATAAATATAATGGATGGAAAAAAACAGTCATCCAGCCCCAAAATTGATCCCAGAAGGCACACTATTAGGTAGAAATTAGGTACACTATCATCACCTGTCTTAAATGTATTACTGTTTTTGTATTAAACTTCATCAGAATAATTTTTAATGCTGTACAAAACAGCACTTAAAGGAGGCTTATAAAAAACGAGGGAGAGCGTGAGAAACCACCACTCACTTTAAAATTTTCGAAGGTTTATTAAACCTTAACAAATACAACAAAGGACTGAATAAGGAGAAAGAGTAGCCCTGGGAGCATGGAACTAAACTGCCACATGCTCACCCACAAAATGGCTGCTCCGCCTTTTATACCTCTGGTGTTGCATCAGGTAACCCTGGCCCCTCCTAAAGTCTGCCAGTCAACTCTTCACCGTCTATTGGTGGAGACTACTTTCTTGCAACTTGATTGGAGGTCAGGTGTTGTCATGCCACGCTGTCACATTGCAGCTGGTCTAAAAGCTGCAGGCCTGAAACTCAACCTGCCTGGAAGTAGGCAGGTCCCTGAGTGAGTGATGATAGGATGGATTTGAACAAATACAGAGGATCCCAGCCAATCCATTGAACCTTAAGTGCAGGTGTATCATCGGCCAAGGAAATGAGTGACTTAAGACTGCAACCAATCACATGTATATACCCAGGAAATTCAATTCGCCTATTTAAGGAGGGTTCAGAACAATAAAAAAAACCTTTGGTTACACGAACCACCAAGAGGGTTGTGCCTCTGCTTCCTACCACGACCCCATTCAACATTATAACTCGCCTCCCTCCACATGTCCTGACTACCAAGACCATCCAGTGGCAACAATACAAGGGGGAGGAGAAAGGGGACTATGGGGAGACCAGAGGATGTCCAAACAACAAATCACAATAACATAACTATGCATTAATAAAACTTCTCTTAACATACTGATAACACTGATCTAGTGGGTGCAATCCTTGCCTATAGTGGGGGGATTGGAACTAGATGATCTTTATGGTCCCTTCCAACCCAGGCCATTCTAGGATTCTATGATTATTCCTCTTTCTCATTTACATTACAATTATTATTATAATTACTACTACTAGCATTATTATATTTTATTTTGTTTCAATTATTAAACTGTTTTTATCTCAGCCCCATGAGTTTTACTTTTTTCCTGATTCTCTTAGGGGAGGGGAGTGAGTGAGCTTCTGTGTGCTACTTAGTTGTCAGCTGAGGTCAAACCACAACATTCTCACAGGTGGAATTTTCCTTCTATGCTTTCATCTTTCCCTCAGCAAGTCACGAATCTCAAGCATGTCTGATGGGGTGCTTCTAAGTCTATCATAAGCCTATATTATCTAAACACAGGTGTTCTACTTGTCCAGCACACAAGGCTAAACAAGAGCTGGTATGATGTGTTTTTCTACACCCCAGCTGCAAGTAACTTAAGCATGTTTGCAATCCTCCTCACCAATCTTCCCTTATTTTCCCACAGTCAGAAAGGCATTCAATAAATTCACAGACAATAGATCTATAAATGGATAATGGATATTTATTAAGACTAGGCAGAGTTGTACTTCTAATATCCTAAATAGAATTCTGGATACTGGGGGAAAACAAAGGCATGAGACTGGAAACAGCAACAAGGCTGACCTGCTTTGCCTAGATAGCCTCTCCTACTGCAGCTGAACAAGATTCATCATTGATCTCATCCACTGGGGTGCTTTTTATAGAAGTGGTGAGCATATTTAAGGAGATGGAGGAACCTCCAAAAAGGCAGAAACATTTAATGAGTTTTTTTAAAAATTTCACACTCTTCATTTACAGTAAAAGTCTTATAGAGAGACAACCAAAAGTTTTCATTCACTTTTCATAAAGCAATCTTAATTTTGTCATATATTCACAAGACAACCTTCCTTCAAAAGTATAAACAAAGCCCAAACAAAAAATAAAGACAGCAAACAAAAAAAATAACAGAATCACACAATCACAGAATTACTAGGTTGGAAGAGACCTTTAAGATCATTGAGTCCAACCCATGCCCTAACACTTCAACTACACTATGGCACTGAGTGCCACATCCAATCTTTTTTTAAACACATCCAGGGATGATGACTCCACCACCTCCCCAGGCAGACGATTCCAGTATTTTATCACTCTTTCAGTAAAAAACTTTTTCCTAACATCCAACCTAAATTTCCCTTGGTGCAGTTTAAGACTGTGTTCTCTCGTTCTGTCAGTTGCTGCTTAGATAAATAAACCAACCCCGACCTGACTACAACCACATTTCAGGTAGTTGTAGAGAGTGATAAGGTCACCTCTGGGTCTCCTTTTCTCCAGGCTAAACAACCCCAGCTCCCTCAGCCACTCTTCATAGGGCTTGTGTCCCAAGCCCCTCACCAGCCTTGTTGCCCTCCTCTGGACACACTCAAGTATCTCAACATGCTTCCTAAACTAAGGGGCCCAGAACTGGACAGAGTACTCAAGATGCGGCCTCACCAGTGCCAAGTACAGGGGAAGAATGACCTCCCTGCTCCTGCTGGCCACACTATTCCTGATACAGGCCAGGATGCCATTGGCCTTCACCACCAGGGCACACTGCTGGCTCATGTTCAGTCGGCTGTCGACCAGTATCCCCAGGTCCCTTTCTGCCTGGGTACTGTCCAGCCACACTGTCCCCAGCCTATAGCGTTACAGGGGGTTATTGTGACCAAAATGCAGGACTTGGCACTTGGACTTATTAAACTTCATCTTATTGGACTCTGCCCATCCATCCAACCATTCCAGGTCTCTCTGCAGAGCCCTGCTACCTTCCAACAGATCGACACACTCTCCCAGCTTAGTGTTGTCTGCAAATTTACTAATGAAAGGCTCAATACCCTTATCCATGTCATCAATAAAAATATTAAATGGAACTGGCCCCAGCACAGATCCCTGAGGGATACCACTAGCGGCCGGCCGCCAACTGGCTGCAGCACTGTTCATCACCACTCTCTGGGCCCAGCCATCCAGCCAGTTTTTGACCCAGCAAAGAGTGCTCCTGTCCAAGCTGTGGGCTGACAGCTTTTCCAGGAATATGCTGTGAGAGACAGGGTCAAAGGCCTTGCTGAAGTCCAAATAGACAACATCCACAGCCTTTCCCACATCCACCAGGTGGGTCACCTGGTCATAAAAGGATCACGCATTTTAAACATTCCTGTGAGGTTTTCCAACACCCATAGGTCCCTTCTATGGCCTATATGAATCCCTGTGGTTCTCAGATTTAAGGAAGATTAGCAGCTAGATCTGCAAATTTATTCAAGTAAGAACAAGATATGCCACTATAGTATTTTCTGTCCTCTTATCAAATTTTTCTTTTCCTACTACTTTGTAAGCAAAGGTTTTAATTCAATTGCTGGTAATGACATTCATATCTTTCCTATGAGTTGACAGCTTGTAAACAAGTTATAGAAATGGTTCAATGTCTTCTTATATGTATTTTTTAAATTCCATAAAACTGAACATAATTTGGCTTCTCCTTGCACATTTAGTAAACAACTTCTTGGACTCTTTAAAAACAATTTTGCAAGCAGGTTTAAAAAAATCCTTTAAAACTGTTTCTGAAATTTCCTTTCCAGAATCCTTCATTATATATTTTTACAGCTCAAAGTCCTCTGTGTTCAGTACAAATTTCAATACAGTTATGGCATGTATGAGCAAAGGGAGATCCAGTCAAGTATCTCTTTCAAACAGCATTGGGATTTAGTGGTTGTATATTGGGTTTGCACAGCCAAGCTTTGGCTACAGGGGTGGCTTCTGTGAGAAGCTGACAGAAGCTTCCTCCATGTCCAACAGAGCTATTCCCTGGTGGCTCCAAAGATGGATGTGCCACTGGTCAAGGCTGGGCCAATTAGAAATGGTAACACCTCCATGATAACATATTTAAGAAGAAAGAAAAAACAAAGTGATTGCGCAGTTGTAATTTCAGCAAGAGAAGAGCAGAGTAAGAATATGTGAGAGGAACAACTCTGCAGACACCAAGATCAGTGGAGAAGGAGGGGGAGGAGCTGCTCCAGGCACTGAAGCTGAGATTCCTCCGCAGCCCACAGTGAAGACCATGGCAAAGCAGCTGTGCCCCTGCAGCCTATGGAGTTCCATGGGGATGAAGACATGCACCTGCAGCCCATGGAGGAGACCCACTATGGAGCAGGTAGTTGCCTGAGAAGAGGCTGTGAACCCGTGGTATGCGCATGGAGAGAGGAGCCACACTGGAGCAGCCTGTCCTTGAAGGACTGTGCCTTGTGGAAGTGACCCATGCTGCAGCAGTTTGGGGAGGACTGTTGCCCATGGGATGGACTCATGTTGGAGAAGTCTGTGGAGAACTGTCTCCTGTGGGAAGGACCCCACGGTGGAGCAGAGGAAGGACTCCTTTCCCTGAGCAGCAAGAGAAACAACGGGTGATGAACTGACCATAACCCCCATTCCCTGTCTCCCTGTGCCACTGGGGTAGGAGGTAGAGCTGGGAAGGAGGGAGGAGTGGGGGGGAAGGTGTTTTTAAGGATTTATTTTCTCATTATCCTACTCTTATTTTGTTAGCAATAAATTCAATTAACATCTCTAATTTGAACCTGTTTTGCCCGTGATGGTATTTGGTGAGTGACCTCTCCCAGCCGTTATCTCAATCCATGAACCCTTTGTTATATTTTCTCTCCCCTATCCAGCTGCAGAGGGGAGCGATAGAGGAGCTTTGGTGGGTGCCTGGCATCCAGCCAAGGTTAACTCACTACAAAATATTTTTAGTTTTTCTACAGCAGGATTTAAGACTGTGGTAGTTTAAAACAGTGCAGTCAATACTCTGCTAAAAGACTGAAATTACTTAGCCTTCTCCCTCCCTTCCCCCTTTCTCATTTTGTTCACTGCTTGAATAAATGGAAGATACTGCCTACCTCCTTCTCATGATTTACTCTGCTTTCTCTGAAGCTGACAGTACCTGCCTAGAAGCAATACCTTTTGCATCACATAGAGAAATTCTACCAGCCACTTTTAAATATGTTTTGAACTGGTACCATTTGCCTTTTATAACCTAACCTGTCAAAGAGGGGCTTTTTTTTGTTTGTTGCTTTGTTTGGTTGGTTTTTTAAATTCCTCTTCTTTTCAATATTACATTTAGTAACAATATTAACCATTACTTACTTTATTACGGAGCTGCCAACTGTTGCTCCTGGTTAAAAGTCAGAAGCCTTTAGTTTCATGCAAGTTTAAAGCCTGTATCTTTACCTTATCTTAATAAGGTTCTAAAAGCTCACACTCAAATCAGTAAGTAAACTTTGAGCACTATTTTACTTCAAATCATAGAATATCTCAAGTTGGAAGGGACCCATAAGGATCAGCAAATCCAACTCCTTGTTCCTTGCCGGACTACCTAAAGCTAAACCATGTGACTGAGAGGAATGTTGAATTTGTCTTTACAAATGAGTTGTGGATCAGCCTGTAGATAAGGCTAGCACTGAGAGATAAAAGAAACAATGGGATGGATTCCACTAATTGATGAATGGAAAGAGATATTTGCCTTTACAAACAAACTGTAGGGCTGCTGATAAATGAAATTGGATATCGAAAGATGAAAGAAGCAACGGGGCAAAACTATGAATTCTATAAGAATTAAAAATTAAAAGGGAGGGTTATACATTAGAGGGGAATTTCAGGTATCAGGTGTTCCGGGAAGTCTGTGCCTCTCAAGTACCTCAGCCAATGGGGAAAGAGAGAGGGAAATGCGGCCGGGAAAATAGGATAAAAAGGAGTCTGCGTCCTCCAAAAATTTGAGAGATCCCAGGGGAATGTCCCATGGCCTCTCCCTTTATTCGAATAAAGCAAAAAGGACTCCTCTGTCTCCTTTTTGGACATAAACCTCTGGTGTTTGTGGATTAATTTTCCTGACAATTTTGGGGGCTCGTCCGGGATCTTTCCACCGTCCGGGGCGGCGGGCAGCGAGTGGAGCTGAAGGCGCCTCACCCAGTTTCGGTGATCAGCTCCCCTTGGTGCCGGCTGGCACCGGGCGATTGATTGGGTTCCCGAGACTGTCCAGGAGACAGACGAGTGGCAGACCAGGGGGGTCCGTGAAGAGTCCACAGGGAAGGACCACTGAAAATCTCACCGGTGAGTAAAATGGGATCTTCGGGGAGCAAACCTGGGAGGGCACCCATGGAGGGTAGCACAGGTAAAACGGGGCACCCAGAGAGGGTTGGAAAGGTAAAGCCGCGAAGGGGCCCAGGCAAAAGGGATGACGATCCCATAATACCCCCGAAGAGTCCCTTGGGGTGAATGCTGAGGTCTTGGGAGAGATTGTATATTCACCCAGAAGTAACTATGGAAATTATGGTAAAATATTGTTATTTTGTGTGGCCAGAGTATAAGTTGGCAAGGGGACTTATATGGCTACTTATGGAATAGATAAAATTCATTTGTGTCGAATTTTGTGAAGGTATTTAGAGGAGAATTGGAAAGGATGGATTGAAAGGGAATGTGGATTAATATGGGTCAGACAAGAAACAAGAGAAATTTATGTCTTAAGAAAAAAGAGGAGGAAGAGGAAAGTGGTGAGGATTGGAATGTTTTTTAGCACCTTCCCCCGTCTTGTCCTCCAGTGTTGCTAGCTGACCCAGGGCCAGCTGCAGGTCGTCTGTATCCTCAACTTTCAGAGCAAGGGGATCAGGGAAATGTTATTCCTACAGCCCCACCTGAGAAGGATAATGGTGTAGGGGGAGGGGAGCAGCATCTTGTATCACCCCCCAGAACTAGAAGAGGAACTCAGTTTAGGGCATCAGAAGCCCCCCAAGAGACAGGGGTACACCAGATGCCACTCTGTCAAGTTCCTTTGGGGAGTCAAGGGGGAGGATTTGGATTTGTAATTGTACCACTTACTACCCAGGATATAAGAGGGTTGTAAAAAGAATTACCCCCATATTTGGATGATCCCATAGGGGTGGGGGAAAAGATAGAATATTTGGGAAATACAGATTATACATGGAAGGATTGGGATTTTCTATTGGGAATTTGGTTTGGGAAACGAATGATTTTGCAAGAAGCTCGGCAGCTGTGGGAGGATGAACACCCACAAGCAGCAGGGGGGGCTGGACCCAATGCACCTACGGTGGGTGATGCCATCCCCCAGGCAGACCCCCAGTGGGACCCAAATAACCAGGCCAGTCTGGCTCGCCTCTGTGATTACCGTGCTTATTTGATCAGGGCAATCAAGTCAGTGGCTCCCAGAACTAACAACATAGCTAAGGCTATGTCGTTAGAACAGGAGAAACAGGAAAGCCCCTCATTGGTTGGAGAGGATTAGGGATGCCTTGAGGAAGCACGGGGGGATGGATCCTGAAGGGCCAGCCTTCAACACATTGCTTAAGGTGCAATTTGTTACTAAGGCCTGGCCTGATATAAGGAAAGGAGTACAAAAAGATGAAAAGTGGCAAAATAAGCCTCTAGAGGAATTGGTTAGAAAAACACAGCAGATATATGTAAGAAGGGATGAGGAAAAGGCAAAAGCTAAAGTAAGGATGATGGCAAAGTTTTTGCAGCCCCGGAGGAATAAACCACAGGGTCCAAAGGGTCCCCAGGGACAGAGGGGACGAGGTCGCCCACAAGGAAGTGGCAGAGGGATTCCCTCCTCGGCAGGGGACAGCCGACCCAAACAGCGGCTGGGGAAGAACCAGTGTGCTATCTGCAGGGCAGAAGGGCACTGGCAAAACGAGTGTCTGCAGAAACAACTGGACCCTCAGGAGGAGGAAGTCCAGAGAATAATGGAAATGGATTGTTAGGGGTGTCAGGGACTCCTATTATACCAAAGACCCACCACTCAAGAGCCCTTGATAACTTTTAAGGTGGGTCCGGATCGAGAGGAGGTGTGTTTTCTGGTAGACAGAGGGGCCTCTCCGTCCACCTTAAGTTTTATACCTAAGGGGGGGAAATTGTCAAAAAGATCCTTGGTTATTCAAGGAGTAAGCGGGAAGGATAAGGAAGTGCATTTTATTCAACCGCTGTTAATAGATGTGGGAGACAGATTTGAACTGCATGAATTCTTGTTTGTTCCTAATTGTGATTGTAATTTACTGGGAAAGAAATTTAATGGCTAGAATGGGAATGCAAATTAGTATTGTACCAAGTGACACGGAGTCCGAAACTGTGATATCTTTGTGTAAAATGTCTGAAAAGGCTTATGCTTAAATAAATGCGGAAGTATGGGCAGCTCCAGGGAAATATGGGAAACTGGACATAGAGCCTCTCCAAATTACTTTGAAGCAACCAGGACAAGTGGTGTCTAAAAAGCAATACCCTCTTTCAAGGGAGGGAAAGAAGGGGTTACAGCCTGTTATTGAGTCCCTGCTAAAGGCAGGTCTTTTAGAGCCGTGTATGTCTCCCTATAACACTCCTATCCTGCCAGTTAAGAAACCAGATGGAACCTACAGAATGGTGCAGGATTTAAGAATAATAAATTATATTGTCAAACCAAGGCATCCCACAGTTCCAGATCCATACACAATCCTGAATCAAATCCCTTCTTCACATCAGTATTATTCTGTACTGGATTTGAAGGATGCTTTCTGGGGGTGTCCAATCACAGAAGATAGTAAACAGTATTTTGCTTTTGAGTGGGAACAAGAGGAAGGAGCGAAAATGATAAAACAATTGACATGGACAGTACTCCCTCAAGGATATACAGAGTCACCAGTTCTGTTTGGGCAAGCTTTGCAGAAAATATTAAGAGAGTTTACTCCACCCTCAGGAGTCAAGTTGTTGCAGTATGTAAATGATTTGCTCTTATCAGGGGAACAGGAAAAGGTGGTTGAAGAGGCTACTGTAAAGCTGCTTAATTTTCTTGAAAAAAAAAAAAAAAGGGGACTTAGAGTATCCAAAAAAAAAAGCACAGTTAGTAAAAAAGAAGGTGAAATATTTGGGACACATTCTGTCTGAAGGGTTACGGTGTATTGATCCAGAAAAGATACAAGGGATTTTACAGGTACCATTACCCCAGACTAAAAAGGAGTTATGGCAGTTTCTGGGTTGGTGGGGTACTGCAGAGCATGGATCGAGGATTTTTCTGTGGTGGCCAGACCTTTATATAACTTTTAACCCAAAACAGTCCTAATGTCGTGGTATGGACACCAGAAGGAGAGAAAAGCTTTAAGAAATTAAAAGACAAATTGGTTAAGGCCCCAGTCTTAGCTCTTCCAGATGCAGAAAAAGAATTTCAGCTATATGTGGATGTCAAACAGGGTCATGCTAAAGGAATTTTGGTGCAAGAGCATGGGGAAACACGGAGGCCTGTTGCCTGTTTTTCTAAGTTGTTAGACCCGGTGGCCAGAGGCTGGCCCCATTGTCTGCAGAACTGTGCAGCCACAGCTCTGATGGTGGCTGAGGCCCGAAAGCTGACAAGGGGAGGGTATCTCATTGTTAGAGTCCCACATCAGATTAAAGCTTTGTTAACTGAGAGAGCCTCTAAGTGGATGACGAGTGCTCGATTATTACAGTATGAATCTTGTTTAATGGAACAGGAGGATTTAGAATTTAAAGGTGGGGAAATTTTTAATCCAGCCTCTTATTTAAATGGCCCTGGAGAAAAGGGGGGCCAGGAAGAAATCCATGATTGTATCCAGGTTATAGACCTCCAGACACGGGCTAGGGAAGATCTACGAGATATTCCCTGGCCTGAGGGAGAGAATGTGTTCATTGATGGGTCCTCCAAGGTGGTAGAAAGGAAACGATTTACAGGATACTCTATCGTAAATGGAAAGCAATTAAAGGAAGGGGGGAGGTTACCAGCCACCTGGTCAGCTCAGACAGCAGAGCTGTACGCGCTTGTGAGAGCCTGTGAATTATACCAGGACAAGACAGTAAATATATTTACTGATTCTAAATATGCATATGGGGTAATACATGCATTTGGAAAACTATGGGAAAAAAGAGGTTTATTAAGCTGCAGAAGAAAGACGTTAGCTCATGAGAACTTAATCTCTCGCCTATTGGAGGCAGTGAATTTACCAAAAAGGGTGGCGATAATCCACATTAAGGAGCATCAGGCAGGATGGTTGGAGGAGACAATAGGAAACCGACTAGCTGATGAAGAAGCTCGGAAAGCTGCATTGTTGCCAGAAGTCTCTAAGATCCTGCCTTTGCTCCCAGTAACTGCACCGCTGCCAGAGAAACTCTCTTTTCCACCAGAAGAACTTGAAATAATTAAAAAGAGTGGGGCAGAGGAAAGAGAAAATAATTGGTTTACAAGGGATGGTAAGCAGTGGATACCAAAAGCTCTAGCCCTACAATTGTTAAAACAACTTCATGAAAGGAGTCATTGGGGCTCCCGAGGACTGGCAGAAGCCTTCCTCAAAATGTACGCTGCTGTTGGTCTCTTTAAGCTGGCAAAGCGAGCTATTGAAGGTTGTTTAACTTGTGCTAAAACCAACAACAAAGTTACAAAGAAACTGGCCAGGGGAGGGAGGCGTTGGGCAGTACATCCCTTTCAGAGATGCCAGGTGGATTTTACTGAAATGCCTCGAATGGCAAGATTTAAATATCTTCTGGTAATAGTATGTCAATTAACCGGGTGGCCAGAAGCATTTCCAACTGTGTCAGTAACTACAGGATCAGTTGTTAAAATATTTTTGGAACAAAAAAATTCCAATATATGGGATGGTGGAAGCAATAGATTCAGATAGGGGAACTCATTTTACAGGAAAAATTCTTCAAGGAGTTATGACTGCTTTAGGGATACAGTGGAACCTCCATACCCCCTGGCACCCACAGAGTTCGGATCAGGTTGAGAAGATGAATGAAGAAATAAAGAAACATCTCCTGAAGCTGGTGATAGAAACTAAGATGCCGTAGGTACGGCTCCTGCCCCTGGCTTTAGCAAGGATAAGAGCCAGACCCAGGGGAGATATTCAATTATCTCCCTTTGAATTGATCTTTGGAATTCCTTACCCTTGTAATTCTCAGCCTAGTGGGGGGATAGAGATAAATGATGTGTATTTGAAACAATATGTGGCTCGGATACTGTCTCTTGTGAAATCTCTTCGACAGGAAGCTCAGCTGGCACAGACCTTGCCTTGGGACTTTGCTGTTCACAACATCCAACTGGGACACTGGGTCCTAGTTTAAGAAGTGGGAAGAAGCACCACTGGTGGCGAAGTGGCGTGGACCTTTCCAGGTGTTACTGACCACAGGAACAGCCGTCAAGACAGCTGAACACGGGTGGACCCATCACACTCGGGTCAAGGTCTCTGCAGCCCCAGAGATTTGGACATCTCAGCTGGAGGAGAAGGACGGGAAGCCGCGACTGACACTCCGCAGGAGTGGACTGGAGCAGCAGCCAGGGCGTCGACATCGGGGGAAGCCTCGTGTGCCCACCCACAGAGTGCCTGCTGAAATAGTTTGTGTGGGCATCCCTCCTCTCAGATCTCCAGTCACTGGGGGCCAAGCCTTGCTGTCATTGTTTTCTTTATGTTAAACTGTTTCTGTGCCTTCACTCGCCACAAGTGGTGTGAAAGACAACGTGAAAGTAAAAATTAAGTTAGGAAATTAGATTACACAATCAGAATGTTTCTCTTAATAATGTTACCTTTATATTATCAGTTAGGTTGGAGCCAAGAATGGGAAAATAATTGTTTTGACCTTAGGAGAAAAAGTAGCAAAAACCTTTATGGGAATGGGACATGTTTTCTTGGCTACCGGGTGGACTATAGGTTAAACAATTACTTTTTTTTCCTCTTATGTGCTGTAGCAACTCTAATCTTTTTACCATGCATGATCCCTTGCTTAGTACAATTTATTCAACATGTGATCAAAGGGATGCAGGTAATAGCCACGCCTACTGATCCAGAGATGGTTACAAAAGGACAAAAATTGATGTCACTCCAAATAATTACAAAACCAAAAAAAAGACTCAGGAACAAAAAATTAAGTCAATGATAGCTAAAGTTTGTCAAGACAATTATTAAAAAATAAAAAAGGAGGGATTGAGAGGAATGTTGAATTTGTCTTTACAAATGAGTTGTGGATCAGCCTATAGATAAGGCTAGCACTGAGAGATAAAAGAAACAATGGGATGGATTCCACTAATTGATGAATGGAAAGAGATATTTGCCTTTACAAACAAACTGTAGGGCTGCTGATAAATGAAATTGGATATCGAAAGATGAAAGAAGCAACGGGGCAAAACTATGAATTCTATAAGAATTAAAAATTAAAAGGGAGGGTTATACATTAGAGGGGAATTTCAGGTATCAGGCGTTCCGGGAAGTCTGTGCCTCTCAAGTACCTCAGCCAATGGGGAAAGAGAGAGGGAAATGCGGCCGGGAAAATAGGATAAAAAGGAGTCTGCGTCCTCCAAAAATTTGAGAGATCCCAGGGGAATGTCCCATGGCCTCTCCCTTTATTCGAATAAAGCAAAAAGGACTCCTCTGTCTCCTTTTTGGACATAAACCTCTCGTGTTTGTGGATTAATTTTCCTGACATGACCAAGAGCATCATCCAGATGCTCCTTGAATTCTGACAGGTTCAGTGCCATGACCACTTCTCTGGGGAGTCTGTTCTAGTGATCAACCACTCTCTCAGTGCAGAACTTTATCCTAATGTCCAATCTGAAATTCCCCCAATGCAGCTTCATTCCATTTCCTCATGTCCTCTTGTTGGTCACCAGAGAGAGACCAACATCTTCCCCTCCACTGCTCTTGAGGACGTTTCAGACTGCGACAAGGTTCTTCTCTTCTCTTCTCTAGCTGAACAAATCAAGTGACTTCAGCTGCTCCTCATAAGTCTTGCCCTTGAGACCTTTCACCATCTTGGTCGCCCTCTGTAAGGGTTGGTCCGAAGTTTCCCTTGTCTTTGCCTCCCGACTGTCGCAAGGAGACCTCGAGGACCCCCACCCAGGCTGACTCCAAACAATGGTTTCCTGGCCTGGCCAAGATGGATACTTATCAGGTGACTGTGTGCAGGTGTGTTGTGTTCACTGTTACCCGCCCTTCCCCTTCCTCATCCCTTTCCGCTCCCATAACTCCTTCCTCTCCTCGGACACTCCCCCTCATTCCTCCATGTTCCCGCCCTGCATGACATCATCCTGCAACCCCGTCCCCATGTGTT
Organism: Sturnus vulgaris; assembly: GCF_052056855.1. Taxonomy (NCBI): domain Eukaryota; kingdom Metazoa; phylum Chordata; class Aves; order Passeriformes; family Sturnidae; genus Sturnus; species Sturnus vulgaris. The sequence continues at coordinate 62,475,417 of NC_142282.1, forward strand.
GCAATCCTGATTCCCATGGTTGCCCCTCCCTCCCGGGTGGGTCCACCCCCTCTCATGTTCCAGTTTCCCACACCCCGCCTCCGAGTTGCCATGGTGGTGGGGGCAGGGCGTGCAGTGCCCTGCCTCCCGGTTCCCACACGGAGTGGGGTGGCGGGACATTTACTGTCTCCCATGCAGGAGGAGGAGGTAGATCCTTTCCCAATCCCAGTGCAGGGGGAGGTGGGCTGCCTTCCAATTGCCACTGGGGTGGGGAATGCAGTGCCCCGCCTCCCAGTTCCCACAGGAGTTGGGGGGCCGGGGGGCCTCCCATTTCCCACAGAGTGGGGGGGAAGCCACCTCCCCATTCCCGAGGGGGGGGAGTGTGCCCGTTCCCGAGCCCCATGGTGGTGGGGGCAGGGGGGGAAACCCCGGGGAGAGGTATCCTGGAGATCAAAGTCAGATAGAGGAAGCCATGCCCTCAGCTGCCCCTGTCATATATACTCGTAGGAGAAATGGAATTAGAAGCTATCAGCCTTTCGCCTACCAAAACAAAAAGGAAATTTGTAAGACCCAAACAGAGTTTGGCCGAGGTAGTGGGATCTTTAAGGGAATGTTGAAAGCTACCCTAGCATCCCACGAATTAGTCCCGGTCGACCTCTGAGATCTCTTCCAGTGTCTCCTAAACCCCTCAGAGTTTGACCTGTGGGAAAACACTTGGAAGACATCTCTGAAGGGACTCCTGGGGGAACTTAAGCAAAGCACCCAAGGTGCAGATGGGAATAACATCACCTATGAGCATCTATGCGGGGAAAGGCAGTGGGCTAATCCCGAGGACCAAGCTCAGGTGTCACCCACATTCATTCTAGATAAAATCTGTGGGGTGGCAGAAAAGGTTTTTAACCAATTACCAATGGTTGAAACTAAAGGTAGTTATATTAATATTAAACAATATTCCTCAGAGAGTTTCTTGCAGTTTTTGGATCACCTTTGTGCACAGGTGGAAAGACAAGTAGACGATCCAGTGGCACAGGCAGAACCTATTAAGGAGATGGCTCAGAGAACTGCCAATGAAGCCTGCAGCAGGATTATTCTAGGATTGCCTCTCGATCCTCTGCCTACACTAGCACAGATGATTGAAGCCTGTGCTAAGAAAGCAGAACTCTTCTGTTCACCAGAGAAAAGGCTTGGACTGGAAAACCAAAAGACTGCAGCAGCTGTAACATCAGGATTAAAGAGGCTACAGACGTCACCAGAGCAGCTTCCACATGTCATCTGCTTCCAGTGTAGGAAGCCAGGACACTTTGCCAGAGACTGTCCTGAAAGTCAGCAACACAGGAAGAAAAATCAGACAGGAGACACCAACAAACAAAAAAACTAAGACCAGAGTGCGGACCTGCCCAGTGCCATGATATAAATTCAGCAGGCTCCACAGTGGGGAACGCCTCTCTCTTAACAAAAAAGGGGGAGGGCTCCACCCTGGGGAAAGCCGCTCCCTTAACAAAAAAGGGGGAGGAAGGGAAGCAGGATACAGGACAGCTGGAAAATAAAAATGACAAATGTTTACTTAACAAAGTTTGGCAGCCTCACGGGAGTTTCAGGCTCATGACTACCAAAGCTTTTCTTTTCAGGTCTACCAGTTGGACAATCATTGCAGTGGACCTGCCAGACAACTCACAGGACAGGACAATAAACCATATGGGACTGGACAGCAGTATTTTGATATTGGAGACACTGCACACACACCCCTGGAGATTGAGGTGGCTCCCATGATCCTCAAAGGAGACATAACTCACCTCATTCTCCTGGCATGCTGCCCTCAGCCATCCTTCTATTTGGCCAAGGGGCAAATCCTTGCCCAGGCCATTCCCATTCCAGCCGAGGTCCCAGTAGATGAAAAAGTATCTGAAGTCTACTGGGCAGAAATGGTTGGCGAGGACAAACCCTCCATGGCATGCAACGTACCTGTGGGTCAGATCATCTCCACGTGGAAGTGTTGCATGACACGGGGGCAGATGTGACAATCATACCTGAAAGAATGTGGTCATCACATTGGGAATTGTAACCCGTGGCTGGCAAAATCCAAGGTGTATGAGGGATCAAAATGGCAAAGATCTCAAAAAGCATCGTGAAAATCGAAGGGCTGGACTGAAAATTGGTGTGTTGGTTTGAAAGTAAAACCAGTGCGAGACTCCAAGTCAGTAATACAATTTAATAGGAGAAAAGAGAAAAAATAAAATACATGCAATAATATAAAAGAAACAACCACCAACACAGTCAGAAATACAACCTGACACCCTGTCAGTCAGGGTGTTGGTAGCAGTCCGTATAAATGGTGGCTGCAGCCCTCCTGGATGACGGATGTGGTTCTGTTGAAGGAGTGCTCCTGTAGAAGGTGCAGTTTTCCTCCCAAGATCCAGCGATGATGTGGAAAAGGTCCGACTTTCCTCTGGGATCCAGTAGAAAGGTCTGCCCTCGGATCCCAAACCCCAGTTTTTTATCTAGGTAGGAAAGGCTTGGCTCCTGCCCCTGGTTGGGGCATCTCCCAATGGGATGATGTAATCTTATCAGTCATACAATAGGACTTAATGGCCCATTAACAGAATATATCTTCTGGAGGAAGGATGGGTTGTGAATAGATAACGATCTTATCAGATGGCACATCAGCAGAGGATATCTCCCACAGAGATAAGGATCACCACCCCTCCCACATTTTAACAGATGATGATAGAATACACATTTTTGCATTGTACCCCAGGACATAATCCACCCCTTATTCTATTACCATCTACATCATACCCAAACCAATACCCTCTTACAGATATATAATACAAAATGAAACCTTACATACAGTTCTCATTAAAAATTAGGTCTCCTTGTGGTACACAACGGGTTTTCCCATCTTTCTGCATTACCCACCAAGTGCAACCAGGTCCTTGAGCAAAAACAATCCCACGGATTGGTTTGCCTTTGCCTGTGGTGGGATTAATCCAAACAGTCTTTCCTAAAATACCTTTCATGTGTACCACAGGGACCTTGTCCCCATCCACTGTGTGCAGGGGTTCAGAGTGGGCAGGACTGGCTCGATTGATGGACCCTCGGGTGTTAACCATCCAGGTGGCTTTGGCCAAGTTCATTTCCCAATTTCTGAAGGTTCCACCACCAAGTGCTTTCAAAGTAGTCTTAAGGAGTCCATTACACTGTTCAACTTTCCCGGCAGCTGGCGCATGGTAAGGGATATGATATATCCATTCAATACCATGTTCTTTGGCCCAGGTGTTGATAAGGCTGTTCTTGAAATGGGTTCCGTTGTCTGATTCAATTCTCTCAGGGGTACCATGCCTCCAAAGGACTTGTTTTTCTAGGCCCAAGATGGTGTTCCGGGCAGTGGCATGAGGCACAGGGTAGGTCTCTAACCATCCTGTAGTTGCTTCCACCATGGTCAGTACGTAGCGTTTGCCCTGGCGGGTTTGGGGAAGGGTGATGTAGTCAATTTGCCAGGCTTCCCCATACCTGTACTTTGACCATCGTCCACCATACCACAGAGGCTTCACCCGCTTGGCCTGTTTGATTGCGGCACAGGTCTCGCAGTCATGGATGACCTGTGAGATGCTGTCCATGGTAAGGTCCACCCCTCGGTCACAGGCCCATCGGTACGTTGCATCTTTCCCCTGATGACCAGAGGCATCATGGGCCCAACGAGCTAGGAATGATTCTCCCTTGTGCTGCCAGTCTAGATCCACCTGTGATACTTTCACTTTGGCAGCTCGGTCCACCTGCTCGTTGTTGTGATGTTCTTCATTAGCCTGGCTTTTGGGTACATGTGCATCCACGTGTCGAACCTTTATGGTCAATTTCTCTATTCGGGCAGCAATGTCCTGCCAAATGTCAGCTGCCCAGATGGGTTTCCCTCTGTGTTGCCAGTTGGCCTTTTTCCAGCCATCCAGCCATCCCCACAGAGCATTAGCTACCATCCATGAGTCAGTGTAGAGATAGAGCCTTGGCCACTTCTCTCGTTCAGCAATATCCAAAGCCAACTGGACGGCTTTTAGCTCTGCGACCTGACTCGATCCACCTTGTCCCTCGGTAGCTTGTGCAACTTGTCGTGTGGGGCTCCATACTGCAGCTTTCCATTTCCGGTTAGTGCCTACAATTCGGCAGGAACCATCAGTGAAGAGGGCATATCGTCTTTCACCCTCCGGTAGCTCATTATATGGTGGGGCTTCCTCAGCACGTGCCACTTGCTCCTCTTCTTCTTCAGAAGACAATTCAAAAATTCTCACCTTCAGGCCAGTTTGTAATTTTTTCCAGAATCCCAGTGGTCTACCCCGAGTCTCACCAGGCACCTTCTGCCACAGGCTCCAAGACAAACCATGGTTCCCGGCTGCAGAGTAGAGCACGTTCTTCACATCTGGTCCCGTCCTGACTCGGCCAAGGGCTACTACATGAGCAATCTCTTGCTTGATCTGGGCGAAGGCTTGCTGCTGCTCAGGGCCCCAGTGGAAATCATTCTTCTTGCGGGTAACCAGGTAGAGAGGGCTCACAATCTGACTGTACTCAGGAATGTGCATTCTCCAAAAGCCTATGGCACCTAGGAAAGCTTGTGTTTCCTTCTTGTTGGTAGGTGGAGACATAGCGGTGATCTTATTAATTACCTCTGTTGGGATCTGACGACGTCCATCTTGCCACTTGACTCCTAGAAACTGAATTTCCTGAGCCGGTCCCTTAACTTTACTTCGCTTAATGGCAAAACCAGCTTTCAGCAGAATCTGGATAATCTTCCCTCCTTTCTCGAAGACTTCCCCTGCTATGCTCCCCCATACAATGATGTCATCGATATACTGTAGATTTTTGAGAGTCTCGCCATTTTCCAGTGTGATTTGGATCAGTCCATGGCAAATGGTGAGACTGTGTTTTCACTTCTGGGGCAGTCAGTTCCAGGTGTACTGCACACCCTTCCAGGTGAAAGCAAACTGAGACCTGCACTTTGCTGCCAAAGGAATGGAGAAAATTGCATTGGCAATGTCGATGGTGGCATACCACTGCTGCTTTGGACTCCAGCTTGTACTGGAGTTCCAGCATGTCCGGCACAGCAGCGCTCAGCGGTGGAGTCACTTCATTCAATGCACGGTAGTCCATGGTCAATCTCCATTCTCCGTCAGACTTGCGCACAGGCCAGATGGGACTGTTGAATGGTGAGTGGGTTTTGCTGACCACTCCTTGGCTCTCCAGTTTATGAATCATCTCATGGATGAGAAGCACCTAGTCTTTGTCGGTACAGTATTGCCGACGGTGTACTGTTGCTGTGGCGATTGGTACCTGTTGCTCTTCAACTCTCAGTAGTCCCACAGCAGAGGGGTCATCTGAGAGACCAGGCAAGGTATTCAGCTTTCTGATGTCTTCTGTCTCTACAGCAGCTATCCCAAAAGCCCAACGATATCCTTTTGGGTCTTTGAAATATCTATTTCTAAGATAGTCTACGCCGAGGATGCATGGGGCCTCTGGGCCAGTCACGATGGGGTGTTTCTGCCGCCTGTTCCCAGTTAAACTCACTTCGGCCTCCACTACAGTCAGCTGCTGGGATCCTCCTGTTACCCCAGAAATAGAGATGGATTCTTCTCCTACATACTTTGATGGCATCAGAGTACACTGGGCGCCGGTGTCAACCAAAGCCTTATGTTTTTGTGGGTCGGATGTGCCAGGCCATCGGATCCACACAGTCCAATAGATCCGATTATCCCTCTGTCCTAGGGTGATGTTATGGTGTTTGTATCTCCAATCGTGTGTTCTGATTATGTTTGGTATTATGTCCTGTGCTTCCAGGACTGACTCTGAGAGTGAAGCTTTGTTTTGTCTTGTTATCAGCCGGCTCACCTCCCCCATGGTCTATGTTTAGGAGAGGTTTTAGCTTGGCTTGCTTGCTTGCTTGCTTGCCTGCTTGCTTGCCTGCTTGCTCGCTTCTGCCTCTTTTTCTTTCCTTTGCTTTGCCCTTGCTTTCTGCTTATTAGTTAGTTCAGCTAGGCAGTCCAACTTTTTCCCTGGACTGTTTTCTCTTCCACCCCGTCCCCTCCCTCTCCTGGATACCATCTGAACCTGTTCTGGACGGGGACCTGGGAAACCCCAAGAAACACCGGGAGTCTACCCTTTGTCACCTGCAGCAGTCATCCCGAGCGCCAGAGACTGATAACTGAGCGACCACTCGCCAGAGAGACTGAACTTGTCATCCCTTCAGAACGGTGAAAGAGTTTTTGTCAGCTGGTGTTGTCTTTTTTTCCCTGTGCTGGGGAGTGTCTTGCTTGTTAAATAAACAGGTTTTTTTCTCCCACTCTTCTCCAAGGAAATTCTTCCCGAACCCGGGGGGGGGGGGGGAGGGGAGGAGTCGTGGGGTTTGCTGTCTGGGGGCTCCTCCTGGAGGTTTTCCCCCAAATTTGGCCAAAACCAGGACACCCTCTCCTCTACCTGGCTAGAGGCAGGGCTCCTCTATTCCTGATCCTGGTACACGTTGCTCTCTCCCTGTAAATAGGTTCTTGAGGTTCTTTCAAGAGGATCAGTCATATCATCATTCTGATACTGTCTGGAGTTCTGTGCATGAAGGACTGGAGCAGCGTTGACTCTAGATGAGCTTCTTGTGTTAGGTGTCTCTCTTTTCAGTTCACGTACCCGGGCTGCTAAGGAGGAGGTGGGTTTTCCATCCCACTTCCTCATGTCATCTCCATGCTCCTGAAGGAAAAACCAGAGGTTACCTCGTGGAGTGTGTCCTCTCTCCCTGCCTGAGGAACGCCGGCTCCTAATGGCAGAAACTCTTGTTGGTTCAGGAGAGGTCTGGTAGTTGTTTTCCTTAAGTTCTTTTTTTAGTTTCTGATGGCCCTCTTCAATCAGGCTTCAGACTTGTTCCACCAGCCGTGTTTCCACGGATGAGACATGGGTACGAAATGGGGCTGTGACAGTGTCCTCATAAATTCTAAGTTTATTGGCCAAGACGCCTACCATGTCCTCACCTTCCCTCCACTGCAGCGTTGCCAGGTAACGGGAATACATCTCTGGTCCAAGTCGTGCAAATCTCAACCACATCTGTGACGTGCACTGGACACAGTCTGGGCTCTTAGGAAATCTCTCATCTTCTGAGAAAATGATCTCCAGCACAGCCAATTCCCTCAGGCATCGGATACCTTGTTCTATTGTGCTCCATTTTCCTTGGTGCACCTGAAGATCTTCTTTACAAAGGTATCTGTCCTTCACACTTGTCAGCAGTTGCCGCCAGAGGCTGAGAGTTTCTTGGGTATCTTCTGTATCCCCCCGGAGCTTGTGAAGTTGGTTCAACCCTCCCTTAGCCCCTCCCCGTCAGCAGCTTCTCAATGGATGGGTCTGTTCCTCCCCTCCCCTTTCCCTGAGTTTAAAAGTGCCTGCCATCATCGCTCTCTCTTTTTCTCCTTTTGCCATGTGCGCGACACAATAAACTGTGGATCACCTTCGCATGGAAGAAAAGAGTCTTCTTTGGTTTTTTGCCTTTGTCTATGAGGATTTCCCATCCCTCTCTGGCCCAGAGCTAGCCAGAGGACCAGAGAGAAAAAGGGATTTGCCTCAAGGGTGCACTTGATCCCCTCATCCAGATCATCAGTAAAGATATTGAACAGGACTGGCCCCAATACTGAGCTCTGGGGAACACCACTAGTGACCAGCCGCCAGCTGGATTTAACTCCATTTGCCACCACTCTCTGGGCCCAGCCATCCAGACAGTTTTTTACCCAGTGAGGAGTACACCCATCCAAGCCATAAACATCCAGTTTCTCCAGGAGAATGCTGTGGGAAACAGTGTCAAAGCCTTAGTAAAGTCCAGGTAGACAACATCCACAGCCTTTCCCTCATTCACTGAGTCAACTAGCTTCTTCAGCAACCTGAAGTCTTCTCTTGCCATATCCAAGGAGAAAGTTTCACCAGTAGTTTATCTCCTATGGCAAACTGGAACCTTAAGTTTTAGCTTTCATATTTTCCAGATTCTGTACTACATTAATATATAAATCTGAACTTCATATAGAGTATTAACAAGTTCTTCTCACAGTTTAGTTAGACAAAACAATCCTTTTCCAGCCTGAGAGCCAAGGACACTGTTGCAGCTTTGGGTCCAAAAAGTAAAAACAACAGCAAATTGAGGACAGCAATCTTGGAGGATGGGACTTCATAACCTGAAGCTGTAATTGGACAATTAACCCCAATATGTAAATGGACCAAAACTTATAAAAGTGTGAAAACTTGTGACTGGTCGTCCATCTTAGGTGTAGCCATGGCCAGGCTCTTGTACTGCTCAAGGTGTATCCTTTGAAGGCCTTTTTAATAAATACCTACTTTCTTCCTTTAACACTGTGTAGCCTCTGTTCTAGGTAGCCTCTCAAGGCATCAAAACAATTTGAAACTCAACTACTTCCTGGTCACTGTGACCATTACAGCCATCACTTACCACCAGAGTTCTTGTCTATGGTTTGATGAAAGCTCGTTGTAACATAAAAATGATCAAGGTTGTGATTTATATTTACCTCATTCATCACCACCTCAATTCCTATCCTATTAAAATGTCAAGATGACCTGGGAAGTTCAAGTCATAAATGTAGTATAGAAGAACATGCAAACATAAGCCAAAATTGAATCATAAACCTGGAGTATTAGAATAAAAAAGACTATTTCAGTTGAAAGTCACCTACAAAAGCCATCTAGTCCAACTGCCTGACCAAAAGTTAAAGCATGTTATTAAGGGTATTGGCTAAATGCCTCTTAAACGCGAACAGACTTGGGGCATCAACCACTCTCTAGGAAGTCTGTTTCAGTGTTTGACCACCCTCTTGGTAAAGAAATGCTGCCTCAGGTCCAGTCTGAGCTTCCCCTGGCACAGCTGTGAACCATTCCCATGCATCTTGTTGCTGGATCTCAGGGAAAATAGCTCAGCGCCTCCCTCTCTACTTCCCCTCCTCAGGAAGCTGTAGAGAGCCATGAGTTCACCTCTCAGCCTCCTTTTCTCCAAATTAGACAAACCCAGAGTCCTCAGCCACTCCTCATAGGACATGCCTTCCAGCCCTTTCATCAGCTTTCTTGCCCTCCTCTGGATGCATTCAAGGACGTTCACATCCTTCTTAGAGAACGCATGCAGTTTCCAAAATCTAAGTGTAAATGTACTTTTCAAACTTAATTCATTTTCACTGCCCTCATCCTAGAGTATGAGATTATCATCACCACATCATTATGTATGCCTGCATCTCTAGCAAACACTTTTATAGATCAGCTGGGAATACACCTCAAACTCCTTATACAGTTCAGTCACAAGGGGAAAGTAGCACATTTTAGTGATTGCAAGATGTGCAACATTGTGCAACAAAAATTCTAGATCCAAACTCTAAAAGAGAAAAACTATTCTACATACTTTGCTTCTAAAGAGAAACCTTTAAACAAAGATCATGTTCTATCTCCCTCCACTCATATACATTGTGTGTTCATCTACTGAAGGCAACTCTCAACATACTATCCTGTAAGTAACAGAAGAGACTGAAAATACTCACACTTCCAGTACCTAGGATTACACAGAGCTTTTAGTACCTGATAGGAGCAATGAGAAACTCAGACTTGCACTTGACAAAGCTTCAATGGGACTATCGATAAGGTGAAAGCAAATAACATTCCTCTATGTGAAAAGCATGACCACTTACTGACAAAAATGCAACCAAAGACTTATTGTTACTTGAACACACTGCTTGGGATTCAACAATTATGTTTTACAGAGTTGGAATTGCAGAAGGAATAATAGAATCATAGAATTGTTAAAGTTGAAAAAGACCTCTAGGATCACTGAGTCCAACCATTAACCTAGCACTGCTATCTTCACCACTAAACCATTTCCACAAATGCCATATCCAGATGTTTTCTGAAGACTTCCAGGGATGGTGACTCTACCACTTGCCTGGGCAGTTTTCCAATGCTTTACAAGCTTTTCAGTGAAGAAATTCTTCCTAATGTCCAATCTAAACCTCCCCTGGTGAAATTTGAGGCCATTTCCTTTGGTCCTGTCACTTGTTACCTGGGAGAAGAGTCTGACCTCCACCTCACTACAACCTCCTGTCAGGGAGTTGTAGAGAGCAATAAGGTTCCCCCCAAGCCTCCTTTCCTCTAGGCTGAACAACCCTAGCTCCCTCAGATGCTCCTCATAAAACTTGTTCTCTATACCCTTCACCAGCTTTGTTGCCCTTCTCTGGAGATTCTCCAGAACCTCAATGTATTTCCAAAAAAACTCCAAAATTTATAAGTGATAAAATTATTACCTTTTCCAGGGAAAGCTAATTTTAATGTAGGTTTTCACACAGCTTTATTATCTTTTGTCTAACAGATGTAAAATTTAGTTTTAAATGCTTTGCAATGACTGTAAGGGTCGGTCCGAAGTTTCCCTTGTTTTTGCCTCCCGACTGTCGCTAGGAGACCCCGAGGACCCCCACCCAGGTTGACTCTGGACAATGGTTTCCTGGCCTGGCCAAGATGGATGCTTGTCAGGTGACTGTGTGCAGGTGTGTTGTGTTCACTGGACTGTGCTGTTATGGCACCAACTGGAGATTGTGTTGTACCAACTGGACACTGCATGTACTGCATGACCGCACCTGTTTCCCGCAGCACCACACAATGGTCCATAAATCTTCCCACTTTTTGGCCAGAAGCCACTTGCTTTAGAAAAGGACTATAAAAGAGCGACCCTCTGGAGAAGACCCTTGAGATCTCCCCACAGATGAAGACTTGTCTATTGGCTGGCCCATGAGGACGTCTGTCTCGTCTGTTGGTAGCTATTTTCCCATCCCCCTCTTTTTCTCTCTATACTTTGTTTCCTATATCTCTCCCCTCTATCACAACTGAATTGCTGGCATTTAATAAAAATGCATTGGTCTTGTTGAATAAACTGATTTTGTCCCCTGCTATTTGCCTGTTTGCACCTCTGAGATCAAATGAACCATCACGACCCCTGCTCTGTATTAATAGCGGATCATGACATGACCAAATTCTAAGACTGCAAAATTAACTCCATATAACATTCTTCAATAGAAAAATGGCAATGTCATCTTCATAACACCCCCACAGAGAACTACTGATACTGAAATCGGCCAGAGAATAAACTTTCAAACACAATTTGAAGTATTAGAAAGAAGGCATTCTTTATTGCAGTGCCGGACACACCTGGAGGATCTCTCCTCTAATTGAATATGTTGTGAAACTTTACAGCAAGGTATTTATTCCTTAATGATCATACATATTCATTACTACATACTTCCTAGCTAATACATAAACATTACTTTTTATAGAACTAATTTGCATGCATCTGCCTTCTACTGGAAGTCTTTTTATGGTCCCAGAGGGTTATCTAAAAGGGTGTCTGGTGGCCATATTCACTGAATGCTTCAATATTACAGGCGACCTTTCCTTGAACTTTTTTTTTGGGCATGCACTGTTGCCTCTTGTTAAATAACTTGCCAAACTCCCCACTATATTCCTGATCTGCTTATTTACTGGTTCCAGCTACATTATCATCCTGTATACATACTTTTACATTCTTTTATCCTTTTTTGTTAGTTAGTCTTTAAGCTCTATCTAGCAACTTCAGGGGAACTGAAATTTTTTATTCTCTGTTATTTATCACTACCCATGGCTACTTTGTTTCCCAGGAGCTTTTACAAGGCACAGAGAAGAGTGGCATGAGGCAAATAGATCTAGCCCTGTATTCTGCCTCTAACAGTGGTTCCACTTGGGAAAAGCATTTAACATAGCAGGTGTACTTTACTGTTATCTAGTAAATCAATGGCTTATGGATGTTCTAAGCCACAACTTGACTGTTTATCATGATACTTTCTGGGGATATGCAGAAAATGCATTTCCAGGATATCAGTCACAGTGTTTATAGCTTATAGCTAAGCACTTATAGAATTCAAAGTGTCTCTTTACAGAGGTCAAAGCTGTAGGAACATCATGTCAACCACCTGTCTCTCTATTTGGAACACTATAGTAGGCTATAGGCTTTTGTCCTGGGCAACCCAATAGGTAATTGTATTACATATCTATCTGTGCCCAGAATTGTTACAGTCTCGTTAAGACCCTGCATCTGGAAAACAGAATGACAGGACAGGGGCTGGGGGGTTCCTTGGGCTTTTAAAAGTCAGAGTTGCCCAAGCAACACTGTCTCTTACTTTGTAGCTCTTGCTCAAGGCAGAGGCTCCCCTTTGTGGTTTTTTGTTTCTCTTTGGCCTCCGAAGGAAGGGGTTGTTTTGGACAGGTTTCTGGACTCAAAATAGTATCAACTTGGGAAACTGCATTTCACAATCAAAAACTGCTTCAGAGTGAAATTTGCAACACCTTTGGCAGCATGAAGTCAGACCTGGTCCAGGGTTGGGCCACCGCCTGTCAGTGCTTGAAAATCCATTTTTTTTCTTCCTCCCCCCCAATCAGAACAGGGACCCCAGACAGCTGCACCAACACTGGCAGAGTCCAGTGGGTGGCAGGAAGCAGCAGAGAACGGCAGCACTGACCTCATACACGCCAGCAATTCCCATCTGCCATTAGAACTGCTTTGTAAGCTCCTACCTTCCCTAATTTTTGTTCCGGGGGAAGGTTGAGTCAAGCAGGGTTTGTTCACCATCTCCCTTTTGTGTCCTGGACTGATCAGTCACCTGGTCTATCCTATGGTTTGCCTGTTGCTATTTAATTTTTTTTAGTAAACTATTATTTTTTCCCCCACTTATATCAACTCTGTTTTCTCCTTATCAGTGCAAAGACAATGGTTAAAGCTATAAGGGGAGGTAACTAAGAGTGTTGACCTCTTAAAATTTTCTTAAACCAAGAAAGCTTTTTAATTCTTCAAGTGAAAAATAACAAATAGTGCTCAAATAGCAGTATAAGTGTCCTGGGTTACAATGTAAAAATGTGCCCAAAAATGTATTCTATCATCATGTGTTGAAACCAGGTGGGGCAGTGATCATTATCTCTCTGAGAGATATCCTCTGCTAATGGGCCATCTGTTAAAAACGAGGTGGGGCAGTGTTCTTTATCTCTTCCACAACCCATCCATCCTCCAGGAAGATACCTTCTGTTAACGGGCCATTGAGTCTCACTGCATGACTGATAAAATTACAGAATTCCATTGAGAGATGCTCCAGCCAGAGGGAGGAGCCAAGCCTTTCCTACCTAGATAAAAAAATAGACATGTGGAACATCAGAGCAGCCTTTTTCCACTGGAGCCCAGAGGAAAATTGGACCTTTCCACATCATCACTAGACCTTCGGAAAAAAAAAAACTGCACTCTTCTACAGGATCACTGCTGCAACTGAAGCATCTGTCACTCCAGGAGGACTGCAGCCACCATTTAGTTGGACTGCTACCAACACCCTGACTGACAGGGTGTCAGGTTGTATTCTGACTCTTTTTGTACTACTGCAAATATTTTATGTTTTCTCTTTTTCCTATTAAATTGTATTTCTGACTTGGAGTCTCTCACTGGTTTTGCTTTCAAACCAGTACATATTATGGCGCCCAACATGGGGCAAGAAGGTACTGAGAAAAGTCAGTATTACAATTTGGTATTGTAGAAGCCACCTATTCACTATGATGCTCAACATGCTTACATGTGTCTTATATCTATCTCTCTATATTTTTCCGCACATGGGGAACTATCTGCCGGTTGTAATGCTCCTGTGTAGACCAGGGTATGGTATAAAAATCACTTTATTGGTCTATTATATCTATTGCATGATAACCACTGAGGCAATGAACATCATTCAGAATATATACTCAACTTTATTTGCTTGTCCTTGTCTAGGTTGCTACATCTGGGGCCACAACAATCGCACCCAGTCCCTGAGGGAGGGGTAAAGAATGATTTTTTCCAGCCTTTCCGGCCTGACACAGCAGTTTTTGGAAATGCTGAGATCTCACTGGATGCCAAGGACAGCATAATGTTCTTGTTAGTTCTGCTTTGTCTCCTCTGCACAGCCTGCAACATGCTTAGAAACAAAACAATACATGGTGTACATGGTGAATTCACCCGCCAGACAAATGAATCGATCCTGACCTGGCTGCTCCACATATGGGACGCTGCAGCCAATGACACCATTCTGGATGGAAGTGAGCTCAGGCAACTGGAATCTCTGTCCCGGGTTGTGGTCATTGACCAGGGGATGGGGAGAACCCAAGAAACTCTTAGCCTCTGGCGGCAACTGCTGACAAGTGTGAAGGACAGATAGCTTTGTAAAGAAGATCTCCAGGTGCACCAAGGAAAATGGAGCACAATAGAACAAGGTATCCAATGCCTGAGGGAATTGGCTGTGCTGGAGATCATTTTCTCAGAAGATGAGAGATTTCCTAAGAGCCCAGACTGTGTCAGGTCCATGTCACAAACATGGTTGAGATTCGCACAGCTTGGACCAGAGATGTACTCCCGTTACCTGGCAATGCTGCAGTGGAGGGAAGGTGAGGACATGGTAGGCGTCTTGGTCAATAAACTTAGAATTTACGCAGACACTGTCATTGCCCCATTTAGTCCCCATGTCTCGTCCATGGAAACAAGGCTGGTTGAGCAAGTCTGGAGCTTGATTGAAGAGGGCCATCGGAAACTAAAAAAGGAACTTAAAAAAGAAACCTAACACATCTCGCCAGAACCAAAAAGACTCTGCCATTAAGAGCCAGCATTCCCCAGCCAGGGAGAGAGGACGCACTCCACGAGGTAACCTCTGGTTTTTTCTTCAGGAGCATGGAGAAGACATGAGGAAGCAGGATGGAAAACTGTTGGGGGTTGAATTGTTCCCTTTTCTTTATGTGGAATTTCTCCCATTGTTATGCTAAGTAGTTGTGGCTACACCTTAGGAACGATAATGTTCTCTCACAGGGGGGTGGGTGGAGGTGGGGGGTGGGGGGGGAGGGGAGACTGGAAAAGGAAAGCGGGAAGAAAGGTCTGGAGCGGGCTGGGACTTTCTTGCTTGGCTCGTGGAGTGGGAGGATGGACCGGGCTCCAATCTGGCATCTCCCCTGCCATCCCAGCACTGAGATCCACGCTCCCTGCCATTGGACATCGCTCTGCTGCTCTCCCACCTCATCCTACTACCTCTGGACACTCTGCCAAGCACCACGACCGACACTGTGAGGGGGGAGTCGGTCCCCCATCCCTCTCACCCCTGGGCCGCTGCCGCCATCACTCCAGCTCTCTTCGACTGTGCGGGACCTGCCCTGCCCACAGCACCGGTAAGTGAGTGCAGGGAGAGAGGGCTTTGGCCAAAAGGGACTGGAACTGAGCTATACTGTTCTGTTATCAATTTTTATAGCTGTTGTTATTTCTGCTATTTTGCCTTGTTAGACATCAGTAAAGAACTGTTATTCCTATCCCCATATCTCCTGCCTGAAGGCTTCTGATTTGAAAGTAAAATAATTAAAAGGGAGGGGGTTGCACTCTGCTTCTCAGGAAAGGGGTTCTCGCCTTTCCTTAGAAGATACCTGTCTTTCAAACTGAGACAAAAACCCACCTCCTCCTTAGCAGCCCGGGTACGTGAACTGAAAAGAGAGACACCTAACACAAGAAGCTCATCTAGAGTCAACGCTGCTCCAGTCCTTCATGCACAGAACTCCAGACAGTATCAGAATGATGATATGACTGATCCTCTGAAAGGAACTTCAAGAACCTATTTACAGGGAGAGAGCAACGTATACCAGGATCAGGAATAGAGGAGCCCTGCCTCTAGCCAGGTAGAGGAGAGGGATAATCGGATCTATTGGACTGTGTGGATCCGATGGCCTGGCACATCCGACCCACAAAAACATAAGGCTTTGGTTGACACCGGCGCCCAGTGTACTCTGATGCCATCAAAGTATGTAGGAGAAGAATCCATCTCTATTTCTGGGGTAACAGGAGGATCCCAGCAGCTGACTGTAGTGGAGGCCGAAGTGAGTTTAACTGGGAACAGGCGGCAGAAACACCCCATCGTGACTGGCCCAGAGGCCCCATGCATCCTCGGCGTAGACTATCTTAGAAATAGATATTTCAAAGACCCAAAAGGATATCGTTGGGCTTTTGGGATAGCTGCTGTAGAGACAGAAGACATCAGAAAGCTGAATACCTTGCCTGGTCTCTCAGATGACCCCTCTGCTGTGGGACTACTGAGAGTTGAAGAGCAACAGGTACCAATCGCCACAGCAACAGTACACCGTCGGCAATACTGTACCGACAAAGACTAGGTGCTTCTCATCCATGAGATGATTCGTAAACTGGAGAGCCAAGGAGTGGTCAGCAAAACCCACTCACCATTCAACAGTCCCATCTGGCCTGTGCGCAAGTCTGACGGAGAATGGAGATTGACCATGGACTACCGTGCATTGAATGAAGTGACTCCACCGCTGAGCGCTGCTGTGCCGGACATGCTGGAACTCCAGTACAAGCTGGAGTCCAAAGCAGCAGTGGTATGCCACCATCGACATTGCCAATGCAATTTTCTCCATTCCTTTGGCAGCAAAGTGCAGGTCTCAGTTTGCTTTCACCTGGAAGGGTGTGCAGTACACCTGGAACTGACTGCCCCAGAAGTGAAAACACAGTCTCACCATTTGCCATGGACTGATCCAAATCGCACTGGAAAATGGCGAGACTCTCAAAAATCTACAGTATATCGATGACATCATTGTATGGGGGAGCATAGCAGGGGAAGTCTTCGAGAAAGGAGGGAAGATTATCCAGATTCTGCTGAAAGCTGGTTTTGCCATTAAGCGAAGTAAAGTTAAGGGACCGGCTCAGGAAATTCAGTTTCTAGGAGTCAAGTGGCAAGATGGACGTCGTCAGATCCCAACAGAGGTAATTAATAAGATCACCGCTATGTCTCCACCTACCAACAAGAAGGAAACACAAGCTTTCCTAGGTGCCATAGGCTTTTGGAGAATGCACATTCCTGAGTACAGTCAGATTGTGAGCCCTCTCTACCTGGTTACCTGCAAGAAGAATGATTTCCACTGGGGCCCCGAACAACAGCAAGCCTTCTCCCAGATCAAGCAAGAGATCACTCATGCGGTAGCCCTTGGCCCAGTCAGGATGGGACCAGATGTGAAGAATGTGCTCTACTCTGCAGCTGGAAACCATGGTCTATCCTGGAGCCTTTGGAAGAAGGTGCCCGATGAGACTAGAAGTCGACCACTGGGAGTCTGGAGCCGCAGCTACAAAGGATCTGAAGCCAACTACACTCCCACAGAGAAGGAAATCTTGGCGGCCTATGAAGGAGTTCAAGTGGCCTCTGAAGTGATTGGCACTGAAACGCAGCTGCTTCTGGCACCTCGACTACTGGTACTGGGTTGGATGTTCAAGGGAAAAGTTCCTTCCACGCATCACGCACGGACCATTGTTCTGCAGAAATTGGAAATTAATTGTAATCCAAAAACCTTAGCAGATCTCCATTCCCTGTGTGGGTCATTGAATTGGGTCAGGCCCTGGCTAGGCCTCACTAATGAGGACCTAGAACCTCTCTTCAATTTATTTAAGGGGGAGAGAGAGCTGCTTTCTCCCAGGGAATTGACCCCAGAGGCAAAGACAGCAATCGAAAAGGTACAGAAGGCTTTAGGAGACAGGCAAGCTCATCGTTACCAGACCGAGCTGCCCTTCAAATTCATTGTCCTAGGAAAACTGCCACACTGACACGGGTTGATATTCCAATTGATCAAGGGGCAGAGAGAGTCACTCCTAATCATAGAGTGGGTCTGCCTCTCGCATCAAAGATCCAAAACCATCACTAAGCCACAAGAGCTGATAGCTCAGCTGATTCGGAAAGCAAGGATGAGACTGTATGAACTGGCTGGTTGTGACTTCACATGTATTCACCTCCCAGTCAAACTTTCTAAGGAGGGAAGGAACTCTCCTGAGAGATTGACTAAAGAGATGTTTGAGCATTTGCTCCAGAGCAATGCCAGTCTCCAATTATCCCAGGACAGCTATAGAGGACAAATATCAATCCATGCCCCATGTCACAAGCTGTTTAATGAGGAATTCCACCTCATTCCTCGTGAGGAGTCGGAGACCACTCAAAGCTCTCACAGTGTTCATGGTTGCATCCAGGACTTTCTCAAGTCAGTGATGACTTGGAGAAATCCCCAGACTCAGCATTGGGAAGCTGATGCTGAGTTTGTGGAGGGATCACACCCATTAGCTGAACTGGCAGCAGTGATAAGAGCCTTTGAGAAGTTCTCAGAGCTAATCAACTTGGTAACAGACTCAGCCTATGTAGTGGGAGTAGTGTCCAGGGAGGAGCAGGCAGTACTCAGAAACATCAAGAATGAGCAGCTTTTCAGGTTGCTTTCTAAACTAATTTATTTGATTTCTCATAGAGAACACCCGTTCTATGTGATGCATGTGAGGTCACACACAGATTTGCCAGGTGAAATTGCAGAAGGGAACCGTCAGGCAGACTCCCTTGCAACCTCAGCAGAACAAGCAACCCCAGCAGAACAAGCACGCCTTCCTGACATCTTCCAGCAGGCAAAGCTGAGCCACCAGCAGTATCATCAGAATGCGCCAGGTCTGATGAGTCAGTTCCAGCTAACACAGAGCCAGGCTCGAGCCTTTTTGGCCACCTGTCCCAACTGTCAGCTCCAGACCATGCCATCAATGGGCATGGGGGTTAACCCCCGAGGTCTTGGCAGTTGTGAGGTATGGCAGACAGACATCCCACACATTCCTAGTTTTGGTCGCCTCAAATATGTTCATGTAAGCATTGACACATATTCAGGCGCTGTCTATGCCTCTGCTCATGTGGGAGAAAGGGCAATGCACGCAAAACCACACCTAGTGCAAGCCTTTTCAGTGTTGGGGATCCCTAGGGAAATCAAAATTGATCAGGGCCCAGCGTATGAGTCCGAGGAGTTCCTAGAATTCGTCCAGCAGTGGGGAGTGGAATGTAAAACTGGCACCTCCCACTCCCCCACAGGCCAAGGTTTAGTAGTGCGAGCCAATCAGACGGTCAAGCAGGTCTTGGCTAAACAGAGCAGTTCAACAGCGTGGATGTCTCCACAGCAGAAGCTCTGCAAAGCCATGTTTACTATCAATTTCCTGAATTGTTCATTTGAGAACATGAGTCCACCTGTGGTATGTCACTTTAACAGTGGGAAACAGCTCAATTTATCCCAACATCCTCCAGTCTTGATTAGGGACCCAGAAACCTGGGAAACCAAGGGTCCCTATGAGCTCGTTACCTGGGGGCGTGGCTATGCGTGTGTATCCACTCCCTCAGGCCCTCGGTGGATTCCCCAAAAGTGGGTGAAACCGTATGTCCCCAAACATCCTGCTCCAACTCAGGGGGATGAGGAGCAAGTGGCTGTGGCTTCAAAAAGAAGACACTGCCGGAAAAAGGAAATCCTCACAGAGGACGACATTCCGGTAGAAGGAGACTTTTAACAAGTTTTATAACGTTTGTCTTTCCTTTTAGAAAAAACCTTCCCTCCACTCAGTCCTGTGATGAACCCCATCCAAGTTGTCTTCCTGTTAACACTGAACAGTTTGGCAGCTGCATGGATCGTCCCTCAGCCACGTCAAAACATCTGGGTGACCCTGGCACAGACACTCCAACAGGAAAACATATGTCTGTCCACAGCAGCAACAAAAAACCCTATAGATTTTCTTCTACTGCTGCATGGACATGAGTGCCAGGAATTTGAAGGACTTTGCTGCATGAACCTGACCTCGAAAGCTCCTAACATCCATGCTACCCTCTGAAGCATGAACAGCTTGATCGGACAAGTGAAGCAAGAATCTGAAGATTGGTTCAATGAACTGTTCAAAGGCTGGGGACTCACAGGGTGGTGGACATCTATAGTTAAAACAATTATGTTAATTTTTATTATTCTTTTCCTTGTAAAAATGGTGTTCGGGATCCTACGTCACTTTGTTTTCAAGGCTATTAATGGTCTCATTCCTTCTACTGCCGTAGTCAATCACATAGAAATGAAAAACCTAGAACAATCTAACTCTCCCACTAACTACAAGTGGTGGGCAAAATCATAATTTGAATGAAGATGAACCTAATATCCTTCTTTCAACTTTGTTTAACAAAAAACGCGGATATGTTGTAACTCCCTGGATGTATTGGAAATGGTAGATTCCGTGACCCCTGCAATGTCCTGTGGCCTGGTCCCTCTCCCCTCTGGCCATGCCTAGTTGGCCGAGATCCAATTTCTTCCCGCCCCCCTTTACAGACCCTACAAAAGACCTGTGCCCTCTGACCTCACCCTCTTTTTGCTCCTGGAGGACCACAAGAAATAAACCTCAGACTCTCCCCAGGGGGGAAAGAGCCTCTTTTGTTATCTTTTATTCATGTTCATGTGGCGTATCCGTGAGGCTTCATCCTAACATCTGAGCTAGTCGGGACAAGGGTGAAAGTCTCATCGGCCAAAGCCACAACACCATATGGAGCAAGTGGATCACCCTCATCACTCAGCGTGCCCATATTGGAAATCCAAATTGCCCTGGGATTCTGGAAATAATTAGGAACTGGCCTAAAGATGAGACTTTTAGATTGCCTTTTGGAAGCCCCACCATATAATGAACTACCGGAGACTGAAAGACAATATGCCCTCTTCACTGATGGTTCCTGCTGAATTGTAGGCACTAACCAGAAATGGAAAGTTGAAGTATGGAGCCCCACACGACGAGTTGCACAAGCAATGGTATTCCCTCATTTAGTGTTCCCACTCAAACACTCCAGACCATGCACCACTTGCTCACTCCCCCCTCTTCCCCTGTGGTGTAAAGGAGAGGAGAAATGGAGGTACAAATGGTAAAGATCACAGGTTGAGAGAACAACAATTTACTGGAAACAGCAATGAAATAAGATAACAAACAGCAACAACAACAATAATAAGAGTGTACAAGAGAGAAGAACGATTCGCACATGAGTGCTCATCACGCAGAAACCAGCACCACTCGACTGCACACCAAGACAACTACACATTCTCACTACTGGACAAAGTTAAGAGTACTTGGGAGTCCTTACTGCGTGTTGCATATGTGTAAAACCTTACCAAAGAAAGGCCTTGTAAAATCATGCTTCAGTCCTTGCTGCTTCGGCTGGTTAAAGTTAACATCTAGCCTGATAAGTTTCCATGAAATAGGTATGCGCACCTGTGAGAATACTTTATTCGTGTGAAACATCTTCTGTTTAGGAGACGAGAATGTAAACATCATTCGAGAGGAAAGTTTTTGATGGACACGTACACTAGCAAATACTAACCAATGAACTGAATTGCCATGTTACTAACCAATTACAATTAAACACGATGCCTTTAGAAAATCATATATATGAGCTGTGAAGAATAAAGATTGGCTATTCTGCATGAAGAAACAGGTGTCTGTCTGTCCCTACTGCAACAACTATGGACTTCTGTATCTTACTTTTTGTATTAAATTAGGAATTTAACTCAATTATGAAAAGTTAACGTAAACCTTTAATTTAGCAAAAGTCATTGATTTCTTTTCCTCTATGACTAAACATACTGTGGATATTTATAGTGCATACCATATTTTAGTGTTCACAAGGGGTTTAACACAGCATTCTCTTTCTGATTCCAAGAGTCCAGCCATACAGTATGGTGAGGAAGACAAGATGACAAGCAATAAGATGGGGAAAAAAGTTTTTTTAAAAAATCAAACTCTATAATGTTTGCAAAGGAATAACTTAAACAAGAACACCACAATGAAGAGAATGTACTCTATTCTGTTGCTTATTTCTCAAGCACCAAAAAAAAAAAAAAATTCACAGTGACACATTCCACAGGTCAAGCCAACTAAAATGCTACAGATTTTTTGCTCCAGGAAAGGAACAAATGAGCTTATGTGCTAAATACTTCATACTGTTCACTCATTTCTCTACATTGTCCTACAGTAATTGGATGTATCAAAAGAACTCAAAAGGCTAATTTATCTTCTGGAGCAAATAGAAAGATATTTTTTGCAATAACATTACTCTTCTGTCATGCATGACCTCTTCCCAACAATTTAATGTCTTTTCTCACCTCAGTAAGATGGGAAGCCATGCTTGCTGCCGTGCTGCCAAGCAGCAGCACGGCAACATCTTCAGCTCATAAAACCATAAGAAGAAAACATGAGTAAAACTGAGCCTGATGTCCAAATTACTTGTCTGTAGAATTGCCTTGTTAAGGTTTGGGGTTTGACATGCTTCAATGATCGCAGACCCAAGGGGAGGTTAAAGCTTGGGAAAAAGGATGGACTACTGATAGTGTGCACAAAGAAAGCAGAATTTATGGGCCACAAGGACATCTGGCAGAACTTCCAAGATAAGGAAGAAGCTAATAAAGTCAACTCAGCAGCTGCACTGAAATCAGCTCCAACTGAGTAAAAGGTAATTCTGGTAGGGGCAGATCACAACTGCTGACTCACAGACCACTGAACTAAGAAACCCACCAGCTCAAAAGAAGAGAAAGACTGAGCATGAAGACTAATTAGCATGGGAAGAGAGAGAATCATTAACCAATAGAAGATAGAATACTAATTAATAAGAGAACTACGTAACTTGTAGCCAATGAAAATTAATGCCTTTGTTTGCTAAATGTATAAATAGTGAAAAGTTTTGGTAGTTGTGCTGGCTTTGTGGATTTGCCACCCAGCATCCCTTTTTGCTCAGAACTGTAATAAATCAAATGCTTTGTGTGTTGATTGGCCTCTTGCACACCAGGTGAAAGAATCTGTTTTGGGACAATAAAGACAGGCAACAAGCCATTATAGAGAGTAGGTGGAAAGAGCAATCATTTCATCCACTGAACAGAAATAAACGATAGATTACCCTAAAGGGAAAAACACACAATACAAACTGTGTAGTCCTAGTAGCCATATACAGCTACAGATATTATTACCAGTATGTAATGCTGTGTTAAACACACTTATGGAAAAAACATCAGATTCTCTGAAGATCAGGACTTTAATGCTTGTCAAAAGCTATTTATACAAAATACAGAAGGCCTACATAAATATCTGAGAATCTGGGAGTTACAGTGAAAATATACTTACTGCATAACAAAAGCCAAACACTTAAAAAGTTATTTTAACAAGGACACATAAAATTTAACAAATCCTCTTCAAACAATCCCCAGAAACTCTGGATTTAACAATATGAGAACCTACACTGGATAAGTAGGCCTAAATGTTGGATCCATTAGATCAACCAGCAAAACTAAATTTGAAACCCTGCATGTGATCTGGCCACTATGGAAGGACAAAGACACATTGTGTCCATATGGTTTTGTTGTGGTTTGACACTGGCCAAATGCCAGGCACCCACGAAAAGCTGCTCACTCACCCTCCCCTGCTACAGCTGGGCAGAGGAGAGAAAATAAAATTAAACAAAGGGTTCATGAGTTGAGATAAAGACTGGTACAAAACAGTCCAAGGGAAAAGCAGACTCAACTTAGAGATACAAAATGAGTTTATTTTTAACAAAATCAGAGGACGATAATGAGAAGTAAAATAAGCCCTTAAAAACACCTTTTATCCCCCCACCCTTCCCTCCTTCTCACTGACAGCGCAGGAGACAGGGTGGGGTTTGGTCAGTTCGTCACCAGAGATCTTCCGCTGCTCAGGGAGAGGAGTCCTTCCCCTGCTACACCATGGGGTCCACTCCTATGAGAGACAGTTCTCCATGAACTTCTCCAATGTGGGACCACTCTCACAAGCAGCAGTCCTCCTAAAACTGCTGAAACGTGAGTCCCTCCCATGGGCAAACAGTCCTCCCTAAACTGCTGCAGTGTGGGTCACTATTCCACAGGGTGCAGTTCTCCAAGGACAGGCTGCTCCAGCCTGGAAGCAGGGCCTCTCTCTCCACCGTGTCTTCCACTGGATCACAGCCTCCTCCAGGCATCCACCCACTCCTGCTTGAGCACCTCCCCTGCAGGCTGCAGGTGAATCTCTGCATCCCCTGTGGATCCCCATGGGCTGCAGGGGGACTGCCTACTTCACCATGGTCTTCACCACTGCCTGCAGAGGAATACTGGTTCCAGTGCCTGAAGCACCTCCTCCCCCTCCTTCTTCACTCACCTTGGTGTCACCATGTTGTTTCCCTCACATGTTCTCACCTCCTCTTCTTCTCTGGCTAGGAAAAAAACCTGTACCCCCACTCTGTTTTGATTTTCTTCTTAAATATGTTTTCACAGAGGCATTACCATCATCTCTAATTGGCCCAGCCTTGGCCAGTGGCATGTCCATCTTCAGACCCATCAGGGATTGGCTCTGCCAGATATGGTGGAAGCTTCTAGCAGCTTCTTACAGAAGCCACCTCCGTGGCCCCTCTGCTACCAAAAACCAGGCCGTTCAAAACCGACACAGGCTTACTTAGGGATTAGGTAATTGAGTGAAATTATTTAAATATGGTAACAAAAAAAACAAAAAAACCCACAACAAAACATCTTAATAACAAGGAAGGAATAGATGTATATCACAAAAGGAAAGAGTGAAAGTACATTACCATTTAAATCTATCCTCAAGAGCTTGTAAATTAGGTGACTACTCAAACCTGAATGGTGTTACATTACAAAAATTTAGTCTTGTTCCTGTTTGAAGGTGAAACAGTTGCAATGATGTTTGGGCAAGTCTAAGGAGAAAGGAGCTGCCAGTAGGATTTTCGACTAGATCATCTTTGATGGTGACCAATTCCAGCTGCTTCAGAGACAAGTGAAGAAAATTTTTAAGTAGACAATTACAGAATAACTCAGCTACACGCAAGATTTCTTTCTACCTCCCATCAGAACTTATTTAAACTACAGACTCAGGGAAAACAGAAACCATCATTTATAGTTGCTGGTGGGGTTTTTTTTAATTTTTAGTGCAAAATTGGATATTCCTACAATCCACATCAGCATCCTTCTTATAATTCTGCTATGCTTCTAGCTTCCATCTCCTCTGGTAACAGGCTCCATGTGCTAGCTGTATCTAGTTTGAAGTTTTCTCTTTCAAATGCTGACAGCTCTCCTGTTCTTTTATTATGAAAAAATGAGAACTTGCCAAAATTACAGAATATGTAACTTCTTTCCATAATGTTCTGGTCACATTAATTGTGTTCTACATGTCTCTGCAATTTTGTTGTAATGAACAAGTATGACTTTGAACAGTGGTGTTTCACCAAAAAAGTGCTATTCTGTTACTCTTTCTTTTTATTTAAAGAAAAAAAAAACAAGGTTAGCTGAAATTAATCAAGCTCTGTGTTCAGAAAAAGTGTTTAGCATAACTGGTGGGGAGATGGGAAAAAATGCATACTTTTTCAAATGACCCAACTAAGATACTGAAACTTTATTCTTCTCTGGATTCAGCAAATAAACAGGTAAATAAGAAAATTTTACAGAATTGTTATACTTATATCTCAAACCAATTTTAGTTTTAAAAAAGGACTTCGTACAGACAAGGCAATGTGAAAAAAAGCCCAGACCAACACACCATTTTCTCCAAAAGTTTTAAAAATGGTTTTAATTATGCTTTCATCCTAGGGTAGTTGGTACAATACACAGCCCTGATTCTACCTAGAATGTAGTTTTGGGTAGAGCAGATTCAGGTAGCTCACAGTTACTGAACAAGATAATACTTTTCACCTTCAACTTGTCCATGCATTTCTTATACACTGGTAGTGTTGAGGTCCCAGACCCCTCTGAGTCATTTGAGCTCCCTAATCCTGTAGAAAACTAGCACATCCAAAAGTTTTCTACTGTGTTTAGTGAATCAAATCATCAAGTAATGTATTAAATTAGAGAAAAAAAACCAACACATTGTTATGTTGGTTTTGGCTGGGGTAGAGTTCATTTTCTTCCCAGGGGTTGGTATGGGGCTATGTTTTGGACTTGTGCTGAACACAGGGTTGATAATATAAATGGATTTTTTTTATTCCTGGGCAGGGCTTACACAGAGCCAAGGTCTTTGCTGCTTTTTGTACTGCCATGCTAGGGAAGGGGCTGTGGGGTGCATGGGAGGTTGGGAGGAGACAGCTGACCCCAACTGACCAAAAGGATATTCCAGACCATATGACATCATGCTCAGTATATACAATGAGGGAAAGGAGGAGGACATTTTAAGTTATTGCATTTGTCTTCTCAAATAACTGTTGCATGTGATGTACTCCTTTCCTGGAGATGGCTGAACACCTGTCTGCTCATGGGAAGTGGTGAATTAATTCCTTGGTTTGCTTGTCGTTGAGGGTTGGGTTTTCTTTTCCTTGTTACCTGTGGAATTTTTCCCATTCAGTTGCTAAGAAGCACTGATGGCTGGGTACTTGAGACGGGGGAGGGGGAACTCCTCTGATTTTTGGGAGATTCTCAGAGGAACAGAGACACCTCGAGATTAGAAGCAGGTAAAAGGATAGCGGGGGGCAGTTGCTAGTTCTCTTGCTCGTTCTTGGCTTTGCAGGAGGAGGGTCGCTGCTACCACCACCATAACACAGCCGGGAGCTGCCTCTTCTTCTGCTGCTGGACCTCACATCTCTGCCCTGTCGGGACGTCCTTCCGCTTCAGCTTGCTGTTTCCGAGAGTCCTGCTGGAGAACCAGGACCAACTGCCCCAGGATTCGTGAAGCAAAGTCTTTCTTTTCCATCTCTTCCTGTCTTGGACACAGCCGCCATTACCGCGTTCTCCCCGAGCTCACGCCACAGCCCCCCCTGTAGTCGCGCGGGGATTATCTACCGGGAGTCTGCCAGCGCTCCCTGCCGGCTGTGACGGTAACTGCACCAAAGGGAAAAGTGCCTGCAGCCGAGAGGACTGTTACTGGGTCCCTGGTTCTGTTTGTTATTAATTCCATAGTTGTTGTTTTGTTTGCCTTGCTATACATACTAGTAAAAAACTGTTATTCCTATCCTCATATCTTTGCCTGAGAGCCCCTTAACTTCAAAATTATAATAATTTGGAGAGAGAGGATTTACGTTCCTCTATCCAAAGGGGGCTCTTGCCTTCCCTAGCATACACCTGTCTTTCAAACCGAGACACTTGTGTATGTGGCTTCTGCTTTTCCTATTAAACTGTCTTTATCTCAATACATGAATTCTCTCACTTTTACCCTTACAATTCTCTCCCTGATCCTACTGGGGCGAGAGTGAACAAGTGGCTGCATGGGGCTTGGTGGCTGGCTGGGGTTAAACCATGACAGCTGGCCACACTGGATGGGAGAGTTTGTAGAAACAACACAGCTGACAGGCAACAAGACCCTCCCCCTGTCAGAAGCAGATAGATCAATCTCGATTGTCTGTGCAACCACAGTTCAGGTCAGAAACCTACCTTCTGAAAGGCAATGCAACCTAAATGCAATCTAGTGATGTCTGTCCTTTGATATATTTCTTAAAATGCTCCCTTCCACATACCCAGGACAGTTCCTCCTACAGTTTACTGGAAAGAGCATGACAGAACAGAGGATTAGCCAGTCATAACGGAGCATCTCCTCCTCCAGTCCCAATGAAAAACAAGCAAACCTCACAATAACCAGGACTCGCTAACTCTGGTGTGACACTGCAGTCGGGTTGCTCACAAGGGCCAAATTAATACAAATGCTCAAAATTCTATCGTTTGAGCAACTGCTGTGAAAGCATCTCCCTACTATATTAAAACAGCAGCATTTATTAGAAGTTCACATAAGCTTCAGAAAAAGTTTTAGAAGTTGCTACAGTGAGGTTTTCTGAAACCTCAGACAGAGATCTGCAGGAGTTATGTAAATAACTGCCAGATCAATCAGATCCTTCATGTGACATACAAGCCATTAAGCACAAATTAAGGGCTGAGGTTTAATATAGTGTCCGGGTAACGCTGACTGTTTTTTTATTGTAGGGTTGAACTGAAGTATGGGACATGAGTAGACAAGCTGCATAAAGCTTGTTGCATGCTCGTTTCTTGTCTTACAACCATGCTAACTTCAGTGCCTTTGACCTCCAGGTCTTTCTTCCCTTAAAAATATCTGCTTATTCTTTAGCAAGCTCCTGAATCCAGGAGAGGAGGAAAAAAAAAAAAAGAAAAAAAAGAAAAAAAAAGAAAATACTTTCCAGAAAATCCCAGCAGAACTCCACCCCTGTTTAGTAGGTGTCATAGATCTCACAGAGGCATTCCCTCCTCTGTGTATTACAGTCAGTCCCGAGTGTGAAGAACAAGTCGGCTTTCTTCACTGACAAGCTCTACAACAGATTACATATTCCCACTCAAATTGAAGACCTGAAGTCACAAATGACTTACTGATTCAGTCAGTGAACTTCCCATTTCAGTTCTATGAATATGATGAATTAGTACCCTAAACCTAACACACACACTTCCTTTATTCATGTGTATTTTTAGTCAGCAACATACATCCTCCCATCAAGAGATACCGGGCAAGATGAGAAACACTGGATGCCCAACAGAGAAAAAAACAACTCATGGCATAAATAGCAAAATACTCTTCGTGTATTTTAATCATAAGGAACAACTGGAATAATAATACCAAACTTTTTTTGTCAAATGATCTAAAGGCATTTCTGTCAGAGCATACTGTTGTCATTTTTTCAGAACACTACTCAAATGCCAAAGCGAACAAGAAGTCGTTACTTTGCATTGAAAGCCTTTCCTCCTTCCATCACCTCATCTCCCACCTACCCACCAAAATCTCTCCCCATGCTTTACTCCCACCCACACACCTCTTTCCCCCAAATCACCTCAACCCCATCCACAGCCACTCCGCACGTCTCATAGCTCACCCCAAACTCGTCCCGTTTTCTTCTCCCCCATGAGCCCATTCCATCCCTGCTTCATCCCTCTCGCACCCCCCTTCTGTCCCCCATTTCAGACCCTTAACCCACCGCCGCGCCCCCCGTCGCCTCCCCGGCCTGCTGCAGCCTCCCCGCCCCCATTGGTAGCCGCCGCCGCTCACGCTCCACGCAACAGCCCTCCACCGCCATGCGCGAGCTCTCCCCGACAACCGCAGCGCGCACCAGGCCCAGCCACTTCCCAGCCCCGCGCACACAATGGGCCCCGCGGGCAACCTCCCCCCCCCCCCGCGCCACGCACCGGGGCTACGGCACTCGGCCACTTTGTCGAACTGGCCCCCTCCCGCAGCCCCTGCCCCACTGACCATCGCTGCGCTTGATCTCCACGTAGATCCCTATCTGAACCTTGCTGAAGTTGGCCACCGCCATCGCTTCATGGGGCAACCGGGGATATCGGAGGCGCTGCCGGACAGCGCACAGGGGGCAGTGAGGGCGCTCACAGAAGCGACGGCGGTGGCGGCTTCGAGAGGGCAGGCAGGCGGAAAGGGGAGGGCGGAGAGAAAGAGTAAAGGCACCGGCCGGATATAACAAACACTGGCAGTTGCAGCGCCTGTGCAGCTCGCCGCGGCATCACGACAGTCCCGGCTCACGGAGAAGGCGGGGGCAGAAGCTCTGCCGCGGTTTGTCCTCCGCCCTTCACGGCACCTGGGCGGGGCTGGCACAAGATGGGCGCCCGCACTCCCTAGGGGCTGCCTCCCTGCTCGCTTTAGCCTGGGCCAGATGTTCGTCCCAGCTGCAAGCCGCCTGTGTGAGCCTCTCCTTTTGGCCCTGTCGCTGACTTAAAAACACACACGTGGTGACTGAGCTGCCTTGAAGTTTTAATGCAATAGCTTTATCTGCCTAATATCTGCTCATAAGGCTCCCGTGTGCCAAGTAAAGCAGCTTAGAAGGATGCTTTGTACTTACTCCCCAACCTGCTAGCATCAGTCCAAATAAGTCCATACTGTCAACAGCATCCATCCATCTTCATCTCATGATTGCCTTTATACAACTTTAACAAAACCCATTTCATCTTCCTTCTTTCCCATAATGATTACT
This sequence comes from Sturnus vulgaris, assembly GCF_052056855.1. Taxonomy (NCBI): domain Eukaryota; kingdom Metazoa; phylum Chordata; class Aves; order Passeriformes; family Sturnidae; genus Sturnus; species Sturnus vulgaris. The sequence continues at coordinate 62,505,221 of NC_142282.1, forward strand.
GTACCTTAGGCAAGCCATTTTGTTAAACACTGTCCTTTGGGCTTCTCTTCTGAGGGCTGTTCCTAACATAATGAAGCCCTAACAGGTTTAGAATTGCATTTCCTGTACAGTTTCCTAGTCACTTTGAGGAGCATCACATTTGTAACTACTGTTTGATTGTTTAATTTTCTGTAGTGACTGCTTGTGTGCAGAATTGCTTGTGTGCAGAAAATCCACGCTGTGAAAAGCCAGTGTCCACAAAGGAGACAGAGAAGTCCTACACCTTTATTCGAATAAAGGGAGAGTGTTCACTAAAGCATACCGCCTGGGATCTTTCTCAAGGTCTCAGAGGACACAGCCTCATTTTATCCTAAACTCCCGGCTGCATGTTGCCCTCTTCCTTTCCCCATTGGCTGATGTACTAGGAAGGTGCAGCCTTTCTGAACCGCTTACCGCATATTCCCCCCCTCCCCCTTGAACCTGTCATTTTCCTCCAAAGTTCAGAAACTCAGGCTTGTATGGACCCATTTGTCTATTTCAGGACTCAAACTGCCTGGGTTCTGTAACAAACCTGAGGCTTGAATTTGGTAGAAACATTAAGACCCATTTCAAAGATGTTAACACCCATACCCTCACCTATCAAATTGCTTGTAAAGACACTAGCACACATCTTTCCTATCAACCCCTCCTCTTCTTATTTCTCAATTTGCCTTTACAAACCATAGTAATAATTAAATTTTCTTAAGCACCTAGAATGGTATAAAAATTAACATTTGAGCTCCCCTCCCCAACTTTTCCATGTCTGGTCCCCGCAACAGGTGTGTTAAGTAAATACAGAAAAACAGCATAAAATAGATAATGACAGTTCGTACTAGCCCACTAATATCTGGGGCTACTGATCTGGTCCACCTCTGCAGAGAGTTAGCCGAGATTTCCCTTCTTCCAGCTGAGAAGTCCAAATCTCTGGGGCTTTAGAAACCTTGACCTGTGTATGATGGGTCCACCTGTATTCAGCTGTTTTGATGGCTGTTTCTGTGATCAGTAACACTTGATATGGTCCATGCCACTTTGCCACCAGTGGTGATTCTTTCCACTCCTTAACTAGCACCCAATCTCCTGGCTGAATGTTATGAACAGCAAAGTCCAAAGGCAGGGTCTGTGCCACTGAGCTTCCTGTCAAAGAGACTTCGCAAGAGACAGTATTCTGGCCACATACTGGTTTAAATACACATCACTTATCTCCACTCCCCACTAGGTTGAGAATTAATTGTGTGAGTATCCCGAACATCAATTCAAAGGGAGATACTTGAATATCTCCTCTGGGTCTGACTTATTCTTGCCAAAGCTAATGGCAAAAGCCATATCTATGGCATCTTTGTTTCTATCACTAGCTTCAAAAGGTGTTTCTTTATTTCTCCATTCATTCTTTCTACTCGGCCTGAGCTCTGGGGGTGCCAGAGGGTATGGAGGTTCCATTGTATTCCTAAAGCAGCTATAACCCCTCGAAGGATCTTTCCTGTAAAATGAGTTCCCCTATATGAGTCTATTGCTTCCACAATCCTAGATCTTGGAATTATTTGTTCTAGAAATACCTTAATAACTGAGCCTGTAGTTTCTGAAGTGATCAGGAATGCTTCTGGTCACCCTGTTAGCTGACATACTATTACCAGAAGATATTTAAGCCTTCCTGCTCAGGGCACTTCAGTAAAATCCACCTAGCATTGTTGGAAAGGACGCACAGCCTAAGGTTGCCCCCCCTCCCCCACCTTGTAATGTCCTTTGTAGTCCAGCTATTAACTTTAGCACAAACCAGGCACCCCTCAACAGTTTGTTTTGCTAAAACAAAAAGGCCCAAAGCAGCATGCCTCTTGAGGAAGGCTTCTGCCAATCCTCAAGAGCCCCAATGACTCCCTTCACGGAGTTGTTTCAATATTTGTAGGGCCAAAGCTTTTGGTATCCACCATTTCCCATCCTTTGTAAACCAGTTATCTCCTCTTTCCTCTGCCCCACTATTTTTAATGATCTCCAAGTCCTCTGGTGGAAAAGACAGTTTCTCTGGCAACCATTGAGCCACTGGGAGCAAAGGGCAGATCTTAGAGACTTCTGGCAAAAGTGCTGCTTTCTGAGTCTCTTCATCTGCCAGTCGATTACCTATTGTCTCCTCTGGGTACCCTGCCTGGTGTCCCCCAACGTGTATTATTGCCACTTATTTTGCTAAATTCACCACCTCCAATAGGCAAGTATTTAAGTTTTCATAAGCCAATGTTTTTCCTCTGCAGGTTAACAAACCTCTTTCCTCCCACAGTTTTCCAAATGCATGTACCACTACATATGCATACTTTGAGTCTGTAAATATATTTACCACCTTTCCTCAACACAATTCACAGGCTCTTATTAAGGCATACAATTCTGCAGTCTGTGCTGACCATGTGGATGGTAGCTTCCTTCCTTCTTGCAATCCCTTTCCTTTTACAATAGCAATAGAGGGTCTTTGATGGATTATGACACCCCCTCAGCTGCCTCTCAAGTGAATGTCCTATGGATGTGGCCTGTGGGGTTGGAGGTGCCACAGCTAGGTCAATTTGTGTAGGGGAGGATGGGTGTTCAGTGTCTCTGAGCAGAGGTTACACCCAAAAACTCCTCCCACCCACGTCATTTCAGGAGGGAGTCTATGTAAACCTGGCTTCTGTGGGCTGTGGTCTCCCCCACCCCAAATTCAGACAGGGAAGATTCTCTGTTGTGTTTGGCTTTCTCGTGGATGCATTCCTCTCCCTCAGCCTTGTTTGGTTTTCCCTAGGCTGGGATGATTGAACAATAGCGTTATCTAGGTGGCTTAACTTGCAGTCCAAAGTACCAGTCAGGCATCTTCTCTGGTTGTAGCTTCTTTATATAGTTTTTGTTAGAATGGGCAAAACTCTTTTATATCAATGTTTGAGGCATGAACTATTTCAGTCTCTGACACACCTGTCTTTCAAACCAAGACAACGCCAAAGACTCACACATAGTATAGGACGTATACAATTTTATATGTTTAGCAAATTAGCATATCTGACAAAAATCCGCAATTAGAGACATAAGTGGTGAAGTAATTTCCCACCAGTTCAACCCTCTTTGAATTCCCCCCCTTTAGAGAGGAACTAAACTTTGTTTATGAAAATGTGTCATGGAGAGCTAGTTTCAACCTTGGCTTCCCAGAGAATCTAACCTTGGAATCCCAGCTTGGAGCCATTGGGGAATTTTTATTTTGTCTTTCTGTCTAATAGAGTAGGTAAAATCCTAGCTAAGAATACTATGATAGGCTACAAATATATGTGTAAAGTATATAGAAAATATATAAAAGCAAAAAAGGCAAAAATCAATTCAGCATCATCCCCCCTCCAGTTTTTCCTCCAGAGCACTACTACGGAGGTGCGGTGCTGAAACAGACAGCTCCAAGGTACAACTAAGCCATTGGGGCTGGGCACTGTGGGGTCATCATTCCCCCAGAGGTTTTTTCACACACATACACACAAACGGCAGTGGAGAGTTGGAGTCAGCAGCTCAAGCAACTGCACCCAGTATCAGAAGGGGTGGGAGAAAGGGAGTGGCTTATTTGGAGTTTTGTTCTCTGTTGGTTGTTAAAACAAGCACACTCAAGAAATGGCAAAAAGGGTTGGAGGCGCTTCCCATCTGAGACAGGAGGTGGGATATATCCTTCCATTGGTAGCATTCAAACCCACACATGAACAGCTACCTCATTGCCTCATTACCAATCCAGGGACAATAGCAGCCATAGGTCAGTGTCACTTAAGGAGGGATGGCTGAGAGTATCCTTCCCAAATCATCAGATCCATACAGAGAAGTGCTGGAGAGCCTTTTGGCTCCATCCAGTCCCTGGGCAGGGCAGAAATTGCACTGTCCTTCGCATGCACTTTTTCAACCCATTCTCTAAGGAGTTTTCACAGCACTCAGAGATAGCCCGTGTTGCTGTTTCACTGCCATGGGTGATGATCTGCAATAAATTATCTAGTGCCAGGTGGTATTTACAGATGAATTAAGAAAATTATGGGTTAATTAACCCCCCCTTAATCATCTCTTGTCTTTTTCCTTCAATAACTTGGATAACAAGTAAATGGAAAAGAATTACTCTTGGTCCTTTAGTATTGCTTATCTTGAACAGAACCTTTTGCAAAGGATTCAGAGGGACACACTGTCTTAATTTAAGACAATTATACAGGGCAGAGACTCCAAAATGAGCTACCTCCCCTTTAGGTTTAAACACTCCCCTTTCACCAATAAGGAGAGATAAATGTGAGAATACATAAGTGAAAAAATTAGTTTATTAAAAAACAAAACAGCAACAAGCACTTGATGCAAAGGTGCTGAATCCCATGGACTCCCCAGGAACAAAGAAAAAATGATGGTGGAGAAGTCCGTCCTCCCAAGATCGTAGCCGCCATAGAAGACTGCATGGACCAGAAGACAAAGACAATATGGTGGAGGAGCCCTGTGGTAGTGAATATTGCAGCTTTTCTAAAAGATGCAATTCGAAACCTAGCCAGCCTGTTAAGCAGGCAGGTACCTGGGTGAAAAATCCCAGCTTATCTATTGGACCTTAAGAGTTAATGTATCATTGGTCGAGAAACTGAATGACAGAAATTGTAACCAACCACCTATGTGAGCCCAGGAAAGATCAAGCACCCTATTTAAGAATGCTGGACAAAAGAATAAAGAGCTTAAGTCTTGTTACAGTGAACTACAAGTCTTGTGTCTTTATCTCGGACCCGGCACCCCCCCCGGATAAAACAATAGAAACTACTGTAACAACTGTAACAGACCCCCACTCGACTCAACCGTCCCCTTGGAACAAAAAACCTCAAGGAAGGTAGGAGCTTACTAAGCAGTTCTGGTGGCAGAAGGGAATGAAATAAATAAGGGCAAGGAGACCAGCTCTTGTTTTAACGCCTTTATTGACAAATCAGCTCTGGGTGGGAGCTGCTGTTCCCGATGGATGATCCAGAGGAGGAGGAATTCAGCTTTGCTGTGCAGCAGAGCTGGGCCTTCTGTCCTCACAGGAGTCCCTCAGAAGACGCTGGTTGGCTCGTAGTCTAGGGGTGTCATGTCGATTGGGTGCTGTTCAGGTCATGGTGACAAGGCAAGAGAGTCCTGGTTGGTGATTTCATCTTCTTCACTGTTTTTCTTACTTGGGAGTACCATTTTTAGTTTTTGATGTTATATTGGCTCGTTGTTTTTAGGGTTTTTTTATTACTGAGTTGTGTCCCATAAGCACTTACGGTTTTCTTATTTGCCAGGCACCATTTCAGGAGCAGCGAAGGTGTTACCCGAAGGGGAGGGAAAGGGCATAGGGGCAAGGCAATTCCAGGGAGTGGGAATCAGAACAGAACAACAGCAACAATTAACATAAAAACAGGGTGTTTTCCACAGTTAACAGAACATTAACAGAACAAACAGGAGCTTGTTCGTAACAATTCCCCCCTTTATTTCTTTGATCAGGCCTTAGCCTGCATCAACCTATGATTTTAGTTTCTTGGACAGATAATTTCTTTAGTTTTTGATATTGCTCATATATTTCTTTGGCACCTTTTTGCTTTTGTTTTTGACTTCCTTGTTCTTCGCTCTCTATTAACATAATTTTGGTTTGTTTTTGGTTAGTCAGTTCTGGGAGTTGTATACTGGCTTGGATAGTGGAGGTTACTACCCTGATTAGACAGGGAAGTAGGCATGGCAAAAATAATAGTCCAGTGGTTGCGCATATTATTATAAACTCAGCCTTCTTCCACCATGTTCCTTTGAAGGACCAAAGGTTGTTCTACCAGCTAGTATCCATTAGAGGAGTCCACTCTTGGGCACCCACATATGCTAATTTTCGAATTTCTTTGGAGATGTTTTTAATTACTGAACTCTTATCATCAATTTCCAGGCAGCACTCAGAGGAATTAAATTTCCCATATATCCTTTCTTCATCTGCTAATACAGCTAATCTAATTTGGTATATCACTGCTCTTGTTTGAGTTAATTGGTCACTGATATGGTCAAGTGCAAGGGCTGTCCGGTTGGAGAATACCTCGAGTACTGCTTGGAGCCTGATAATTTCGTTCAGCATATAAATTGGGGTACGGTATCCCCATGATCCATCTTGAGCCCAAGTAGCTGGCCCGTAAGTTTTAATAATTTCTTCTGGGGTCCATACTTTTCCATTCCACTTTTGGTTACCCCCCATCTCGATTATATTCCTCTTTTTTCTGCTTGTTTTCTTTAAATGGTCATACACTAGGACTCCTAAGTGTGCTCCTGACTCTATTGGCAATAGGAAGAAGGCTGGTTTAATAATCCCTATAGTGCAACTCCCTGCCCAATCTCCGGGAAGTTTGGTGTATGCTGTATTACCACAGTTCCAAAATAAAGGTTGTGGAGCTTCCCAAAATGAATCGCCTATTTCGGCTGGGGATTCCCAAAACTTTGACAATTCCCTTATGCCCCAAAATGGGTTAACTCCTTTCTCTGTACATTCGTGTAATTCATATTTTTCATGGTAAATACACCCTTTCTCCTTTCTTTCAACAGACCAGTATCTATTTGGCTCTCTGGGGATCCACTTTGTGACTAGATCTTTTATTACTAGGTATCTTTTACATGCCATTTTCCCTATGGGAGTATTATATCTCTTCCCTGTTCTCATGATGCATTCCTCTCCAATTACCCTGGACTTTAAATCCCATTGTTCTCGTCCCCTTGCTCCTACAACTTGTGGTTCTTGTGTAATGTGGGTCCATCTCAGTATTTCTAATGGGCTTAAACTTATTCCTTCCCATGGCCAGATTTCAGTCATTTGGGTACTTCCACAAATCCAGCAGTCTGTCAAGTTTAATTCTTTGCTGATTCTTTCCACTAGATCTATAAATATTTTTTCCCCACAGGAATATCTAAATCATCTTTTTCTTGTGTTGTTAGTTGTTTTTCTTTTACTAGGTCTACCAACCTGTCTTGGTTTGCTTCATACTTGAAGCAAAGACAGCTATCTGCTACGGGGCATTCCCCAAGCAGGCGTTGCTTATAAGAAGCAGTATTTTTTACAAGCCAATAGACTTTCCTGTCTTCTTGACAGGTGTTTAATTGGGAGTTATTGAAACATTTGCTATTTAGGTTGGTATGAACCCTCAAGAGAGACTTCAGGTTTTCTCCATCATAGAGAGGGTGGTAGCATTTGGTACAAGCATCCTCTTCACTCCCTCTGGTGTTACCTATGAATAGGATTAACACTATTCTTCCCAAGAGTCCAGTATGAGCCATTTCTCTCTTGACCTCACCTGGTCTTGCCTCTTGGGGAACAGGGAGACTTCCTGGATGTGTATTAGAGTCTTTCTTAGCAGTCGGCTCCTTCTACTCCCACTTCCCTACTAATTTAGTCACCCTTGGAGAGTGCTCTGTAGGAGATTTATTGTGTTAGTGTTGGAACCTTCTTGGGGGTGGAATTGCCGTTTGCAGGAAGTGCTTATTTGAAAGCTGAAGTTAATGAAGAACCATGTGTAGTATGTAAGCTATACCTTAAAAGCTCAGAAGAGTATATGAATCCTCCAACAGTCTAGTCAATTATCAGGGGAAGCATATAAACAATAAGTTTTAACTTTGCCCACTCTTACTACTTTGGCCTTCCAACTATCCAAGCAACAGCAACAGTATCAGAACACGTAGAACATGAGTACAAATGGGACTTCAGGTAACTTCTGAAAAATGTTACCCTTTGTCTTGTTACAGAACCCTTATTGGAACATAATACTAACTTGTACACACACAAAAAAAATTATCTAGTTAATCTTTTGCAGGAGTTCTTCAACTGAATTTTAGGTTTTCTTTTTAATGTGAATTTGAGGTTTTTTGTGTCTCGGATAGCAGTCCACTCAGGGGCATTTGTCGATGGGGTGACTGGATCTGGTTCACTACCAGGGGGTGGTACTGGTCCTTTAACTCGAGAGATGTGTGTCCAGCCAAGTTCCTGGGTTCGCACTGCGGTATGTGTAGTGAGTAACACTTGGAATGGGCCTTCAAACCTAGGGGTTAATGGTATGTTATTCCAGGATTTTATTAGTACCCAATTGTTGAGTGCGACAGCGCAGTGTCTGAGACAGAAGACCCTACACTCTGTAATCCATGTGACAAAAAGCATTTATTCACTTCCGACCTCACTTTATATACCCCTTTCAATATTCCCGGGTAAGCGCCTGTGATTGGTTCACAGATTAGGCTGCTCGGCTCTCTGACCAATAGCTCTCTGCAGCCAGGGCTGGAACTCATTGGATTAAATCCTTGTCTGTCTCCAATTCTGTCCTATCTCTGTTCTTTGGGGGCCTGTCTTATCAGGCCAGGCCGCTTCTCTTATCAGTGGTCAGATTAACTGCCTACTACAAGCCAGCTTGCACTGTGACAATTCCCCGTTTCTTTTTTATTAATTTGAAGAAAAATTTTGAAACACAAATGTGTACCTTGTTCTCTGTAATCTTGCTTGCAAGGGCCCTTTTGCATGCAAGATGACATTGATGGCATAAATTCAATTGGAATGGGGTTTTACCTAGCTTAATAAATTTGGCTTTTTTGGATAGTGATGAGTTCCACATACCAGAAGCTGCAGTGCTTTTGTTCAGGAGCAGTCAGGTGAATTTAGCACTTTTTGGTTTCACATATAACAATTTAACTGCTTAACATAGAAATATAACTTAACTCTATAACCATAAATCGTTAAACTTTTCTTTTGAAATTATAACTTAATATAACATTCAGTTTTAGAAATGTGCAAAATTCCAACATAACAAAACAATTTGTAAACAGTAAAATATTTTGTAAACTAACAACTCTGTTATTTCAATCTTTTATAACTTTGTGAGGTAGGTGCAATTTCTGTCATTTACCTTCTCAACCAATGATACATGAGCTTTTAAGGTCTAATAGATGAACTGGGATTTTCAGCCAGATACCTTTCTTGCTTAACAGGCTGGCTGGGTTTCAAATTACATCTTTTAGAAAAGTTGCAATATTTACTGCCACAATTCCTTAAAATTTAAATTTTTGTTACTGAATTTTATAAGCTTAGTATTCCAAATTATTGATGTGCTTGATGCATCATTGGAGTTGTACTGTTTTTATTTAGAAAAATGTTAAGATAATTTTTAGCTTCACATCTTACAGGCTCAATGCTTAATAACTACAATGTTACAATTCAACATTAAACAAGAACCACTTAGTTCCAAATTATTAACATTTTTAAAAAACAAGAAACCATTTAACTTAAAACCATTTTAAATAAGAACATACATATTTCCTTTATTATTTACTCCCCTTTCTTTGTTTTATTTAAAAAACAATACACTATTTAACCTAAAACTGTTCTAATTAAGAACACGTGTTTCTGTCTATCCTTTCTCCCCCCCCTTTTTTTTTTGTTTTTTTTTTTAGAATTTAGAACAAGAAACAAAACATAAACCTTTAAATTACTTTTATGTGGTGAGAACTATAATTACTGACATGTTATAATCCAATTTTAGTGTTTAATACTGTTGAGTTTTCCTTTAAACGATAACTTAGGCGAATCTTCTCCGGATAAAATTCTTCATGTTTATCTCAAAGTAAAAGATTTTAGCTTTTGCAAAGCTAAATTAGATAGTCAAAATAATTTTATTTTAAACTCAGAAATATCTGGATTTTATAATTTTCTATCCCTGTCAGTCAAATTCCAATTTGGCCACAGTTGAAATAGACTGGGTAGGCTTTGATGATAAACATTTCCTTTTGCTTAGTTAAAATCACAGTATGGCCGGAGTTGAAACTTTAGACTAGGCAAAATTTTCTATGATATTTTAAAACAAACCTTTAATAAATTTTAAACATTGTAAACTGAAGTGACAAGATGTAGGTACTTTAGAAATCTTTGCAACTGTGATTTGCGAATGAAATATCTTTTACTAAACTAATCCATAGAGATTTGTATTTTTGAACTTAAGAGTAAGCAAGATTTTTAAAATTCTCAGGGTAGCTGATTGAGTATGGTGCTATTGCAATGTATATGAATAAAGTCAGCAAACATTCTGCTGTGAACTTCAATACCCACTTAAAAATTTGTAGACTATATTTGCAACTCTGACAAAATACTCCTTTAGTAACTGCAAGAAAACAGGTTAACAAGGCAAATATTAACTTAGTAAAACTTGCAAGATATGCAGGCTTTGTCAAAGTCAAGTTGGAGGTGGATGAAGCAGCTGTTGAGCTCTGCTGAAGGTGAACATTGCTGTTTGCATTGCCTCGGTTGGTGTGGTTAAGTTTTCTAATCTTCATTTTTACTGTTCTGGTTTTTCCACCTGGATTACAGGGTGAATTGACGTTACCTTGTCCTCGAGCCTTCTTCTGTAAGGCAGGTTTTTTGGGACAGTTTGCTTTCATGTGGCTTTGCTGTCTCCGATTGAGGCAATGTGCTCTCAGCTTTACTGCAGCTGCAATAGAATTAGCTAGCATATCCATGTTATGTGATGCAGTTCCAACCTTAGCACATGCATTAATCATTTCTTCTAAGGATGGATTTTCTTTGGGCAATGCATTTATGAGTTTTCTACACTCCTCATTTGCATTATCTCATGCTAATTATAACAATACTTGATTTTTTGCATCATTATTACCTACTTGTTTTTCTATGGTATCTTGCAATCGTTCTATGAACTGTATATATAGTTCATTTGGGCTTTATGTTTCTATATCCTTGGGCTGGCACAGACATGTTTGTAACCTTATTTAGGGCTCTCATCCCCAATTCTTTTGCTTGGTTTAATATTACAGAATTTAAGCGTGCTTGGGTTTGAGGATCTTCCATGGGATGTACCCCCATTAGTTGGGGGACCCCCACCCCAAAGCATGGATCTTGCTGTGATAATCTCGAGTTTTGTAACTCTTGCTCCTCTGCATATATTCTCCAGGTTGATTCAAATATCATGTATTGTAGTGGAGTACAGAGTAATTTCGCAATTTGCTTTATATCATAAGGGGTTGGTTCACTAGAAGTTATAAATTGAAGCAATTTTGCAACAGCCAGGGGTCCAAACCCGTGTTTAGTAGCCATTTGGCATAGTGTGATGGGCTGACTTGGGAAGAAGAAACTCAGAGGGAAGTTCTCTCTAAGGGAGTTTCTTCTGTGGGGGTTGGGACACCTTCAACAGCCAATGGGAGAAAGTTAGTTCTCTCCGTGAACACACATTTTGAAGGAGGTAATCCAGATCTGAGCCTCTTTGTCTTTCTGGCAGCTGAGCAGGTAACATCAACCCGAACTTCCCCCCCCCCGCCCCCCCCATGCGGGGGGGGAGGCTCGGGAGGCCGCTTGGGCCCCATTTGCAACTAGGGGACCCGATGGCCGGGAGGAGGAGAAGCTCGTTGATAAGACCTTCACGGCTTCCTCCTCCATGGTCCTGCGGCTCTGGGGTGAGGGGCCTGGTTCCTGCTGCTGTAGGAAAGGCCAGGCCTGCCCAGCCCCCACGCTGCCTGGGGGAGGCAGCCGGGCCCTGTCTGGGAAGCAGGGGTGGCCATGAACAGTCTGGGGCTGCAGCCCAGCCCCAGAAAGGCTGATTAACACCTCAGCCGCCCCCCCCAAGTGCAGCCTGAGCCTAGCCCAACTTTTGCAGTTGTGTTAAACTTTAACTCTTTAGTACTCAGATAAGATTTGCAAAACCTCCGGCCGTCCTTTAAATATAAAAGAGAATAAAAAGATTACTGAAGTCAGTGACGCAAGAGCTAAGTTTTTTTAAATGGAAAGAGAATGAGGAAATGCTATTAAGATGGCTGAAAATCCTTTTGTAAGATTGTAGGCATGAACTAATATAGTGAATATTCCTATAAACCATGGAAAAAGACATGGGAGGATGGAGATGTTCCATTTGATGTATAATTTGACCAAAAAGCACCTGTATTGAAAATCTTTGGCCCCGAAGAAAGAAGATCTCAGTTTTCTGAAGATGAAGCATAAACACAGAAAAAAAAAATAAAGAAAACCTTTGCTGTAGAACATTTCATTCTTAAAAGTAATACCCCATGAGACAGACATGGCCCACATCTACAGCTTTGGGAAGGCTGTAGAGTTGGGAGGAGTGTCACAATTGCAGGTTCCTGGGTGGATGCAAATTGTGAAAAATAAAACCACGAGAAGACTGCTTTCTTCCTTCTTGTGAAAAAATCCCTACAGCTTTAACAAGAAGAGGCTTCTCTCTCCAGAAGTGAACAAAAAACGACTAAATTAGGAACTGACCGAAGTATTTGTTCTATGTTTGTTTTGTTGTTGTTATGAAGGTTGAGAGAGGGAAAAAAGGAGTGGTCTGAAAGAAATCTTATTCTAAATTTGTTTTTTTTTCCCTTCTCTTTGTTTGTGTAGTTAATAAATTTGTTTTTCATACTCTCTTAAGTTTTAGACCCTGTGGCTTTGACCCTTTGAGTTTTGACCTTTTCCTCCGGACTAGCTCAGCTGTTAGGGTGAAGACTCCGACATCCGCCACATGAACGTAAATAAAAGATAACAAAAGAGGCTCTTTCTCCCTGGGGAGGTTGCAGGGGTTTATTTCTTGTGGTTCCCCAGGAGCGTAAAAAGGGAAAAGGAGAAAGACAAGGCGAAAGAGGAAGGGAAAGAGGGCAAGGGGGAGAGAAAGAGAGCAAGGTCAGGGAGCACAGGTCTTTTCTAGGGTCTGAAAGGGGGGCGGGAAGAAATTGGATCTCGGCCAGCTAGGTATGGCCAGGAGCGGAGAGGGACCAGACCACAGGACATTGCAGGGGTCACGGAATCTACCACTTCCAATACATCTAGTGAGTTACAACATCTCCCTGTTTTTTGTTTAACAAAGTTGAAAGAAGGATATTAGGTTCATCTGGATTCAAATTATGATTTTACCCACCACCCTGTGAGTCCCCAGCCTTTGAACAGTTCATTGAACCAATCTTCAGATTCTTGCTTCACTTGTCCGATCAAGTTGTTCACGTTTCGGAGGGTAGCATGGATGTTAGGAGTTCTCGAGGTTAGGTTCATGCAGCAAAGTCCTTCAAACTCCTGGCACTCATGTCCATGCAGCAGTAGAAGAAAATCTATAGCAGCACGATTTTGGAGTGTCTATGCCAGGGTCACCCAGATGTTCTGACATGGCTGAGGGACAATTCATGCAGCTGCTAAACTGTTCAGTGTTAACAAGAAGACAACTTGGATGGGACTCATCATGGGATGAAGTGGAGGGAAGGTTTTCTCTAAAAGGAAAGACAAACATTATAAAACCTGTTAAAGGTCTCTGTCTGACGGAATGTCATCCTCTATGAGGATTTCCTTGCCTTTTTTCTGGCGGCGTCTTCTTTTTGAAGCCACAGCCACTTACACCTTGTTCCCCTCAGCTGGAGCAGGATGTTTGGGGACATACGGTTTCACCCACTTTTGGGGAATCCACCGAGGGCCTGAGGGAGTGGATACACACGCATAGCCACGCCCCCAGGTAACGAGCTCATAGGGACCCTTGGTTTCCCAGGTTTCTGGGTCCCTAATCAAGACTGGAGGATGTTGGGATAAATTGAGCTGTTTCCCACTGTTAAAGTGACATACCACAGGTGGACTCATGTTCTCAAATGAACAATTCAGGAAATTGATAGTAAACATGGCTTTGCAGAGCTTCTGCTGTGGAGACATCCACGCTGTTGAACTGCTCTGTTTAGCCAAGACCTGCTTGACCGTCTGATTGGCTCGCACTACTAAACCTTGGCCTGTGGGGGAGTGGGAGGTGCCAGTTTTACATTCCACTCCCCACTGCTGGACGAATTCTGGGAACTCCTCGGACTCATACGCTGGGCCCTGATCAATTTTGATTTCCCTAGGGATCCCCAACACTGAAAAGGCTTGCACTAGGTGTGGTTTTGCGTGCATTGCCCTTTCTCCCACATGAGCAGAGGCATAGACAGCGCCTGAATATGTGTCAATGCTTACATGAACATATTTGAGGCGACCAAAACTAGGAATGTGTGGGATGTCTGCCATACCTCACAACTGCCAAGACCTCGGGGGTTAACCCCCATGCCCATTGATGGCATGGTCTGGAGCTGACAGTTGGGACAGGTGGCCAAAAAGGCTCGAGCCTGGCTCTGTGTTAGCTGGAACTGACTCATCAGACCTGGCGCATTCTGATGATACTGCTGGTGGCTCAGCTTTGCCTGCTGGAAGATGTCAGGAAGGCATGCTTGTTCTGCTGGGGTTGCTTGTTCTGCTGAGGTTGCAAGGGAGTCTGCCTGACGGTTCCCTTCTGCAATTTCACCTGGCAAATCTGTGTGTGACCTCACATGCATCACATAGAACGGGTGTTCTCTATGAGAAATCAAATAAATTAGTTTAGAAAGCAACCTGAAAAGCTGCTCATTCTTGATGTTTCTGAGTACTGCCTGCTCCTCCCTGGACACTACTCCCACTACATAGGCTGAGTCTGTTACCAAGTTGATTAGCTCTGAGAACTTCTCAAAGGCTCTTATCACTGCTGCCAGTTCAGCTAACGGGTGTGATCCCTCCACAAACTCAGCATCAGCTTCCCAATGCTGAGTCTGGGGATTTCTCCAAGTCATCACTGACTTGAGAAAGTCCTGGATGCAACCATGAACACTGTGAGAGCTTTGAGTGGTCTCCGACTCCTCACGAGGAATGAGGTGGAATTCCTCATTAAACAGCTTGTGACATGGGGCATGGATTGATATTTGTCCTCTATAGCTGTCCTGGGATAATTGGAGACTGGCATTGCTCTGGAGCAAATGCTCAAACATCTCTTTAGTCAATCTCTCAGGAGAGTTCCTTCCCTCCTTAGAAAGTTTGACTGGGAGGTGAATACATGTGAAGTCACAACCAGCCAGTTCATACAGTCTCATCCTTGCTTTCCGAATCAGCTGAGCTATCAGCTCTTGTGGCTTAGTGATGGTTTTGGATCTTTGATGCGAGAGGCAGACCCACTCTATGATTAAGAGTGACTCTCTCTGCCCCTTGATCCATTGGAATATCAACCCGTGTCAGTGTGGCAGTTTTCCTAGGACAATGAATTTGAAGGGCAGCTCGGTCTGGTAACGATGAGCTTGCCTGTCTCCTAAAGCCTTCTGTACCTTTTCGATTGCTGTCTTTGCCTCTGGGGTCAATTCCCTGGGAGAAAGCAGCTCTCTCTCCCCCTTAAATAAATTGAAGAGAGGTTCTAGGTCCTCATTAGTGAGGCCTAGCCAGGGCCTAACCCAATTCAATGACCCACACAGGGAATGGAGATCTGCTAAGGTTTTTGGATTACAATTAATTTCCAATTTCTGCAGAACAATGGTCCGTGCAGTAATTTCCAAGCCCAGGTACTTCCAAGGTGGCATCCTTTGGACTTTGTCCTCCTGCAATTCAAATCCAGCAGAGGTTAAAAATTTAACCACTAGGTCAAGTGTGTCTTGGAGTAGAGAGTTATCGGGGGCACACACAAGCACTTCATCTATGAAGTGTAAGATGATGGCTTCCCTTCTCTGAGCATGCACCGGGGACAGCAATGAGGCCACATGCCACTGGCAGGTGGACGGACTACATTTCATGCCTTGCGGCAGAACTTTCCAGTGGTAGCGCTTCATTGGGGCTTCTCGATTGATGGTAGGAACCGAGAAGGCGAACCGTGGGGCATCCTCTGGGTGCAGGGGAATGTGGAAGAAACAGTCCTTGATGTCTAGAACAGCCAATTGCCAATCTCTGGGAAGCATTGTTGGAGAAGGCATCCCAGGTTGGAGAGACCCCATGTCCTCAATTACTTTGTTTATTCCCCGGAGGTTGTGGAGCAGCCTCCACTTGTCCTTTCCCGGCTTCTTTATTAGAAAGACCGGAAAATTCCACAGACTTGTGGTCTCTTCTATGTGGCCTTTAGCCAATTGCTCCTCCACAAGCTCTTCAAGCGCCTTGAGCTTCTCCTTACTCATCGTCCACTGTGCTACCCGCTTTGGAGTATCTTCTAGCCATTTCAATTTTTGGGTAGGGCGCTCTACAGTGGCCACCTCTAAAAATCCTGAGAAGTCTTAGGAATAATCAATTTCACTCCCCACTGGGACATGGTGTCTCTCCCCCATAGAGGGCATTTATTGTCTGTAACAAATAGATGGACACTAGCCAATTTTCCATCCTGCTCTTCGATTTGTACGAAGCTTTTTGATATTTTTGCCAATTTTACCCCTCTTACACCTTGGATTTTGCCCGCCACAGGTTGTGATTCCCAATGTGACGGCCACATCCTCTCGGATATGATAGTCACATCAGCACCTGTATCCGGTACTCCTTCCACATGGAGGTGGTCTGATCCACGGGTTAGGTTGCATGCCAGAGAAGGTTTTTCTTCACCCACCACTTCTGCCCAGTAGACTTCAGGTGATTTTCCATCTACTGGGACCTCCGCTGGAACAGGAATGGCCTGGGCAAGGATTTGTCCCTCAACCAGGTAATATGGTGGTAGAGGACATCATGCCAGGAGAATGAGGCCCGTTATTCTTCCCTTGATAGTCATGGGAGCTACCTCAATCTCTAGGGGTGTGTGTGCTGTGTGCCCAACAACAAAGTACTCACTGTCCAGTTTCATGTGGTTTATCGTCACATCCTGTGTGCTGTTAGGTAGGTCCAGTGTTATGACTGTCCAATCAGCTTACCTGAAATGAAAACCTTTGGTAGTCACGAGCCTAAAACGGCCTAGTGGCTTCCAAACCTTGTTAATTGATCATTTAATATTTTCATTGCCATGCATCCCCACACCCTCTATTCCATCCTCCCCCTTTTTTTTAAGAGAGAGTCGTTTGTTAGTGTGGAGCCCGCAATATTTATAGCCCAGCGTGCGATTGTGTTAATGGCAAGTACGCGCTGTAGATCTAGTTTTTTTGTTTGTTGGTCTTCTGTTTCTGGTTGTGTGGACAGTCCCTGGCAAAGTGTCCTGGCTGCTTGTACTGGAAGCAGATGATCTGCTGCAGCTGCCCTGGTGACATTGGTTGCTTCTTGGCGTCTGGTGTTACAGCTTCCGTGGCCTCTGGGTGTGCCAGTCCTGGATTTCTCTCGTGTCCACTGAGCAGTTCTGCTTTCCTGGCACAGGCTTCTATCATATGTGCTAAGCTAGGTGCTGGCTCCAGGGGAAGACTAAGAATAACCCTGTGGCAGGTTTCATTAGCATTCATCTGAGCCATCTCTTTAATCAATTCGGCTTGTACCACCGGATCAGACACCTGTCTTTCCACTTGCACATGAAGGCAATCTACAAACTGTAAGAAATTCTCAGAAGTAAACTGTTTAATGTTAACATAACTACCTTTGGCATCTACTGTTGGTAATTGATTAAAAGCCTTTTCTGCAACATTGCATGTTTTATCAGGGATAGACTTGGATAGTATTCTGGTTTGTTTTTCAGGGCAATGCCAATCCTTTTCCCCACATAGGTGTTCATATGTTACGTCATTATCATCAACATCTTTTGCATCATCTGAGCTTTGTAAAAGCTCTTGTAAACGCACTTTCAAAGATCTTTTCCACAGGCTTTCCCATAGATCATATTCTGAAGGAGTTAACAGTCATCGGAAAAGCTCCTTGATATCATTTGGAACTAGTTCGTTTGAGCTAAAGGTGGCTCTCATCATGCCTTTAAAGATTTCACTATTTCTGCCAAATTCTCTCTGTACTTTGCAAATTTCCTTTTTATCTTGATAGGACAAACGTTGATAACTTCTCCTACCGTGATAAACTACAGGAGCAACTGATGATACATACTCTTCTCCCAGGTCTTGACTTCCAGAGCTGGCCACCCCCACCCCCCCCACCCCCCCCCAGGGACCCCATCTGTCCCGCAGGGGCTATGAACTCCCACCCCCCCCACCCCCCCCCCCCCCCCAGGGACCCCATCTGTCCCGCAGGGGCTATGAACTGATCCCACCCCCATCCCCACCGGCACTGAACCCAGGAGGGGCTCCACTGCCCCCCCCCTCCTGCAGTAGCTTGGAGGGCAGGCATGTGAAACCGGAGCAGGGGTGTGGTGGTGGGATCCAGCATTGCAACGTGTGGGCGGGGTTGCAGTTTGCTGTCATGCAGGGCAGCGTCTTGGAGGGGGGAGGCGGAAAGGCAGCAGAGGGCAGGGATGGGTTATGGGAGGGGACAGGCTTAGGGGC
The DNA here is from genome assembly GCF_052056855.1 of Sturnus vulgaris. Lineage (NCBI taxonomy): Eukaryota > Metazoa > Chordata > Aves > Passeriformes > Sturnidae > Sturnus > Sturnus vulgaris. Next base: position 62,523,377 of record NC_142282.1, read on the forward strand.
AGGGAGCAGAGGGTAAAGGGGGTTGTGGGATGAAGGAGGAAACACGTGGCTGCTACCATATGGGACCCCCACCACTCGGTCTACCGCATGGCCAGAGCTATCTTGGACCTTGACCCCGACCCCTTCAGGCTTAGCCACGTGGCTGTTGCCCAGAAGGGAAGGGAAGTCACTTGTATAGTTTTCTGAACAGTGCTCAGAAGGAAAAATATTTGAGTGGGAAGGGTACAAGGAAGAATGGCTGACAATTTTCAAAAAATCATCAGAACCGGGATACTGGGGAGGACTCGGGCCCAGAGCAGCTACAGCTCTGATGGGTGCCCTGCGGTTCCCAGGGAGACCCGTGGGTCCCCTCCAGTTCCAGGTTATAGGGTTTTGGGGAAAGGGATGGTGAATCTGAGCTGTTTTGCTGCCGCTGCTGCCTGTTGTTTTCTGTCTGAATTAAAAGTTTCCAAATTTGTAAGAATATCGGGAGGAATACAGAGGCTGTTTCATCTCCATGTTCCACTTTTAAAGAAATAAATCCCCTATTTCAGCTCAAAATGAAATCGAATTTATATCTTGCAATTCAAGGTCCAATTTTTCAACAGACAGCCAGCTTGCAAAACGGGCTAGTCTTTTCTTAGATATTAAAACATTTCCTGAACTTAATATTTCCCTGAGTTGGGATCTTATACTCTTTTGTAGGGCAGATTGCTGTAAGCCCATGATGTTTAGTAACAATCTGCCACTATATCTACCCCACTACGGTTAAAACACAGGAAGAGAGTTAGTTGTTAAAATGTGCCAGGTACAGCATGGTTTTCAGGCTTTACTGGCTGCGGAGCTGATGTTAATTTCGCCATTTTTGTTGGAAAAACCCACGTTGTGCAGGCGCCCCTTTTGGGACCGATCCAGCCGAGCCGAGCAGCAAAAAGCCGCTAAAACCGCAAAAACCGTAAAAAGCCGCAAAAAACCACGTGCCGCCCCTTTGAAACCAATCAAAGCTGCCTGCCTGCCTCGCCACTCCTGAGGTGGCCGAGTCCAGCCTTCCCAGCCTGTGTGCCGCACCCGGCACAATGCATGAATCGCGTGCCCGCCGGGTTGCTAAGCTGCGCGCACCGTGCACACGCATGCACCGCTGCCTCTCCGGAGACCAGAGCCGTGCTGGCCAAATGCCACCAATGAGACCCCCCGCGGAGCTCAGGGAACCCACCAGGCCGCAAAAGGGGGCTTCGACTCACCCTTTATCTTGCAGGAATAGACTTCTGTGTAACTGTAGTGGGTCTCCGTCCAGAACCGACCTGCCTGGGCTCCTGACAGGCTCCCGGTTCGTCCTTAAAATCTTCGAACTGCGCAAAATGCAGCTCAAAGAAATTTAAGGTAGTTGGTCACCTCAAAAGGCTTATTGAATCCTGAAAATGGGAGTCAAAGCTGGTCGTGGGGTTCTCTGTAGAGACCAATCACATGAGCGCCAACTGTGGTTTTGACCCTTTGAGTCTTCACCCTTTCGTCCTGACTAGCTCAGCTGTTAGGGTGAAGACTCCCACATCCGCCACATGAACGTAAATAAAAGATAACAAAAGAGGCTCTTTCCCCCTGGGGAGGTTGCAGGGGTTTATTTCTTGTGGTTCCCCAGGAGCGAAAGGAGAGAAAAAGGGAAAGAGAGAGGGAAAGAGAGAAAGAGAGGGCAAAAGAGCGAGGGAAAGAGGGAAAAAGGGCAAGGTCAGGGGGCATAGGTCTTTTCTAGGGTCTGAAAGGGGGGGGCGGGAAGAAATTGGATCTCGGCCATCTAGGTATGGCCAGGAGGGGAGAGGGACCAGACCACAGGACATTGCAGGGGTCACGGAATCTACCATTTCCAATACATCTAGGGAGATGCAACAAGACCTGCCTTGCTTTTTGCTCCTAGTTCTGTCTCACAACAGAAAAATGAGTTTATTTAAATTGGCAAATCAAAACGAAGACACGTAGCTCTAAAAGGATTTGCCAATTAAAGGGTACATATTGGTTAGGTGTTGTCCCATTACTAACTGGGAAATCTTCAACTGTTTCCTCTCCTTGTTGCCAGTTTCCTGGTGCTGGTGAATACTTTGGCACAGAAATCAATGCAGCTGTTTCTATATCCCCACACCTTACTGCCTTTTGTTTTACCTCTAACTAGAAGGTTACCTGGTTTTTAATTGGGATGGCTTCTGTTTGGAGCATCGGTGGGTCTGGAGCTGCTGTTTGGAGCCTATTAGCTGCAGGGCTTGTATTCCATTCCTGGGTGTCTTGGCTGTTCCTCTGTATAGTGACTTCTTGGAGCTGTTCCATGTTTGGTTTCTGATGTGAAGGAACTGTGGGTGCTGTGGTTGCAGCATTAGTGCTGGAGCTGTTCTAGGGGGTTTGCTATCTCTCGGTCCCAAGGCACTTCCGGGTTTGTCCTGTGTCGCTCCTGGTGTGATGTCATCACTGCGTGCCTCTTCTTGTGGGTCTGTGGGGGTCTCCATGGTGATTCTGGGCAGAGACACGCCCTCTGGAGGCTGGGCTGGGGCCGAAGCTGGAGGTACCGCTCACCAAGGCGTGGTTGGAGCAGGAGGTGCGCCCCACCAGGGCAGAGCTTGGGGCAAAGGCGCGCCCCCCTCCCAGGGCTGGGCTTGGGGGGGAAGTAGGTCGCACGAGGGAGGCTGAGTTTCCTTTCTCCTTCCCATGACCACAAGGTCACCGCCATTTTGGGATTGTTCCCAGACGTCTCCCGCAGCAGTTTGGGGTGGATTTAAGGTCTCTGAGCTGGCAGCTGAGGAATTGCCGGCCAGTAAAGTCTCTCTGCATGGAGTAAGTACTTTTTCTTCCATGCTGTCGCTAGATAAATCAGCTTTTATCTCTTTTATCAAGTTTAAGATAGTTTTCCAAGGTTTTAAAGCTTTAATTGCATTTTTATCATTTTTTAAGGCAGCATTTAGTATTTCTTCTCCAATTTTAGTCCAATAGTCTATATCTAGTGCAATTTCAATTTTTAGTTCCAATCCTTTCTCTTTTGTCCATAGTATTAAATCAAAGAGTAATTCCTTTTCATATTCAATTTCCCACTCCTCTAAAAACTCTATCCATACCTGAATCACTGGGTGGTGTTTGCAGAAAAGATGCTTCCCATGATTTTCTTTTAGCTTTTCGGCTGAAGTTTTTATGTCTCTAGGACGGTCCTGGCTCTGGTCAGTTCTCCCCGCCTCTCTTTTTGGGCGTCTTCTCGTCTCTGGGATGTTTTCCTGATTCTGGACAGTGCTTCCCAGCCTCTCAGGCAGCTCCCGTCTCTTGGATGGCCCTGGCTTTTGGCCAGCACTTTCCCGCCTCTTGGGAATCTTCACATCTCTCGGACGGCACTGGCTCTTGGCCAGAATTCCCCGTCTCTAGGATGGCCTGTGTCCCCCGCTCACGGCGGTATGGCTATGTTGGGTCAAGTTGGGACTCACCAATTGTTGAGAGTGATGGCGCAGTGTCTGAGACAGAAGACCATACACTCTGTAATCCACGTGACAAAAAGCATTTATTCACTTCCGACCTCACTTTATATACCCCTTTCAATGTTCCCGGGTAAGCGCCTGTGATTGGTTCACAGATTAGGCTGCTCGGCTCTCTGACCAATAGCTCTCTGCAGCCAGGGCTGGAACTCATTGGATTAAATCCTTGTCTGTCTCCAATTCTGTCCTATCTCTGTTCTTTGGGGGCCTGTCTTATCAGGCCAGGCCGCTTCTCTTATCAGTGGTCAGATTAACTGCCCAGTACAAGCCAGCTTGCACTGTGACACCCAATCTCCAGGACGGATCTGGTGTACATCCACATCAAGGGGAGAAGTCTGGGGGAGGTACCCCTTTTTTCCTAAGATTTCCCAGTGTCCTTCCAATTGCCTCTAGGTATTTTTGGGTTGCTATTTCCCCTTCCGGGTAGTTCCCTGTACTGAAAGGAGTGATAAGGAAAGGAAGTCCTAACATAATTTCATACGGGGAAACCCCTATGTCTAACGGGGGTCTGGTTCTTATCCGCAAAAGGGCAAGAGGTAGGCACTTAAGCCAATTCATTTGTGTTTCAGAAATTAATTTTGTTAATAAATTTTTGAGAGTTTTATTCATTCTCTCTACTCTTCCTGAACTCTGGGGATGCCATGGGGTATGTAACCTCCATTTCATGCCCAGAGCCTTAATTACTTCATGTAAAGCTTGGGCGATGAAATGTGGACCTCGATTCAAATCAATATTATTTACTAGTCCATATCATGGAACTATTTCGTCTAAAATTATCTTTTCAACTACCTCTGCCATTTCCTTCCTGGTGGGGAATGCTTCCACCCAGTGGGTGAGATGGACTACCATTGCTAATAGATGTTTATATCCTTGTATGGGGGGCATTTCAGTCAAGTTCACTTGTATATTTTGAAATGGTCTTAAAGTTAACTCTCTTCCTCCAGGTGTTATTTTTCTCATAACCTTTTGGTCTACTTTTTGGCAGATGACACACCCTTTTGTGACTGCTTTTGCTTGATTATATACCCTGATACATATGTTCTCTCTTAAGAAGTGGTCACATAACCTTTGGATTCCCCAATGAGTTAATTCATGCATTTCTGATAATATTTTTCTGGCTAAAGCCCTGTTTAGGAACTTATGCCCATCAGATGTCAACCATTCCCCTTGTTCCCCCTGATGTAATCCTAGTTCTTTTATTTCCTTTAACTCCTTCTCACTAAATGTTGGTTTCATTTCTTCTTCCCCTTTACTTGGTGTTTCCTCTAGTCTCAAGATTTTTATTGCCTCTTTCGGGTCTAAAGCTACTTCTTTAGCCATCTGGTATGCTAATTGATTCCCTTTTATCTCTAAAGTGTCTCTCCTCTGATGTCCTTTAACATGCACTACTGCTATCTCTGCTAGTTTATATAGGGATTTGAGTATTAATTTTATCAACTCCTTATGTACCAAGTCCTTTCCTTTTGAATTTAAGTATCCCCGTTCTTCCCAAATCTTACCAAATGTATGAACAATCCCAAATGCATATTGTGAGTCTGTGTAGATAGTTCCTTTATCTTTCTCTAACAAATCTAACCCTCTTTTCAGTGCATAGATTTCACAACACTGAGCTGACCAGTTTGATGGCAACTTCCCCCTTTCTGCAACCTTCATGTCTGTCCCTTCCATAATTGCTTATCCTGACACCCTTTTTCCCTCTATTACTCTTGAGGACCCATCAGTGAACAAAATCCTTCCATATGGCAAAGGTGTATCTTCTAGATCTTCTCTTATTTTAGTTTGTAGGTTTATTAATTCAATACAATTATGTTCCAAATCAGTTAGGGGTTCCCCAGATAGGAATTGTGTGGGGTTTAGACTTTTGGAGGTATTAAATTCTAAATTGTCATTGTTCATTAGGATAATTTAATATTTTAATATTCGGGAATCCGTTAGCCACTGTTGGGCTCTGTGACTTAAGACTGTTTTAAGGTCATGTGGTGTGTGTATTCTGATTTTTCCCTGCAAGGTTAACTTTTGAGCTTCTTCTAATAGGAGAACTGTAGCAGAAATGGCTTGTAGGCAAGTTGGCCAACCTCTAGCTACTGGGTCTAGCAGTTTTGATAAAAATGCAACGGGCTTTTTACTTCCTCCCCATTCTTGGGTCAACACCCCATACGCTATTCCTTTCTCTGTGTTTACAAATAGCTTGAAGCCTTTCTTAAGGTCAGGCAAACTTAGTACAGGTGCTGAGGATAATTTGTTTTTTAAATCTTGTAATTGTTCTTCATCTTCTGCTGTCCACTTTACTGGCTCAGGGTTGACTAATTTGTCATAGAGAAATTTAACACTTTGAGTGTATTGGTCCAACCACAATTTACAATACCCAAACAAGCCTAAGAGCTTCCTTATGTCCTTTTTAGTTTTAGGGGCAAGGATGGATAAAAGGCCTGCAATTCTCTCAGGGCTTAATTTCTTACATTCTTTTCTGAAAATGTGGCCAAGATATTTAACTTCAGTTTCTACAAACTGTAATTTGTCCTGGGACACCTTTAAGCCCTTTTCACCTAAGAAATTTAAAAGCCGGATACTGGCCACTTTAACTTTGCTCTGTTCTTCTCCGGATATTAACAGATCATCTACGTTCTGTAAAACCTGTACATTTTCTCCAGGGGCAAATTGTTCTAGTAGGCCTTCTAAAGTTGCCTGAAAAGGTTTGGAGACTCCGTAAACCCCTGGGGTAAAGTTAGTTTTGTATTACTACCACGGGGAACAGATTCTTTTATTATTCTGACTATGAGGGATCAATAGTCTTTCATATTTCTCCTCCCCTCCTCATGGTTTGGGTCCCACCCAGGATCTACTAGAGGCATTTTGTTGTCTCCTGGGGGCCCTAATCTATTTTCCCTCTCCCAAATTCTCATACCGGATGCCTAAATCATCCTGACCTCTTCTGGACAGAATAGTATATTAAGAATAGAATTTAACTCTCCCCAAGTATAGATATTAGGCCCTAAAAACTGGTCTACTTGATTTGATATTCCTACTGGATCTTCTACTAAATTCCCTAGGTCCTTTTTAAATCCCCAAACCTCAGAGACTGTCAAAGGAGCGTTTACAAATCTGACTCCTCCAGCCATTGCACCCATAGGGACCTCTCTGAGGGGAAAGAGTCTTTCTGCCCTTGATGTTTTAGACCTGGTGTGGCAATAAGGTCCTTCTGCCCGGTCATCACCTCGGGAAGTGGATATATTGGAGGGTGTAGTGGTATTTGAAGATAACAAGTTTAATTCCCAATCTAGAGGAGGAGGAGGAAGGGTATTGGGCAACGGAGAGGAGATTAAATCTACTACGGGGGACACTGGGGATGGGGTTAAGGAAATAGGTGAAGGGACAACAGAGGGGGATGAAGGCATGGGCGGATTAGGGGAAGGTGTTAGGGCGGTGGACTGGATAGGTAAAGGAGTCAGGTTTTGGATAGAAACACTAAGAGCAGGTGATGACTGAATCACTGGTGGCTGAGGAATGGAGATTATGGGTTCTGAGGGGAAGGGAATCAAAGGTTTTGCAAGAGAGGTCAAAGGGGGGACTGAAGTTTTTGCAGAGTAAGTTGGGGGACGAACTTGGGGCATAACTGGGCAAGCTAGAAGAGGGACTTCAGGTACCGCTGGGTAGATAGGAGGGAGAGATGGTAGATATTCGAGGGGGTCCCATCCCTTGCTTGTTTCTTTTCCTCCCTCATTCCCCTTATCTTTTTCGTTTATTTGTAATTTATGTATCTTTGCACTATCACAGCCTGTGGCAATTTCCTGCCAACAGGTGGCATAGGCTAGCTGTTCAAGGTCGGGACAACTTTGAACTCTCAGGTATTGGCTTAGTTGTGAGCATATCCATTGGTCTTGGGTCCTGTACCAAGGCCAATCCCCTTGCAGTTGTAGTTTAGGCCAAATCTCTGTACAATAATGAACTAGTTTAATTCTATCTAGGCCTTTTGTGACTTCCAGAGTATCCCATTTGTCAAGCAGTTGTGCAAGAGGGCTATTAGGTAGAATATTCTTTATCTTTTTCTTGGAGGAGCTTGTTCTTTTACTACAGCACCCTCCCATCCCTTTAAACCCAAACTTTGACTAGCCTTTCTAAGCTTAAGGCCCAAACTTTCCCGTTGGGCCCTTGGGGCTTGTCCTAGTGACCAAACCTCCTACGTACCCCTGCGCCTTGCACCCATGGGACTCTGAGCACTCCTGTTCAACGCTGCCGGGGTCCCTAGCACTAGATCTACCTGAGGACCTCCCCTGCCTAGCCTCCCGCCGGGCTGGATATACCCACACCCCGGACTAAAAGCAGTCCTACATCTAGTGCCGTCTCCTTCCTGAGTTTTTCGTAGAGTAGGGAAGGAACAAAAAGACTCTCAGGGGTTACCTGGGGGTAACCTCTCTGTTACCAGGAGGCCACCCAAGCAGGGCCCGACCCCTTTGCCTTCCACTGGCCCGGCTTGGCCACCCTTCCCCAGAAGAGAGGCCTCGGCTAAAGGGATGTGTGTGTGTGTGTGTGTGTGTGTGTGTGTGTGTGATGCCTGCCTCGCCTGTCCTCACCCGATTCCCAGACTCCCCCCCGTGCTCTGGGCAGTGGGTTTACAGCCTCTCTTGCCTGGACCTGCGACAGCACACCACCTACAGCACGTCTGGTCCGACCCTGGGGACCAGGACCTTCCTGGACACTCAGCGCTGGCAGTACCTGGGGGTACCCTGTAAAAATGTGCATCGCTCACTCAACACCTAGGCTTCCGAGTGCCCAGAGTCACCTAGGTCACCCTCCTTAAGGGGGGGGCCTACCCTAAATGAGTGCGACTCACACTATGGGTTTTCCTCTGCACGCCCGGAGGGGGGAAACTTTCCCTATCCCCTAGGAGACACCTCAAGCATTCACTAGGCCTTGATAGACCTCTCTCGCCTCCCCCTGTTTCCGGCCGGCCCTCTCGCGAGAGTCTGGAACCGTGGTATGAAGGGTCCCACTCACTTCGAGGGTCCAGGCTACGATCTCCCATCTCATTCACACATCACTCGCTCGCCTCCTACTCCCACCACCGGCTATACTCACCGGCACTCCTCTGGTTTGTCATCCCAGGCTGATCTTCTGGTCCAAGTCACTGGCTGTCCTGGAGGTCCGAAGATGGGCGGCCATCCCATCTCTGGTCCTCTTCAGGTGCAGCAATCCGGGACGAGCTCCCAAATTGAAATAAATAAGGGCAAGGAGACCAGCTCCCGTTTAAATGCCTTTATTTAGAAATCAGCTCTGGATGGGAGCCTGACCGGTCACGTGCACCACTGCTGTTCCCGATGGATGATCCAGAGGAGGAGGAATTCAGCTTTGCTGTGCAGCAGAGCTGGGCCTTCTGTCCTCACAGGAGTCCCTCAGAAGACGCTGGTTGACTCGTAGTCTAGGGGTGTCATGTCGATTGGGTGCTGTTCAGGTCATGGTGACAAGGCAAGAGAGTCCTGGTTGGTGATTTCATCTTCTTCACTGTTTTTCTTACTTGGGAGTACCATTTTTAGTTTTTGATGTTATATTGGCTCGTTGTTTTTAGGGTTTTTTTATTACTGAGTTGTGTCCCATAAGCACTTACGGTTTTCTTATTTGCCAGGCACCATTTCAGGAGCAGCGAAGGTGTTACCCGAAGGGGAGGGAAAGGGCATAGGGGCAAGGCAATTCCAGGGAGTGGGAATCAGAACAGAACAACAGCAACAATTAACATAAAAACAGGGTGTTTTCCACAGTTAACAGAACATTAACAGAACAAACAGGAGCTTGTTCCTAACATAGAAGTGCTGGTGTTGTCTGGGGAGCTCTGGCCCCACTGTGTCAGCTTCCCCATTTCCTTTCGGGCAGTGTGTGTATGTGTTGTCAGTGTTGCCGCTTGCTGCCTTCTCCTGCCACCTGCTGCAGTCAGTGTTGGTGCTTCTATCTTGAGTCGGTGTCATGATTGGGGAGGGGGGCGTGTTATAAGTATATAACATGTTGTTGGCTTTTTGCAAATATTGGGATAAGTGATATATGTATAATGTTGAAATAGCTTTTCTGTATGAATATAGGTTTTTTTCTTTTCTTCTTTCTCTTCTAATAGCAAAAGTTAGACATAAGCTTTTTTGAGACAATATGCTTAAACTACCCCCTTAGTTAAGATAACAGCCCATGAACATGTGACCGGAACCCTGCAACTGACACAACAATTATCAACATTCACCAGCTACAAAAGGCCAGAACCACCACCCAAATTAATAAGTGATAAAAAAAAATTTAAAACCACAAGCCAAGAAACATGCATGCTTTAAAAAGGTGAACCCAAAGAGTGGCCTTGCTAAACGGTTCCCAGAAAAAGTTTGACTGACTATGCATGAAGGACTATGAATATGCAACAAGTTGATGTATTGTAAAACGTATTTAAAGGGGCGTTTCCGAAGCAGCGTGTGCTCTTGGCGGCATGCCAAGCACCCGGATGTTTTAACCCTTTGCTTTGTGTTTGTCTCCTATTGTCTTTTTATTAAACCTTTTTAATTTTACCAGGACATTGAAGCGCGTTTTTCACAGGCGGAAATCAGACTCCTCAGGCACCGAAATCTGCATCTCCAACCCCGTCAGTCCCGACTTGGTGTGGTGGGTGCAGAAAAGTGTTGCGAAAATCGCTCTGCAGCAGTTTAGGATTATGAAGTGCAGCTTCTCAAGCTGGTAATTGGAGACCTGTCCAAAGCAATCTCCTCCAGAGCCCTAAGAGAAACAAGAGAGCTCTGTGTGTCTGTTCCCTGTCTTTTAAAGGGACCTCGGACCTCTCCCTTCTGTGAACTGTGGTAATACACTCCAGTTCTGTTTCGTGGGTTGCCAAGTATTAAAGAGACAGTACAATATATTGCAGATGACATAGAGAAAATATGCAATATAATACACATTTTTGAGGTACCTAGGTCACCTGGGACACACACACACCTTTCACATGTAGGACTATTGAATAATATTGTCCAATTTAGCTTTAAATGTTTTCAAACTTATATTAAATGATGATAGCATTCTGACAAAGCTCCGTGAATACTATTGATGCTAATACTAAAATCCAGAAACAAAACAACACACTTTTGAGACAATATTAATATGGGAAGTAATATAAAACCTTGTGGCAGTGTATATTGCAGCTTTTCTAAAAGATGTAATTTGAAACCTAGCCAGTTTGTTAAGCAGGCAGGTACCTGAGTTAAAATCCCAGCTCATCTATTGGAACCTAAGTGCTGGTGTATCACTGGTTGAGGAAATGAGTGATGGAAATTGTAACCAATTACCTGTGTGTGCCCGGGAAAACTCAACCACCCTATTTAAGGGTGCTCATAAGGAATAAAGTTGCTTAAGTCTTGTTACATGGATGAGGAGTACTGGTGTCTTTGTCTTGGACCCAGCACCCCCCTGCCGGCCCAACCTATGTAACAAAAGCTGGTCTTTAATTGGAGGCATCCAGGGGCAAATATGGAAAAATGCCCACTTGACATGGGACCAGTACAGTTTTATAAGTTTAGCAAATTAGCATACTTGACAAGAATCCCCAATTAGAAGCACAGATAATGAGGTAATTCCCCCTTCTGGTCCAACCCTCTTCTGGAGCCCCTCCCTTTTGCTATTAGCTCTGTTTTGTGTATGAGAAAGTGTCTTGGGAGAATGACTCATCCTTGGTTCCCAGAAAAAGCAAGATTAGGATAGCGTCTTTCGAATGTGTTTTGTCTTTCTGTCTATCAGGGTAGGAAAAAAACTCGAGTTAGATAAGAACTATATAATTATATATCAGTAGTCCACAGAGCTACAAATATATATTAAGTATTGTCTTGGTTTGAAAGACAGGTATTTTTCTAAGAAAAGGCGAGAACCCCTTTCCTGAGATGCAGAGTGCAAACCCCTCCCTTTTAATTATTTTAGTTTCAAATCAGAGGCTGTCAGGCAGGAGATATGGGGATAGGAATAACAGTTGTTTACTGATATCTAACAAGGCAAAATAGCAGAAACAACAACAGCTATAAAAAATGATAACAGAACAGTATAGCTCAGTTCCAGTCCCTTTTGGCCACAGGCCCTCTCCCTCTGTGCTAAGTTACTGGTGGTGGGGGCAGGGCAGGTCCCGCACAGTTGAAGAGGGCTGGGTGGGGTGTAGTGGTTTTGATTCACCAATTTGAGATTTCCAGGCCAACACACCAATTATGTAGTAGGTTTACTGCTGGCCAAATGCCAATGCACCCACTAGGGATTATTTACTCATTTCCTGCTGAGAGATAGGATTAGGAGGAAGGCAAAACAGGCTCAAACTTTGAAGGGTATAAAGAAAAACCTTATTACTAGAAACTATAAGAAAAAATAATAAGAATCAGAATAAAACTTTCAGAGCACTTCTCCTCCCCCCACAACTTCTTTTCTTTCACACTGACAATGTACAGAAACAAATCAGTCAGTTTACCATGTCTAAAAATAGTCTTTCACCAATTTGCATAGGGAGAGGAGACTTCTCTTGAATCTATGGAGATTTTATCCACAAGAGACAGTTGTCTCATGGCTTTGATGTCACAGTGATCAGCCGCCCAGGAGAATGGAAATCTGATCACTGTGTAAAAGTCCCTTCCTTGACGGACAGTCTTCCCACAACTGTTATCGAGGACCATGTCAATTTATGGTGCACACTTTAAGGATTATAACAGTTCAAACAAAAGCTCTCTTCGTCTTTGAAAACAGAGGTCTTTCTTCTTCTCTTCCTTGGGGGGCATCAGGGATCTTCATCTCTCCTCTTTATTCACATTTCTCATGGGATTACAGCTATTTCAACATTTGCTCACTTTAGCACAAATGCCTTGGCTCATGTCTACAGTTAGAACATTTCATCCACCCTATAAGCATTTCTATGAGTTATAGGGTGTCTCGGTTTGAAAGACAGGTATGGTCTAAGGAAAGGCAAGAGCCCCTTTTCTGCGATGCAGAGTGCAACCCCCCTCCCTTTTAATTATTTTAGGTCCAATTCAGACGCCTTCAGGCAGGAGATATGGGGATAAGAATAACAGTTCTTTACTGGTATCTAACAAGGCAGAAAACAACAACAGGTATAAAAATTGGCAACAGAACAGAACAGTCTAGCTCCGCTCCAGTCCCTTCTGGCCGCAGGCCGTCTCCCTGCGCTCAGTTACCGGTGCTGTGGGGGCAGGGCAGGTCCCACGCAGTTGAAGAGGGCTGGAGTAATGGCGGTGGAGGCCCAGGGGTGAGAGCGGATGGGAAAGTGACTCCCCCTCCAGGTGTCGGTCGTGGTGCTCAGCAGAGTGTCCGGAGATAGTAGGGTGAGATGGGAGAGCAGCAGAGCGATGTCCAAAGGCAGGGAGCGTGGATCTCAGTGCTGGGATGGCAGGGGGAGATGCCAGACCGGAGCCCAGGCTGTCTTCCCACTCCAACGAGCCAAGCGAGAGAGAGTCCCCTGCTCCAGACCCCCGTCCCACCTTTCCTTTTCCGGTTCCCCTCCCCCTCCACCCACCCCCCTACGAGAGAACATTATCTGTCGTTTCAAGGTGTAGCCACAATTACTTAGCATAACAATGGGAGGAATTCCACAGAAAGAAAAGGGGAGCAATCCAACCCCCAACATAGGGAAACAAGAGTATCTTCTCCACAGCTTAAAAAAGAGAAATTTCAGTCCACAACTCTCCTCCTTCCCTCATCTAGGACCTGATTCTTCCTTTTGTCTGACTTCGGTGTTTTCATGCTGTTTCTGTGCGTATCTTCATCTTGGTCCTTTTCTTTCACTCAGGAGAGAGAACAAAGTGTCTGCAAGTCTCATTCTGGGCAGTGAAAGAGTTCATATCTTGCCTGAGGTCTGCAGATGTTCATGTGATCCCTTCCGGGCTGCAACCAGAAGCTATTTATGATATTGAGTCTTTTTGGCAGCTGCACTGGGCTGGACTAGGATCTTAGCAAGGGCCCAGCCATAAACGCTGATGTGTTGCTTGGTTGCATTCCATTCCAGGGAGAGGGAAGCCTTGCTCAGTCTTCCCCCGGGCTGCAGGGGCCACAGCGGGCAGGTCCAGCCTGAAGCCACTCCTGGGACCCCGCAGACCCCCTGGCTTGGGCAGGCAGGGCAGGGTTTTAATGTAGACTAGATGTTCAGCAGAGACACGGGTACCCTGCCCATGCTGGAGGGGGGACTGGGATCTTAGCAGCCGAGCAGGCCTCCCTTCCCCCTTTCTATGAAACGCAGGGGGCCCTGACAAAAAATAGGACCAAGTGGGCTTCCCGAGCCCTGCATCAGAGCCCACCCAGCTCTGTCCGGTCTGGCTCTGCCCAGCCCCACTAGGTCTGCAGGTCGTGCGGGGCCTGGCCCACAGAGAATAGGACTAGTTACCTTCTGAGAGGCCGGAAACAAAAGATAGGTTCCTGGTGTTTGTTCGTTTTAAAATGTGAATTTCACAGAGGCGTGTCCATCTCTTTCAGTGGTTTAACCATTTGTCAGTTCTCAAAACCAATCACTGATTGTTTTTTTGTCAGACATAGAGGAAGCTCTAGCTGCTCCTCTCAGAAAAAAATAACTTCCGTGGGTTGTCTTTAGTGCCAAGCCAGCAGAGGGGGGAGCCACAGAGGTGGCTTCTGTGAGAAGCTTCTAGAAGCTTCCACCATGTCCAGCAGAGCCAATCCCTGATGGCTCTGAAGATGGACATGCCGCTGACCAAGGCTGGGCCAATTAGACATGATGGTAATGCCTCTGTGATAACATATTTAAGAAGAAAATCAAAATGGAGTGGGGCACACTCAGTTTTAATTACAGCTAGAGAAGAGGAGGAGGTGAGAACATGTGAGGGAAACAACATGGACGCACCAAGGTCAGTGAAGAAGGAGGAGGAGGAGGAGGTGCTCCAGGCGCAGACCAGAGGAAGCATGAAGGGAAGGTGGTAAAACATTTTCGGGGACAGGAATGGGGACAGGGGAGACTCCGGGGGCTGGGGGTTGGAGGAAGCATCCTGGGGCATCATTAGGGGACGAGCCGTTGTGGGAAAATGCGGGGTTATGTGGGGAGGTGTTGAAATTTGTTTGTGTAACTTGAGGAGTACCAAAGCTAAGGGAGGCAGACTGTGCATGGCATGGGGGATGGGATAGAGAGGGGTGAAGGGCGGTTGCCAAGGGAATGGGGTTAGGGGCGGGGAAAATCGATGTGGGAGTGGCGTTTGGAGCTGTGTGAGCGGAGTGGGGCTGGGCTATAGAGGTGGGCGGGTCAGTGACATCTTGGGGTGTGGAAAACTGACTGTGTGAAGGGCGGGGTTTGAAAACTGTCAGCAAAGGTAGTTTCTCTAGTTACGTTATCAGTTGTTGGGGGGAGGGGTGGTGCTGGGGAGAAGGAGATAGCAGGGGTGTGGACACACACATTTAGAGAGCTAGGAAATTGCAGCTTGGCAATTCCTTTCAGGCCTGGATTTCTCCTGTCTCTCAGGTCCATTCCCAGGCTGACAAGCTGACTACAGCTTCAGTTGAGGGAGGCAGTCTCCCAGAGTGATAACTTGGTGAAAAACAGAAGGCAATTCATAATAAATATTAACACCTGGTGTCTTTCCCATGGGACATCCGGACATGCTGTCCCAGGGGATGTTTGTCCCAATCATCCAATGAACTACTGTCCTGTCCTAGCTGCACGTAACGCACTTTAAATACGGAATGTCCGTACAATAAAGTTGGCCTTTTTTCCCCAAAAAAGGTCCGTGTGTGTTGCTGTCCTTTCTCTCTCTTTGCAGCGCAGTAACCACATCTGGAGGTTCCACCGAGATCGTACCTGACGAAGATCGCGCCTGGACCGGACCACCGCAGGGGATCGCCACCGTCTCCGGGAGAGGAGCATCGGAAGCAGCGGGCCAGATCGGGGCGGCCCGGCACGAACCGCAAAGCAGTGCGGGGCTCCACGGAGCTGAGCTGCCAGGCACGGGACAGCGAAGGCATTGCGGAGCGCTGCGGACAGCTGCGGAGCCGTGCGGCGCACAGCGCCCGGCACCCAGCACCGAGGAGTCGGCGGAGCGGCACCGTGAGGAGACCGCACGGACCCATCGGCGAAACAGAAATCCAGACGGCTGAGGTACACTCTGGTTCCCCGTCCCCGGCTAAGCAATTAGTTGGGAAAGCAGTTAGATAATGGGGAACCGCTTAACTAAGCAAGAGGAATCTGTCCTTTTCCATTTGGAAAGGGGTCCTAGAAAATTTGGAAGCCCCGATTCCAGACAGAGATTTGATCGCAGTACTGGCATGGTGTTGGGGGTTGAATGCTTCCCTTTTCTTTCTGTGGAATTTTCTCCCATTGTTATGCTAAGTAGTTGTGGCTACACCTTAAAACGATAGATAATGTTCTCTCGTAGGGGGGTAAGTGGAGTGGGAGGGGGAGGGAACCGGAAAAGGAAAGGTGGGACGGGGGTCTGGAGCGGGGGACTCTCTCTCGCTTGGCTCGTGGAGTGGGAGGACAGCCCGGGGCTCCGGTCTGGCATCTCCCCCTGCCATCCCAGCACTGAGATCCACGCTCCCTGCCGTTGGACATCGCTCTGCTGCTCTCCCATCTCACCCTACTATCTCCGGACACCCTGCTGAGCACCACGACCGACACCGTGAGGGGGGAGTCATTTTCCCATCCCACTCACCCCTGGGCCTCCACCGCCATTACTCCAGCCCTCTTCAACTGCGTGGGACCTGCCCTGCCCCCACAGCACCGGTAACTGAGCGCAGGGAGACGGCCTGCGGCCAGAAGGGACTGGAGCTGAGCTATACTGTTCTGTTGTCAATTTTTATAGCTGTTGTTGTTTTTCTGCCTTGTTAGATATCAGTAAAGAACTGTTACCCTTATCCCCACATCTCCTGCCTGAAGGCCTCTGATTTGGACCTAAAATAATTAAAAGGGAGGGGGTTGCATTCTGCATCTCAGGAAGGGGGCTCTTGCCTTTCCTTAGACCATACCTGTCTTTCAAACCAAGACACATGGGCAAAACAACATGGGTTCTCCGACGATCCCAAAGAAGCCTTTTCCTCAGAATCATGGAGGCAGCTAGGGGAGCGTCTATGGGGTGCCCTGCTAGCCACAGATACTTCAGTATCCCCTTTGCTAACCACCTGGGGACTCATTAATCGAGTCATGATGGGGGATGCGCGGGAAATGGGGAATGTCCGAGGACCAGGAGATGGAAACCCCCCCCCCCCCCCCCCCCCCACGTGCCCTGCCTAGATGTTCCACGGGCAGGTATTCCCCACGAAAATCCTGTCCCCCTGCCAAACTACCCATCCCCAAGAGATTTCGCTCCGCCAGTGTATCCCTCCCCAAATCACTATATCCAGCCGAAATACTCCTCCCCCACATTTTTAGAGGGATTGGGTTCTGAAAGAGGGAGCGGGGCTGATCGTTCGGTTCCGTCTGGCTCACAGCCCCCAACCCCCCTCTTTTCGCAACGCACGGGGTCCGGACAGTCGGCACTCAGCCGGCTGTCTGACCGTCCCACGGCCCCCTCGCCAGCTGGACCAGCATGTTTGTCGACCATTTCGACAGATCTACTGGACCAGATCACAGCCCGGATCACAGAACGAGTTATGCAGACTGTGCCTGTAACACTGGAAAGATTTACAGCCACTCAGGCGGGCGCAGCGGCGGCAGCGCCCGGAATACCACAGGGTGGTGCGGGCGCGGGGCCGGGGGCGTCCGGAGATGGTTTCTTCCTGGCACCTGCGCCTGTGGGTGGTGCGGCGGCGAGCCCCCCCGGCGCGGCCCCCCCTCCCCCCCCGGCGTGCTCAGAGGCGGCTCCCCTGTCGCCTACGGGCCCCCCCGCGGGGGCGGAGCAGGCGGCGCCGGCCGCAGAGGTGGAGGCAGTGCTGCCCTCCCCCTCTTCGATGATGCTGCAGCCTGGCCCACCTCTGGAGGTGGAGCCACAGCAGCCCGCCCCGGCGATGGGCAGGGCTGTGACGTCTGACGTGCCGCCCCCGATGATGCACCCCGCCCACCCTGAAGTACAGGGTTCTCCCCCCGGTGCACCAGGACTGCTGCCGGAACTCTGTGTATTTCCGTCAACAAATTTACCCCCGCTGACCGTGCAGAGCGCCGCTGTATCTGTGCCTGTGTCTGCTGCACCATTCTCTATGGGACAGGGACCGCTTTCCTCACTCCAGCCCAGCGCCTCGAGTCGAGAGGCACAGCAGACCCTCCTCTGAAGGCGAGGACTCACATCGGACAGTCGACGCTGTGCTGGTCCCTCAGCTTCCCCTCGGAGCAGCCTGTGGACCCTGCCCCCGTGTTCAGTCACAGTCCAGCCCAAGAATCATCACAGCTTCTGGGAGGCAGTGAAAGTCAAAGCATTGCAACAGGGAGACTGCGATTTACTAGAACGTTTGGAAATGCCAGGGGGTGGTGTTCTCCGGGTGGAAAAAGGTGTTCAGGTAGATCCATCTGAGCTCAACCCGGTCCCTGGGGGAGCCGGGGGACCTCAGGCCTTTTCTGTCTTCAAGGCTGTGCCTGGCTCAGGGCAGGCAGATAGGCACGATGCCATAGCTTGGGCTGTTGTCCAAGATTTACAGGACAAGGTAGCAAAACATGGGCTTGGTTCTGCACAAGTAATGCAAATTATTAGGGTGTTGAGTACCGATTTATTAGCACCCTATGATATCCAGCATCTGGCCCAGGTGCTGTTCCAGCCTGTCCAATTTAAACTGAGGACAACTGGAGACAGATGGCTGACAAGGCTGCTGCTGAAAATATGCAGCGACCCCGGCCAGATCCTAGACTTGCTGTGGGGACAGATGCTTTGATGGGTCGACATCAATTTGCTAGCCCTGACATGCAAGCCACCTGGGACCCCCTGATTCTAGAACAGTGCCAAAAAGTAGGGTTTTCAGCCATGTTAAAAACAATGGAAGCTGCTGCCCCACTACAAAAATATGTGAAAATTACACAGGGTCGCAGAGAACCATTCCTACAATTTGTTGAGAAAATTGCAGCTGCCTTGGAGAAGCAGGTTGAGGATGATGCCCTAAGACAGTTGTTATGTAAACAGCTGGCTAGGGACAATGCTAATGTTGATTGTTTAAAAATCATCCAGGCTATGCCAGGGGACCCTTCTTTGACTGAGATGATCCAGGCATGTGCTAAGGTGGGAACCATAGGTCAATGAGATCTCCACTTTAGCAGCTGCCATGTGGCATCATCAAAACATGTCAGGAGGTGGTCAGAAAAAGCATGGGAAAAATAATAATAACAATAAGCAGAAGCCACAGCAACAGAAGGCTAACATGCCTACTTTTCTGTGTGCTAAATGCAAAAAACCAGGACATTATGCCAATCGGTGCAGAACAAAGGAACCTGTGCCAGACCAGGGAAATCGGCTGATGAGCACCCAGGGGTGTGGTGCTCCAACACAAATGGCACCCCAGAACCCCTCACTGGCACAGGTTTCCTCTGTCAGCATGCAGCCCGCACCAGAGGCTCCGCCGGCGTGGATGTGCACACTGCAGCCACAGTTGTCCTAGACTGTCAGTGTGCACAAGATCCCGTTGGATGCCTTTGGCCCTCTGGGCCATGGGCTCAGTGCACTGCTCGTGGGTCGATCCAGTGCCACCATCCAGGGAATCTTCATCCACCCAGGGGTCATTGATGCTGACTTCACAGGACAAATCTGTGCCATGGTTTCTACTCCATGTCCTCCTGTCACTATCCTGGCAGGAACCCGTATCGCCCAACTTGTGCCTTTTCCCTCATATCTTCCCAGGGCTGATCATCGAGACCAGAAAGATGGCAGTTTTGGCTCCACAGGAACACCACAGGTCTTTTGGACAATGAATATCTCCGACCAGAGCCCACAGATGGTGTGCACTTTGTCGGTGCCAGCTGCCAACCCACCCCAGATCCAGCTCAGAGGTTTGCTCGATACCGGGGCAGATGTCACTGTGATTTCCTATTCTGCCTGGCCTCCCACATGGCTGATGGCCCCTCTTGGCCAGGCCATTGAAGGTGTGGGAGGCACAGCACAGACCTTTGTAAGTCAGTGGCCTGTGCTGATCAGGAATTTGGAAGGGCAGACGGCTACCGTCCAACCCTATATAACCTCAGCTCCGATCAAGCTCTGGGGACGGGATGTTTTGGCTGCCTGGGGACTGCGCATTCAGTCAAATTTGTAATTGGGACCACTGAAATGAAGGGCAGGAATTATCCTACAATGCCTCTCCGGTGGTTGACTAATACCCTGGTTTGGCAAGCACAGTGGTCCCTGCCAAAACCAAAATTATTAGCCCTTCACCAATTAGTCCAAGAACAATTAGAACAGGGACACCTCGAATTTTCTAACAGTCCCTGGAACAGCCTTGTCTTTGTGATACAGAAAAAGTCAGGGAAATGGAGATTGTTACAAGATCTCCGAAAGATAAATGCTGTCATGGAGAGCAAGGGGGCATTGCAGCCTGGGATGCCATAGCCCACCATGCTCCCGGCTGGATGGGACATTCTGGTCGTTGATTTGAAAGACTGTTTTTTTACTATCCCCTTGTGCCCTGACTACAGACCAAAGTTTGCTTTTACAGTACCATCAGTGAACAATTCAGAGCCTGGACAGAGATATCAATGGAGGGTCTTGCCTCAAGGCTGTCGAAACAGCCCAACAATTTGTCAGTGGTATGTGGCTCAGGCCTTGTCTGGAGTTCGTGAGCAGTTCCCTAATGCGTATCTCTATCATTACATGGACGACATCCTAGTAGCAGCTCCTACTCAGGATGAGTTGCTGAGGATAGAACCTCAGCTGCTTGCTGCTTTATGCTGTTATGGGCTGCAGGTGGCTCCAGAAAAGGTCCCGCGACAGCCTCCCTGGAGGTATTTAAGGGTCAAGATCCTGGATTGAACGATCCAACATCAGGAGGTGCAATTCACAGATTCTATAAAGACTTTAAATGATGCTCAGAAGTTGCTGGGTGTCATTGGTTGGTTGCGTCCTTATTTAGGACTGACCACCGAGCAATTGTCCCCGCTCTTCAGTATCCTGAAGGGGGACCCTCGCTTGGATTCACCTCGAACGTTAACCCCTGAGGCACGGCAAGCACTGAAGCAGGTGCAGCATGCTCTGTCTACCCCCTCAAGTATGCCGAGTAGACCCCTCTGTTGATATCACTGTGTTTATCATCAATCCAGATTTGCATCCTACAGGTATCGTTGGCCAATGGAATGATACCTGGCCTGATCCCTTGCACGTTTTGGAATGGGTCTTTCTGTTGCATCAGCTGAAAAAGACGGTAAATACAGTATTTGAATTAATTGCCTGACTGATACTGAAATGCGGTCAACGATGCATGCAATTGATGGCAGCGGACCCCACTACACTTGTGCTCCCTGTGGAGCGAGAATTTTTTGAAGGGGCTTTTATTAATAGTATCCCCTTGCAAAGTGCGCTGCAAAATTTTAAGGGGCAGATTGTTTATCATCTCCCCAGCCATAAGCTACTGCATATGGCAAAGACAGTTAAACTGTCATTAAGACCCAAGTCTAGTTGGGTGTCAGTGCAAGGTCCTACCGTCTTCACTGATCGGTCAGGCAAAACAGGGAAGGCCATTGTTACCTGGCAGGATGAGTCTGGCTGGTAAACATTGGAAGGTCATGAAACGGGTTCTGCTCAAATCATTGATTTGAAGGCTGTCACTATAGCATTCCAACGGTTCTCACAGGTACCTTTGAATTTGGTCACTGACTCTGCGTATGTTGCAGACATAGCTCAGCATTTGGATTGCTCGCTCCTGAAAGAGGTTGACAACGCTGTCCTGTTTCGGCTCTTGAAGACCTTGTGGAGCTCAATCCCAGCCTGAGCTCATCCATATTATGTTCTGCACATACGGAGCCACACGGACTTGCCAGGGTTTCTGACAGAAGGTAATGCCAGGGCTGATAGGTTGGCTAACCCGGCCTGGGTGGCACCTCAGCCTGATAAGATTGCACAAGCCCGAGCATCGCATGAGTTCTTCCATCAGAATGTACCTACTCTGCAAAAACAATTTCATCTAACAGCCACTGAGGCTTGTGACATTGTCCCCTCTTGTGATGACTGTCATGGCCTGGCTGCTCCTTTACCATCGGGGGTAAACCCCAGGGGTCTTAAAGCCCTGCAGCTTTGGCAGACAGACGTCACTCACATTGCTGAATTTGGCAGGTTGAAGTATGTGCATGTCTCTATTGACACCTTTTCTTCAGCCATTTGGGCATCTGCTCATACTGGGGAAAAGGGTCGAGATGTGATTACCCATTGGAGAATGGCTTTTGCAATCTTGGGCATACCTTCTGCAGTGAAAACTGGCAATGGCTCTGCTTACGTCTCCCAAAAGGCGAGGCAGTTTTTGCAAATGTGGGGAGTCTCGCATAATTTTGGCACTCCACATTCTCCAACAGGCCAAGCCATTGTCGAACGCGCTCATGGCACCTTAAAACGTGTTTTAGATAAACAGAAAAGGGGAATGGCTGGGGAAACACCACACAGCCGATTAGAAAAAGCTTTATACACCATCAATCATCTTACTGTGCCAAAAGATTCCGATAATCCTGTTATTGTGAATCATTACAGGCCTCGGATGAGATACGAATACCTCGAGCAAAGGTCTTTATACGGGACCTGACCACGAATAGGTGGGAGGGCCCGCATGATCTTATTGTTTGGGGTCGTGGGTATGGTTGCATCTCAACAGATACCAGGGTACGCTGGCTGCCTGCGAGATGTGTCTGCGCTGACCTGTGACATCCGAGACAGAATGTGGCCAATGCACAGCCTTCAAATGCTGACCAGCAGGCCGACCACCAGACTGATGGCCCCTCTACAAGCAGAGGATGAACACCTATCTATTCGTAGTAGAACTGTTTTTTGAAGCCGATTGGAATACTATTAAATATGTTTAGAACTGTCTAGAACTAATGTTAATAGGGTTTTTTCCTTTTTGTCTTTGGATAGGATTCTGTAAGGAAAAACACCAGGTTCAAAGATTCCTCCTGGGAATGTTTTTCAGGTCCTTTGAGTTGCGTTTGTTCTCCTTTGCAAAGGGCCCTGCAAAGAGATTACAAACACTTCTCATCTCCTTTTTCTTTTAAACTAAAAGGGGGACCTGTGGACACACACATTTAGAGAGCTAGGAAATTGCAGCTTGGCAATTCCTTTCAGGCCTGGATTTCTCCTGACTCTCAGGTCCATTCCCAGGCTGACAAGCTGACTACAGCTTCAGTTGAGGGAGGCAGTCTCCCAGAGTGATAACTTGGTGAAAAACAGAAGGCAATTCATAATAAATATTAACACCTGGTGTCTTTCCCACGGGACATCCGGACATGCTGTCCCAGGGGATGTTTGTCCCAATCATCCAATGAACTACTGTCCTGTCCTAGCTGCACGTAACGCACTTTAAATACGGAATGTCCGTACAATAAAGTTGGCCTTTTTTCCCCAAAAAAGGTCCGTGTGTGTTGCTGTCCTTTCTCTCTCTTTGCAGCGCAGTAACCACACAGGGGGCCCGTGCGGAGGTGGGATACCGAAGGGGGGAGGGGGTAGATCAGGTGTGGGGGGACAATTTCAGAGCACAGAAGGGGGAGGGGGAGGATTTTCAAGGTTAGGGGAGTGGGCACTTGTGTGAACAAAGCAAAGGAGTGTGTAGTTTGTGAGGGTGCCGGTGTGTGGGGGGGGGTGGGCAGAGGGTCCGTGGCTGGGTTCCCGGGAGCTGTGGAGGACGCGTTGTGGGGGGGCAGGGAGGCAGCTGGGGGGAGGTGAGTTTTTGTGGGCTGGGGGGTGCCTGTGCTGGGTTGCAGCTGTCTTATGGGGTTGGAAACGGGGAGGTCTGCGGGTTGAGGAGGGTGGGGGGGGTTCGGAATTGGGTGTGGTGTTTGGGAAGGAGGGTATTGGTTTAGGGGCGGAGCAGGGAGAAAAGTTGGAGAGGTGGCTACGTGTGTGTGACCTTGTGTGTGGGTAGGAATGTCGGTTTCTATGGAGACAGGACTTTTAGGGATAGGGAGTGAGGAGGAGGGGGCAGAGATAGGATCAGCAAGGGGGACCGGACTGTGGGTTGTGGCTGGGGGCGCCACTGTAAGGGAAAGAGGGGTGAAACAGGGGGCGCAGGGGCTGAGGCAGTGGAAACGGGGTTCTGGATGATGGGGGCGGTGTGAGGGGATTTGGGTATTGTCGGAGGGGATATGGAGGGAAGAAAGTGGGGAGAGGGTAGGGACAGTATTTTTTTTGGTGTTTTCGTCTTGCTCTTATGATATGTTGAAAAAGAGGAATAAAAGAGGTTACAGAAAAATCAGCATTTCCTTGGCATTCGTAAATTTTCGTGCCAACAGTGTCCCAGAAAGAATCTAAAAGGATAGTTTAGTTATTAAAGTTGGAAAAGTGAGGAGAAATCAATTTTATAAATCTTTTTAGGACAGTTTTAGAACAAGAGCGTTTTGAAAAAGAGAAATTGTCAGCGGATAAAGTTTGTTTTATTATATTATGAAGATCTCTTTCGCTATGGGAAAGAATAATTTTAGAAAAAGGATTTCCCATAGCAACCCCTTGCCGAATGAGCAGAAAAAGAGAAAACAAAAGAAAAAAAACCAAACCCAAAACAAGACCCTAGGGGAAGGAAAGCTGATTATACTCACAAAGCTGATTATACTCACAAAGCTTATCTTTGACGGGTCGTTAAAGCTGCTCGTCAGGTGCTGGTCAACTTCAGTCCTGATCGGGAAGGTGTCTCAGGGTTGTTGAAGCCAATTCGGTGGAGTTAAGTCTTTTAGAACAGAGACTTAGCTGCCGAATTTTTTGTGACACTCGAAGACGGATACAATCAATTTTTGATTCCGTTCGCAGAGTGTGGGCAGAGTCCACCTCCGTCCGAGTGCCACTTTTCGCTGGCTGGGTTTTTGGGGTTCCTTTGGGATCCGTGAGGCTGCTTCTGCAGCCCTCAGTGACGGAGCAAGTTCCCGAGCCTTGCCTAGATAGAATTTTGGCTCGCGGTGAGCTCTCAGACCAGCAGGGTGAAGAGACTGGGATATGCAGAAAGGCACAAATCCATAGTTTATTCTATGAAGGCATCCTATCTAGCATATACCAACGGCTATTGTTTTACAGGGGTTTTTATATCTTTTGAGGGTTTTACAGTTTGCACCAATTACCAAGGAAATTCTACATTCTAACCAATCCCTGAGGGATTTTACATTCAAAGCTGGCCTATGGATGCTAAAAGAGAATGAGCCACTAATATTGAAGATAGATAAGAGGGTCTACCAAGGGGGGGAAGCTGGATTCCTTTTTTATTCGTCATTTCAGAAGCCATTTCTTATCTCTAAGTTATGGTTTTCCAAGGGGCTTGTTCTGAGGATGCAGGGAGACTTTCTTGAGTATTTTCTGCTCCCTCCACACAGGTCAACAGAAGGTATCATTATCAAAACCACTATCTTATAAGTTGGGGAAAACAGTAAGAATACTGTGACAGGACCTTTCACTCCTAACACAGCAGACATTTATCTACTTCCCCCAAGCCTAAGTCAGGCCAGAATAGATTGCCTTGTGGTGAATTATCTCAGCTGAAAAACATACTTAGCCAGCAATAAACATCCTGCCTAGAATGCATGGAAAAGGATAAGCAGAAATTCGTGACTAACAGACACAGCACTTTTACAAACTGTAAAAAGACCACTATAAGTTTCATAAAATCAGACATCTCTTGCACACTCTGAGTGTATGAGGAGTTCTCCTCAAGCTGAGACATCAAGTTATTCTTCTAGAAGTTGAGGAAAGGAGGCTTTTGCACATCACCATCATTCGTTGGTGACATTGGCTCCTAATCTATTTCTTTGCTAGATGTAATATAGGTTCCTTTTTTATCGTGCACTGTCTTATGAACCTACTAGTAGTGTTTCTTTTGTTTATCCTGTGTAGTGAGAAGTCTGTTAAAGTCATATGTGCATTTTTCCTTGTGTCTATTCAATAAATAATTCATGTTGGAATAGACCTGATTGGTCATTGTTAAAGAACTTGCAAGCGAGAGTGATTTTATGGTGCTGATCACCTCAATAAAAGCTGCTGCCTACTGCCAGAAACCTGGGCAAAGGCAGGACTTGTCTAAGCTCTCCCCTCTCCATACATCAGTTCTTACATATGCCTACAGCTCCAAAACCCCTCATAGGAAGGGATTTTTTTGTAGAAATTACAAGCTAAAATTAAGTTTACCCCTGGAAGAGTTCAGATGAAAGTTAATGATGAAAAATTAATTAATGTGCTATGTCTAGCTCTCATTACAGATTTGTTCAAAATGGAAGAGATACCAAAATAAATTCTTAATCAGATTTATCCTAAAGTGTGGTAGATAAAAGCCCTGGTAAGGCCAAATCGACACAACTTGTAATCATTTAAACTTAAACCTGGAATGTGACAGGTAAGAAATAAAAAATATCCACTTAAAGTGGAAAACATAAAAGATGTTAAACCCATAATTAACAATTTTCTAAAATTTAGGTTGGTGGAATGTGAATCTGGATACAATACACCCATTTTACCCATACAAAAGCCTGATGGCTTGAGCTACAGGCTGATTCAAGACCTATGGGCTATTAACAAAATAGCTGAAGATCTCCATGCAGTGGCTGCAAATCCATATACCTTGCTAACCAAATTAAAAGATGAATACATATGGTTTACCATTTTAGGTCTCAAGGATGCTTTCCTCTGTATACCCTTGGATCCTGGCAGCCAAAGCCTGTTTGCCTTTGAATGAGGAAATCCAGAAAGTGGAAGGAGAACTCAACTTACATGGACTGTATTACCACAAAAATTCAAGAATAGTCCAACCATATTTGGAAACCAGTTGGCTAAAGACCTTGAAAGTTAGGTAAGCCCTTCCCCAAATGGAATTTTATTACAATATGTAGATGATCTACTTATAGCCACTGAAACAAAAAAAAAAACCCAACAACTATTTGGAATGAACAGTAAGCCTATTAAATTACCTAGAACTCAGTGGATACAAGGTATCCAGAAATAAAGCTCAAATAATTAAACAAAAAATCACTTGCCTAGAATATGGAATATCCCATGGGTAGCCACAACTAAAACAGGAATGCAAAGAGGCCATACACCCCCACTCCCGACTAATGTCAAAGAATTGAGAACCTTTCTAAGAATGACTGGATGGTGTAGACTCTGGATTGTTAACTATGGACTGCTGGTTTAGCCGCTGTACCAACTGTTAAAAGATAATCCCAGAGATTTGGACTGGACATCCGAAGGTAAGAAAGCCTTTCGAAAGCTAAAGGAAAAATTGAAAAGAGCAGCTGATCTGAGCTTGCCAAATGTCTCAGAACTGTTCCAGCTTTTCTCTTATGAAAGGCAAGGGATGGCATTAGAAGTACTGGTTCAAACAATTAGCCTGTACAAGAGAGAACATTTTTCAAAACAACTGGATGAAGTAAATAGGGGATGGCCCGGCTGTCTGTGAACTGTTGCTTCAAATGTCCAAGAAGCCTGAAAATTCACTCTAGGTCAACAAATAACTGTCTCACATTCAGGGGTAGCAGTTCTTGAGCAAAAGGATGGGCATTGGCTCTCACCCTCCAGATTCCTTAAATATCAGACAATTTCAGTGGAACAAGATGATAGTGCAATACTAACCTCTTCTCTAGTTAATACGGCAGCATTTCTGGGTACTCGTCAGACAGACAACAAACCTTTGCAACATGACTGTATTGGAACCATTGAATCCACTTATTCCAGCCGCCTAGATCTTAAAGAAACCCCAATTCCAGGAGCAGAATCTTGGTACACAAATGGAAACAGTTTTGTATAAGCCAGATAACGAAAATCAAAATATATAATTGCCACTGAGCAAAAAGTGATAGAAGCCCTACCTCTACTGATGCCTTTAAGACCTAGAAATAAAACAACATACTTTAGAGACAATATTAGTATAGAAGGTAATATAAAGGCTGGTCTTTATTGGAGGCCTCCAGGGGCAGATATGGAAAAATTCCCATCCCTACATGGGGTGAATACAGTTTTATAGGTTTAGCAAATTAGCAAAATTGACAAGAATCCTCAATTAGGACCACAAGTGATGAGGTAATTCCTTCCTTTTGATTCCACCTCTGTAGCCCCCTCCTTTAGATAGGAACTAAACTTTGTTTATGAAAATGTGTCTGGGGAGGGTATTTCATGTTTGGGTCCCAGACAGCCAAGATAAGATAGGTACTTTGGACTCCCTGGGGTTTGGAGCCTCTGGAATGTGTTTTGTCTTTCTACCTATCAGGATAGGGAAAAGGTAGGGAAAAGTACTGGAGCTAGATAGGAACTATATAACTATACAACAACAGAGCTACCAATATATATGAAGGAAATATAAAAGCAAACATCATTCTGGCATCACTACCAGCAGGGACATCAGCTCAGAAGGCAGAGATAATCACTTTAATCCGTACCTCCTGACTAGCTCGAGGAAAAAGAACGAATATATGGACAGATTCCAAGTATTCCTTTGGAGTAATATGCACCCATGAA
Source organism: Sturnus vulgaris (assembly GCF_052056855.1). NCBI lineage: Eukaryota > Metazoa > Chordata > Aves > Passeriformes > Sturnidae > Sturnus > Sturnus vulgaris. The sequence goes on from NC_142282.1 coordinate 62,551,371, forward strand.
GCAGTTTGGAAAGAAAGATAACTATTGACAACTCAAGGAAAGAAGATTAAGCATTCTGAGGAAATTGTAAAACTGCTGGAGGCAGTACTGTCGCTGTATGCTATAGGGAGCGGCAAAGAAATCAACAACGAGGCTTTGTCTCAGAAAGTATGTCCTAATTTAGGGCAAATTTGGGAGGAAACCTCTGAATGAGGTCCCTCTAGGAAAAAAAGAAAAGATCCAAGCAGTCCCTCCCCCAGTCGGCTTGGGAAAAAAAAAATCCTCGGAGAGAAGTGGAAAAAAGAAAAACTGTTTATTCAACAGGCAACACACCTCCCAGCACGAAAATGAACAATACCAAACAGCAAAACCTCTCGCCATTCCGAAGAGATGACAGATTTAGAAGAGTTCTTTCCTTGGGTTGCCCGGCTTACTAAGTCTGTTCTCAGTCCCTCCTGTGCTGGGAAATGCTGAGGCCCAGGCCAGGCCCGGTGGGCCACAGGTGTGAACTCCTGGTGCTCTTCCAGGTTTTCAGTCCAGAGCAGGTTCAAACAGTTCCAGGAGAAAAGAAAAAAGGAAAAAAAAAAACAATCCAGGGGGCTTCTCTGCCTCAGCTAGCCAGAAAAACTAACCAAGAGCAAAGGAGAGCTCTGTCTCGCTGTCCACCGCAGACAACACAGTCCGTGTGCAGGAATGCGAGGGAGCCAGTGCAGTCTCTGATAACAAACTCTGCACTTCTTCTTTCCCCCCATCACTCCTGGAACCAGTCTTAAAGTTGCAGAATTTAATATTCAACACCAACAGAACAGACGATTTGGGGATATAGGCATCATACAGTCACCCCAAGACAGAGTAGAAGGAGCTGTGGGGGTGTATGCTGGGCTTTGCACCACTTATTAGTAGTTTGTCATCAGTCTCGTCTGTTTTCCCTCAGAGCCAGGATTATTAGAAAGGCGATTGAGATGATTCTCGTGTTTGGACTTGGATATTTATTGTATCTTATCAAAATTTACAGAAAGTATGACAGCACCTCTAGCTCCTTGCTAGAAGTAGGGAAAAATGGCCACAGCTGAGCCTACTTCAAGGCCTTTTAAAGCTAAACAAACCAATAGAAGTTTAACACCTATATTATTTATCCTTTTGACCCAATAATAGATTCCCATGACCCTTAGAGTGGCATTAGACTGACCAACCAAAGACAACTACCTAAGTTCTGTGAAGAAGATGGCAGAAGAAGAAGATGAATAAAGAAAAAGACACCACCCAAAATTTTCCATCTTGTCCCATATCCACCACTATACTATAAAACCCTCAAATTTAAAACCCATCACCCAGTGAAAACACACACATCTAACCCACTACACATTTGTGATTTCTAACTCATTATTCATATTTACAAGCCTTCTCCAAGGTTTCAGGTCCAGAGCAGTGTTTTCCAGGGGGGCTGTGCCTGGAAGCACAGAAAGCTCAGAAACTCCAGATTCCTGAGATCCAACAGGAGCGATTTATTGTAGTACACACATTTTATGGACTATTTCACTGAACCAAGAATAGGGTCAGCTTATTGGTCCAAGACAACACCTCTTACAAACATGCTTTTACCAAAACATCACGTTTCACACTCATGCATCCTGTCAACAACACCAGGTGCAACTTTTGTTATTAATTCTTTTCTTTCTATTTTCTTTCAAGCACCTGGGAAACTGCTGTTTTCCCAGGCTCCAGTATCCACACAGTACTACTACCTCAGGAGGTTGCAATTAGGCACTACAAAGGACATCAGAAAGAAAAAATGGACCAAGAAAGAGGTAACAGATTGGCTGACCAGACTGCAAAAAGAATAACAGAACAAAGCAATACTGAGATTCAGGCATTAATTCCTGAAAGTAAAGTACAATATAACAATAATATATCATATACTCAGAAAGATCTAGAATTTGTAACAGCACAGCCAGTCTGTAACTAGGCAAATAATTCATCCATAATTAAGAAACCCAGTTCGGCTAACCTGGTTAGATAAACAGGTCCCTGTGTGAACAATGATAGGATATATTCAAACCCAAACAGGGACTTCACCCAATCACATTCCATCCTAAGCTGCAGACTTCTCAGTGGTCAGAAAGCTGGGTCGTCCGAGATCCCAAACAATCAGCTGTCTAAACCCGGGAAATTCAAACCCTCTATAAAAAAGGGCAGCCATAATAAACTGAGTGCTGTTTGTTGAGGATGCTCAGTAAATTCATGTCATCTCTGTCTCCAACCATTGACCCCATCGTAACAAGAATTAGCAAAGGATTTGCAAGCAAAACTAAAAAGTAATATTTATGTATCTCCTCAGAGATAAATAATCATGCCTAAAAGAGCATTATGAAAATTAGTTAAAGATTAATATAATAATGTACACTGGGGAGGAGATACCTTACATAATTATTTGATAAGGATAGTAGTGGAATGTAACCTGTACTTACTGTAAAGCAAGTAACCCAAGGGTGTGAGATATGTCTTAGAACCAATCCACAAACTAAGAATAGAGTTGAACTTAGCACAGTAGGCAAGGGACAATATCCTGGATGACACTGGCAAATTGACTTTTCTGAACTTCCAACAAAGGAGAGCATAAATACCTTTTAATATTAACTGATACCTTCTCAGCCGTGCCTGAGGCATTCCCAACTCGAACAAATAAAGACAAAGAAGTTGTCAAAGTTTTATTAAACAACATAATATCTTGGTTTGGAGTGCCTTTAGACATCTCTTCCAATCAAGAGCCACATTTTATAGCAAAAATTGTACAACAGTTCTGCAATACTCTCCAAATCAACTGGCACTTACACAAGCCATATCGGCCCCAGGCCAGTGGCCAGGTAGAAAAGATTAATCTAAGAAAACAACAAATAGTCAAAATTGGATGAGAGGCCAATGTACCTTGGGCCCAGGCCCTACATTTGGCTTTACTGTGGATTTGAGTAAAACCAAGGACAAAAGAAAAACTGAGTCCCTTTGAAATATTGTATGGGAGACCATATAAGCACAACCATCAAGGGGAAGATATGGTACAACTTGGGGAGGAGTATCTCCAGGACTATGTTGTCCAGCTAACACAACAGCTGCAGAAAATAAATCAACACATTTTGAGCATGCAAGCAAGAAAATTAGGTACTCCTCTCCACAATATCAAACCTGAGGACCAGGTGTACATAAAATCAGTTTAAGGAAACCCCCTTATAACAAAATGGAAAGGACCCTATTTGGTACTTTTAACCACTTATACATCTGTTAAGCTTAAAGGGTTAACCTCTTGGATACATTATTCCAGAATTAAAAGGCTTCCACAAAAGACAAGTGGAGTCCAAAAATGGACCTCAGAAAGAACAGGAGAAACCAAGATGCATTTCACATTATCATAGTCTTCCAGATACTTCTAATTGAAATCCAAGCCACAGTAGATGACTGTCACTACCATCAAGATCTCCTTGGCCTGCAAAATCCTGGCAGATGGAACACTCAAGCATACTCAGGATGTAATGGGGTAAAAGGGACTAAAAAAGTAAAAACACTTTACATAATTTTTAAAACTAACAATCAAGTGGTTGAAGAGTGGGGAAAACCTGAATCCATGCCCGCCTTTCTTGCCTCACCTGAAAGTAAGATGTCTATGGCTTGTAAATTTGAAACTCATAAACCTCTTGTAAATGAAATTACTACAGTGACCATGCACTTCTATGACCTTTCTAAGTGTGTGAATTCACTTTCATGTAATTCCTATGAGAATCTTTGTGCTATGCAAATTAAAATAAGAGACTATAACCTAGTGCAAGACAGTGCCCTTCTTCTGCAATGCATAATTTGGGTGAATGGACTATCATCATATAGAGATATAGTAATTGAACCTGTCAATAATCCAACCCAACAACTATTGTTTCCAACAGTCAACTTTTGTGCAACTAGAATAATAAATTATACTAGTTGTACACTTAGTACATGAAACAAGTCTTATATAGAATCTGCTTTTGAGAATCGAATTTCATTCTTGGAGTATTCCAGGCCACCAAAAATATTAACCAACCCGGCTAGAGGGGTAGCCTGGAACATAATCACCTTATTAGGGTATATCATGCCCAATTCCATGGTGATGTGGTGATGACCCAGATATATATGAAATCCTGGTAGCACTACTACATCCTCTTATGGACCGAAGTACTCAGAACACTCAACTATTTGTATTGAAAACTTTAATAAAATAAGTATCCTTTATAATATTACCAGAAGCCAGTGCAATATTTCTGAATGTTTTGGAAATGCTTGCCTAAAATTAGTCAACGTATCTGAAGAAACCACAGTTACATGCTTTGGGTACTCGACAATGAGCAAAACCAAATAGGTCGCACAACAGGCATTTAAAATTAAAATAAAAAAGAACAACTTTACATTAACAAACAACTCTGTTGCATGGGACTCATATGCAAAACAATATAATCTTTCACTTGCAAGTCCCTATGTAGTAATACAAAAAAATGAACAATTCTTACTTCTAAATACACAATACTCTCTGAAAAAGCTAGAGGTAAAGTGTTGGCGTATGAATGTGATACTCTCAAGCTGAGAGAAAAATGAATCTGTTTATTGCAGAGTTAAGACAGTACTTATACTTTTAGTGTGAGAATCTCTGTTCAGTCCTTTGCACGTGTCCTGGGGTGACTGTATACTGTATTCTCCTACCATCTGCTTTGTGCCCCCAGACATGGGTCCTGTAGCTTTAAGCTCGAAGGGGGGGGGGGGGGAGGCAAGGGGGGAGGAGGTGGAATTCTTTCGGTGGTGGCTGTGTTCAAAACACAGATAACTCACTCATTTTTTTTCCCAGCTCCCAGTTCTCTCGGCTCTTTTCTCCAGAGAGACAGAGATATTTTTTCTTTGCTTTTTTAGCTAGTTTTTTTTTGTTAACTGAGGCAAGAAGTTTTTCCTGGGACTATGGATACTTCTTCTCCTGGAACTGTTCAACTTTGCTATGGTCCAGAAAAATGTTGCCGAGAGTCCCATGCCGCGGCCCGAAGGGCCCCGGGAAGCCACACCCAAGCTTTGGAGAGACCAGAGCCACACCTACAGAAAGGACTCTGAATCTACCAGTTTTCCTTTACAACGAGAAGGTTTATTCTCTAACATTATTAATTCCTTTTTTCCCCTTTTTGACTGCTTGCATCCTGCTTGTTAAATAAACAGGGGTTTTTTTTCACTTTCCTCCAGAGATTATTTTTCAAACGTGGATGGGGGAGGGGTTGCTGAAACCTGCCTTCTATTAGAGGACACTTTCATTCCGGGATGTTTCCTCCCAATTTGTCTCAAATCAAGACAAATAAATTTGATGCATTGGCTGGGAAAGTGAAAAAAACTGTACTAATTACATTTTGGTTTTAATCACTTGGTATTGGGGTAAAGCAGTCAGTAGACATCATGTGGTTTGATGTAATAATGTCTCTCTGGTCTCTAGGCCTGTTTGAGGTACTAATGTCTTTCTGGTCCCTAGGCCTGTTTGCCTATCCACAGATAGCATCAATTTTGTCCCTGGCACATAATTTTACAGAGCAGGGGCATGAATCAGGCTTGCTATTTGGATGTTCTTGGGGATAATGATTTATAGTAGATTAACAAAGGTACTGGGAGTTGTTAGAAATGCGTATGGACTATTGTTTCTCCGTTCTAGTCTCCCTTCTAGTCTCAGTAGCCTGTTTTGGGGGTTTATTAGTAATTACACACAGTTTTTTAGAGGAGAAGCAGGGGATGAGGTTTCCCAGCCTTTCATCTCCTTCCCCTTTAAATCTGGTATGTCACCTTTTGAGAATGTTCAGTTTCCCCCGGATGTTAAAGAGACCACCTTCCTGGTGTTTTATCTGGTAGACTTCCTCTATATGGTCTGCAGCTTGCATAGAACCAGGGCTGAGATGTCCAGAGGGGCTGATGAGACACCTGCCCCAGGTGTGGAAAATCCTGAGTGATGTGGGGAATGGGAGAAGATGGGCCAAACCCTGAAGGAATTCTCTGACCCGATAGCTTGGAACTTCCCCCCTGAACAAATTCAGAACCCAGATGAGGTGGGGAAATATCTGAAAGAGAAGTGCAATGACAACTCTAAGGAGAAAAAGATCATTGCAATATGCTGGGCCTTGGCATATGCTTACCGCACACTGATAGATACTGTAGGGCAGCAGATAAAGGCATAGGGGTGGGAAGATAAATCAGCAGACACCCCAGTCAGGCTGCAGCTAAACCAGACAGCCAGCCTAAGCCAATGGCAGTTACTCCTATCCAGAGAAGAAAACATAAAACCAAATCCAATCGCCTGGTGGATGATGATGATGCAGAGGGAGGACCCTCAAAGCCAGCAGAGGACTCATAACCAGAAATCATTATGGAATCCCTGTCCATGAAGGACCTTCGTGGCCTAAGAAAGGATTACGCTTGATGGTCTGATGAATCTATATTAAGTTGGTTAGCCTGTCTTTGGGATGCTGCAGGTGAGGCTACAATTCTGGACGATACTAAAGCAAGCATTTGGGATCCCTATCACATGATCCAGCTATCGACCAAGGGATGGTAAGGTGGTCTGAACCTCTCAGTCTCTGGATATGGGTCTTGAGAAGTGTGGGGCAAAGATATCTGTGTGCAGATGATCTCTATATGCAGCAAACCCAGTGGAAGACCACAGAACAATGGATTCAACGCCTGAGAGAACTGGCAGTGGTAGAGATTATTTTCTCAGATGACCCAACAATTAGAAGTCCAGACTTGGTAAGAAGTACCCCAGTGATGAGACTAAAACTCGTACGACTTGAGACACAAGAATACACTTCTGCTTTAGCAATGATGAAGCAGAATGAAGGGGATGAGACTGTGCTTGCTATGGTGAGGAAGCTGTGAGCATATGCAGATGCTATGCATGGCCCAACACATGCAAGAATTGCAGCTATGGAAATACGTCTGAAGAAAATGGAAGATAGGATGGAGGAGAATCACCAGAAACTCGAGAAGAAGATTGATGAGAACCTTTTCCAGATCTCGTCAGTACAGACCAGAGGTTCTGTTACCAGATGCAGATATCCCCAGATAGGGAGAGTACACCCCACGAGCCGAGCTATGGTTTTTCCTGTGTGATTGTAGGGAAAACATGAGAAAGTGGGATGGAAAACCCACCGCTGCTCTGGCAGCACAAGTGCATGAATTGAAGGAGGGTAAGACTCAGAGAGCAAGTTCCACCAGAAAGGAAGCAGCTCCAGTTTCCCATAGTCAAACTGCCAGGTATGATGGAAGAGAAGATGACACGTCCAATCCCCTTGAAGGAACCTCTAAAATATATGCCCAGGGAAGGAAGGAAGGAAGGAAGGAAGGAAGGAAGGAAGGAAGGAAGGAAGGAAGGAAGGAAGGAAGGAAAACCAGGATAACCAGGACTAGAGGGGCTCTGCCTCTAGCCAGGTAGAGGCCAGAGAATATTGTGTCTTTTGGACTGTGTGGATTCGTTGGCCTGGTACATCAGAACCACAAAAATATGAGGCTTTGGTCAACACTGGTGAGCAGTGCACACTAATCCCATCAAGACGTGGGGGCAGAATCTGTTTCTATTGCTGGCGTGACAGGGGGATCACAGGATTTGACTTTGGTGGAAGCTGAGGTGAGCCTAACTGGAAAGGAGTGGAAGAAACATTCCATTGTGACTGGCCCAGAGGCCCCGTGCATTTTGGGCATAGATTTCCTCCAAAGAGGATATTTCAAAGACCCAAGGGGACTCAGGTGGGAATTTGGGATATCTGCTGTGGAGACAGAAGGTGTTAAGCAACTGAACACCTTGCCTAGACTATCAGAGAATCCAAGTGCAGAAGGCTTTCTGTGGGGGGAAGAACAACAAGTACCAATTGCCACCACGACAGTGCACCACCAGCAGTACCAGACAACTCAAGATACTGTGATTCCCATCCACAAGATGATCCGTGAGCTGGAGAGCCAAGGGGTGGTCAGCAAAACCCACTCACCCTTCAACAGCCCCATCTGGCCTGTGGGTAAATCTGAAGGAGAATGGAGATTGACTGTGGACTATCGTGCCTTGAATGAAGTGACTCCACCATTGAGCGCTGCTGTGCTGGACATGCTGGAACTCCAGTACGAGCTGGAGTCCAAGGCAGTCAAGTGGTACGCTGCTATTGACAGTGCCAATACGTTTTTCTTCATTCCTCTGGCAGCAGAATGCAGGCCTCAGTTTGCCTTCACCTGGAGGGATGTGCAGTACACCTGGAACCGACTGCCCCAGGGGTGGAAGCACAGTCCTACCATTTGCCATGGACTGATCCAGGCTGCACTAGAAAAGGATGAGGCTCCAGAACACGTGCAGTACATTGACAACATCATTGTATGGGGGAATACAGCAGCAGAAGTTTTTGAGAAAGGAGAGAAAATCACCCAGGTTCTCCTGAAAGCTGGTTTCGCCATCAAAAAGAGCAAAGTCAAGGGACTTGCTTGAGAGATACAGTTCCTGGGAGTGAAGTGGCAGATTACTACTGAGCTCATCAATAAGATCACAGCAATGTGTCCACCCACCAACAAGAAGGAAATACAGGCTTTCCTAGGTGCCATAGGCTTTTGGAGAATGCACATTCCTGTGTACAGTCAGATTGTGAGCTCTATGTGGTCACCCGCAAGAAGAATAATTTCCACTGGGGCCCTGAACAGCAACAAGCCTTTGCCCAGATCAAGGAGGAGATCGCTCATGCAGTAGCCCTTGGCCCAGTCAGGACAGGACCAGAAGTGAAGAACGTACTCTACTCTGCACCTAGAAGCCTTGGTCTGTCTTGGAGCCTTTTGCAGAAGGTGCCTGGTGAGACTCAAGATCAATCACTGGGATTCTGGAGCCGAAGTTATAGAGCGGTCGAAGCCAGTTACAAGGCATGAGAGAAGGAAATCTTGGCAGCCTATGAAGGAGTCCAAGACACCTCAGAGATAATCGACACTGAAGCACAACTCCTCCTGGCATTCTGACTACCAGTGCTGGAGTGGATGTTCAAAGCCAAGATTCCCTCTACCCACCATGCCACCAATGCCACATGGAGCAAATGGATTGCTCTCATCACATGGCACTCCCATATTGGAAAACTGAATTGCCTTGGGATCTTGGAAATAATTACAAACTGGCCCAAAGGTGAAAACTTTGGTCTTGCTGACAAAGAAAAACAAGAACAAGTGACACATGCTGACAAAGCTCCACCATACAACCAACTGCCAGCAGAAGAAACACTCTATGCTCTTTTTACTCATGGTTCTTGCCACATCGTGGGGATGAACCAGAAGTGGAAAGCAGCTGTATGGAGCCCAACATGACATGTCACAGAAGCTACTGAAGGAGAAGGTGGATCAAGTCAACTTGCTGAACTCAAAGCCGTTCAACTGGCCTTGGACGTTGATGAAAGAGAGAAGTGGCCAAAGCTCTACCTTTACACTGATTCATGGACGGTAGCCAATGATCTGTGGAGATGGCTGGAAAAGTGGAAAAAGGCTAATTGACAGCTATTACATTAGCGGGTCGTGGTTGGAGACAGAGAACACAGACTGCTCTAGGGTCCTCAACAAACAACGTTTTTTATTGTTCAGAATTTCTTTTTATAGGGCATCCAAAAGTCCCGGGTATACACATGTGATTGGCTGAGGTCTCAACACCACCTACTCCCCTGACCAATGACACATCTCCATTTAGGGCTCAATGAATGGCTGGGATCCTTTGTATGTGTTCAAATCTATCCTATCATTGTTCACCGAGGGACCTGTCCACCTCTAGGCTGGTTGAGTTCGGAGCAGCAGCTTCAGACTAGCTCCTATGTGACAGGCAGCATAGAAGAAAACCAATCTGGGCTGCTGATGAGTGGAAAGACATTGCCACTCAGGTAGAGAAGCTACCTGTGGAAGTCCATCATGTAGATTCTCATGTTTCTAAGAGTAGGGCTAATGAGGAGCACAGAAAGAATGCGCAGGTAGATCAGGCTGCAAAGATAGAGGTGTCAAAGATAGACTTAGATTGGCAACACCAGGGAGAGTCATTCTTAGCTCGATGGGCTCATGATGCCTCAGGTCATCAGGGTAGAGATGCCATCTATAAGTGGGCACGAGACCAAGGGGTGGATCTAACCATGGACAGTGTTTCTCAGATTATCCATGACTGAGATGTATGCTGCGATCAAGCAGGCCAAGTATGTGAAACTGCTATGGTATAGGGGGTGGTGGTCCAAATATAAGTATGGAGAGGCCTGGCAGATTGATTACATTACACTGACCCAGACATGCCAAGGTAAGCGCTATGTGCTCTAAATGATAGAAGCTACCACTGGATTGTTGGAAACCTACCCTTTGCCTCATGCTGCTGCCCGTAACACCATCCTAGGCCTTGAAAAGCAAGTCCTTTGGAGGTGTGGTACCCCTGAGAGGATTGAGTCCAACAACATGACTAATTTCAAAAACAGCCTTATAAACACCTGGGCTAGGGAACATGGCATTGAGTGGGTGTACCCTACCATGCACCAGCTGCAGGCAAAGTGGAGAGGTACGATGGGCTGTTAAAAACCACTTTGAAAGCATTGGGTGGGGATCTTTCAAAAATTGGGAGCAGCATCTAGCAAAGGCCACCAGGTTAGTTAATGGCCGAGGCTCCACCAACTGAGCAGACCCTGCCCAATCTAAGTCCCTGCATATAGTAAACAGAGACAAGGTCCCAGTGGTTCATGTTAGAGGTCTGTTAGGGAAGACTATTTGGATCAATTCTGTTTCAAGTACAGACAAACCCATCCGTGGGGTTGTCTTTGCTCAGGGATCAGGTTGCACATGGCAGATAATGCAGAAAGGTGGAACAAGATGATGTGTACCCCAGGGAGATCTGATTGTTGGGTGAGAACCATGTGTAAATATCACTCTGCTGAATGTCACTGCCATTGTCTGTATATATCTGTATACTGTATATATGTGTATATATATATATATAATATCTATTTATAAATGTGTGTGTGTGTAGAGTTAGAATATATATTAGTTTTGGTAGTAAGCTGACGATATGGGGATAAGGGGTGGAAGTTTATAAAGCAGCCACCCCTGATTACAGTACCCTATAAGAGTCTCTTTCATAGAATCACAGAATTACAAGGTTGGAAGAGACCTTCAAGATCATCGAGTCCAACCCATGTCCCAACACCTCAACTAAACCAGGGCACCAAGTGCCATATCCAGTCTTTTTTAAAACACATCCAGGGATGGGGACTCCACCACCTCCTCAGGCAGACAATTACAATACTTGATGACTCTTTTTGTAAAGAACGTTTTCCTAATATCCAACCTATATTTCCCTTGGCACAGCTTAAGGCTGCATCCTCTCCTTCTGTCAGTTGCTGCCTGAAGAAAGAGACTGACCATCACTTGACTACAATCACCTTTCAAGAAGTTGTAGAGAGTGATAAGGTCACCTCTGAGTCTTCGTTTCTCCAGGCTAAACAACCCCAGCTCCTTCTGTCCTTCCTGATAGGGCTTGTGTTCCAAGCCCCTCACCAACCTTGTTGCCCTCTGGAAGCACTCAAGTGTCTCAACGTCCTTCCTAAACTGAGGGGCCCAGAACTGGACACAGTACTCAAGGTGTGGCCTCACCGGTGCCAAGTACAGGGGAAGAATGACCTCCCTGTCTCGGTTTGAAAGACAGGTGTCTGCTAGGGAAAGCAGGACCCTGCCTTGTATTGGACAATGTAAATCCCCTCCCTCCGAATTATTAGAATTTTAAAATTAAGGGGGTCTCAGGCAAAGATATGAGGATAGGAATATCAGTTCTTTACTAGTATGTATAACAAGGCAAACAAAACAACCACTATGGAATTAATAACAAACAGAACCAGGGACACTGTGATAGTCTTCTCAGCCAAGATGGGAAAGGAAGGAGGAGAGGTTTTGCTTCACAAAACCATGTGGCAACAGATCCTGGTGCCCCTGCAGGATTCTGAAGAGCACTAAGCTGGAATGGCAGGAATGAGCAAAAGATCCCGGGCTGGTGGACGAAATGTATCAGAAACTCTGCGGCAGTAGTTGGAACTGCTGGATGTCCCAGCAAGGCAGGGCAGTGCTGGGTTATGGCGTAGCGAAACCCAGAGCAGTGCCAAAGAAGTGGTGGGGGTGAGGTAGCAGCGACCCAGCTCCCAGCAGGGCAGGGAGAGGTGGGCTCAGGATTCCCGGGCACCCAAGCAGATGGTGATAGGTCCCTCTTTTAGTGAGGTAGGTGTTAATAAGATGCCAGGTCAGTGGCTGCTCTCACGAGCAGAGGCTCACCCCACAGAAGAAGAAGAAGAAGAAGAAGAAGAAGAAGAAGAAGAAGAACAAGAACAAGAACAAGAACAAGAAGAACAAGAAAAACAAGAATAAGAGGAAGAAGAACCTCCAGACTGGGTTATGGTGAATTCCTTTCCCCAAGCAACAGCAGCTCTGAGCGTCCTCCTCTGAAGCCACAGAGTGAGAAAGCTAGCAGCTGCCCCCACCCCTGCCCTCCTTTTACCTGGGCCGAGACAACCCTTTCTTTTCTCAAGTACCCATAAGTACCAGCAGTCAGCATTTCCCAGCAACTCATGGGAAAAATTCTATAGGTAAGAAGGAACAAAAGAAAAGAAACCTAACCACCAACACCTCCCTGGTCCTGCTGACCACAAAATTTCTTATACAGGCCAGGATGCCTTTGGCCTTCTTGGCCACCAGGGCACACTGCTGGCTCATGTTCAGTCGGCTGTCGACCACTATCCCCAGGTCCCTTTCTGCCTGGGTACTGTCCAGCCACACTGTCCCCAGTTACAGGGGGTTATTGTGGCCAAAATGCAGGACTTGGCACTTGGACTTATTAAACTTCATCTTACTGGATTCTGCCCATCTATCCAACCATTCCAAGTCTTTCTGCAGAACCCTCCTACCTTCCAACAGATCAACACATGCTCCCAGCTTAGTGTCATCAGCAAATTTACTAATGAAAGACTCAATACCCTCATCCATGTGGTCAATGAAAATATTGAACAGAACTGGCCCCAGCACAGATCCCTGAGGAACATCAGTAGTGACTGGCCATCTTGTAAGTGCTGCGTGATGACCCTCTATATAAACTGTTGCAGGAACTATTTCATTAGGTTCCTATAATAAGCTGATTTTTCAAATCAGTCCCTAAAAGTTAATCTTAGAGGCCATATTATAGTTCCTTAATAAAAGACTGGATGCTCAGAACCACCACATGCTCCATATTTGCTCTAGATTTAAGGAAAATGGTGTTTACATGTCCAGAAATACTGTTAAAATCCAGTAAAATTCTCTAGCTCTAAAATGAGCAGGAGTAGATAGTGCCTTAAGATAAAATCCAGGAGTACTTTTCTTACCCCATGCTCTCTCCACAGGTGAGAAAACATCTCTAAGTAAGAGAATGCAAGATAATGCAAACTATATTACCTGAAGGTGAGCAACAGCACAGAAAGAAATAGATTAAACTGTCTGAATTAAAAGGGTATCATAGAATCATGCTCTCCAGCTAGATACTGCAAAATTGTCAATGACTAAAAAGTATCTTAAGTATGATATACACACTTAGATATTCAGCTAGTGAAAACAATTACAGCCACACGCATTTTACAGGGAGACTCATATAAAGAGATATTCTACATCTCTGCACAACAGAATGCAAATCTGTTAGTCAGTGAGCACAGATGTAGTTCACTTTAATTGAAAGCTGCTGTAATTTGAGTAAATTTTAAGAGCTGAGTAATCTGAACCTGATAAATATTGTTCTATTCTGACCTGAAGTGCACTAATGCAGACTTTCAGTAACAGAGAAAAATTTTCCAACTTCGAAAAGGAAGTATAGCAGATTCATAAGCATTAAACTGCACTACTTAACTAACTTGTTGGTTCTTTCTTATGTAGTGAGCTCATACAAGTTTTCAGGTACTTCTGATACCAGAGTTAAACTATAAGGTAAGATGCACAAAATCCACTGTTAAAACCTACAATATTGGATTTTGCATTTATGTATTAGCTTTTGTATTATGATATTGACCATAAATATTCGGATATAGTACAATGTATAACTCTTTTTAGCTGCTCATTAGTATAACATAATCTATTAGTTTAAGTATGTACCATATAGTTTATAGAAATAGTGGTGTGATGAATGTATTATATCGTAGGCCTTAGCAAAACACAAAATGTTAAAATGCTAAGAGAATGGTGGGAAACAATTATGTTGATTCCCACATCTGCTGACTGACCTCTCCAAGAGATAACAGTGACAAAAAACAGAGCACAGGAAAAGAATCGGAGAAGAATTTGTTAACTCCTTGTCAGAGAATGTGGAACAACAGGATAGAGACACGAGAAGAAATAAAACGTATCAATTTGATTTACAAGATGTCATGCAAATAAGTTAGAGTGTAAAGAAAACAAATAAAAGAGTTCCTGAAACATCAAAAGCTCACAAGAATGTCTGTATAATGTATGAAGCATATGAATATGTATGTACCTCAGTAATGTAACAGTATAAAGATCACACTTTCTGACTTTATGCTTTTTGGCCAAACACCAAAGGCACGCCAGTGCTGGTTAATTTTTTTATTTTTGTCCTTGTTTTATCTCTTATTAATTTTTTTTTTTAAATTCCAAATCGCAAATCTTATTTTTCACATCCACTGTCATTAGAGAAGTTTTAAAATGAATTTTTTATTTAATGTGGTATAAATTACTCTACTAAAGTCATACAAGACTCTCCTCTAAATTAACTTCAAAAGAAATTCCAGAGAAATTTTCTAAATAATCCAATTGTGTAAGACTAGTTTAAATAACTAAAGTTCTAGTTACAGAAAAATGGCTTTTCTTTCTAACAGGAACCAAGTTCACTTTTACTGATTAATCATGCTCAGCAACGGTATAGAAATAGAAAAGCATATATGTTTACAGGTGAACCTATACCAGTGGTGCTAAATTAATAACAAATTAAATGCAAACAGACTACAGCAAGAATTTTTTTTCCTCCTTCCCTCAGATACAGCTGTCATCCCCAAGCAAGAGAACCATGATATTTTTAGAAAGGACCAACACAGGCACTGATACTGGAAGATCAGCACAACAACAGATCTTCAGACAAAGGCACTTAGAGTCTAAAAAACCAAATGGAAACATTAAGTTTATACTGAATAAGACTATAACAAAGGATCCAAAAAGTATTACCAAGTTTTTTTGGTGAATTGGCTATTTGGTATGGGACATCAAAAGCACAAATTGTGATATCTTAATAAATTTTATCCTTGCTGTTTTAGAACACTAGTCAAGATTCCTAACACTACTGTTTATCCAACTACCATTAAAAGAGTGTTGTATTGCAGTAAGAAATTATTTTATATTTACACTGAAGGGTGTATCCCGTTCTCGCCTACCAAGTTGTGGCATGGTAGAGTCCTTCCTTTCTCCCCTCCCCGTCAGCGGTGTCCCATCGGTTGAGGGTCTGTTCTTCCCCTCCCCTTTCCCTGAGTGTTGTAACTCCCTAGATGTATTGAAAATGGTAGATTCCGTGACCCCTGCAATCTCCTGTGGCCTGGTCCCTCTCCCCTCTGGCCATGCTTAGTTGGCTGAGATCCAATTTCTTCCCGCCCCCTTACAGACCCTAGAAAAGACATATGTCCCCTGACCTCGCCCTCTTTTCGCTCCTGGAGGACCACAAGAAATAAACCTCAGATTCTCCCCAGGGGGAGAAAAAGCCTCTTGTTATCTTTTATTCACCTTCATGTGGCGGATCCCTGAGGCTTCATCCTAACATCTGAGCTAGTCGGGAACAAGGGTGAAGTCTCAGTGGGACAAGCAACAGTTGGCGCTCACGTGGATGGGTCTCTACAGATTTAGAGAACCCCACGACTGGCTGTGACTCCCATTTTCAGGATTCAATAAGCCTTTGAGCTGATCAACTTCCTTAAATTTCTTTGAGCTGCGTTTTGCGCAGTTGGGAGACTTGAAGGACGAATCGGGAGCGTCTCAGTAGCCCAGGCAGGTCGGTTCTGGACGGAGACCCACTACAGTTACACAGAAGCCTATGCCTGCAAGAAAAAGGGTGAGTGTAAGCCTCCTTTCGAGGTGGGGTGGGTTCCCCTGAGCTCCGCAGGGGGTCTCGCTGGTGGCATTTAGCCAACGTGGTGCCGATTGTGAGAGGCGGCGGCAGCATGGAGGTGTGGGTGGCACGTGCAGGCACGGCGCGTGCAGGGCGCAGCGCTCAGGCTGGGGGGGGGGCTGGATGCAGCCACCTCAGACACGGTGCGGCGCTGCAGGTGCCTGCTTTGATCGGTTTCAAAGCGGTGGCAGGGGGTTTTTGAGGCTTTTGTGGCTTTTTGCGACTTCGCTCGGCGGAATCGGCCCCAAAAGCGGCTCCAGCACTGCGTGGGTCTTGCCGACAAGAGCATCAGAATTAACATTGGATCCGCAGCTGGCAGAGCCTGAAAACCATGCTGTACGCGGCATATTTTAACAACTGGCTCTTTTTTCTGTGTTTTAAATGTACTGGGGTAGATATAGTGGCAGATTGTTATTAAAAATCATGGGCTCACAACAATCTACCCTACAAAAGAGTTTAAGTTCCCAGCTTAGGGAAATATTAAGTTCAGGAGATGTTTTAATCTCTAAGAAAAGATTAGCAGATTTTGCAAGCTGGCTGTCTGTGGAAAAATTGGACCTTGAATTGCAAGATATAAATTCGATTTAATTTTGGGATGAAATAGGGGATTTATTAACTTTAAAAGTGGAAAATGGAGAGGAAACAGGCTCTCTATTCCTCCCGATATTCTTACAAATTCAGAAACTTTTAATTCAGACAGAAAACAACAGGAAGCAACAGCAAAACAGCTCAGATTCACCTTCCCTTTCTCCAGAACCCTATAACCTGGAAATGGAGGGGACCCATGGGTCTCCCCGGGAACCGCAGGGCACTGTTATAAATAAGAGACAAAAGTCTCGATATTCAGTAAAATTTTGGATTGCTTTATTTGATATAGAAAGAGCAAGCAGCGCGCTGGGGAACGCGAGGGGTCACCGCCCACTCCACGCTCCACCGAACCTTGGTTTGCAGTCCCTTCTTATACAGTGGTTTCTCATTGTAATCAATAATTTTTGGGGTTTTTTTTGCTGTCATAATTTTGCTAGGTAAGCAGTGGTGGTCGAATAAACATCCTTATACAAATTCACAAAGCCTTTGGGTGATAATCAGTCACAGATAGCCATCTGGTCCTTGTAGATAACCACCAGAGAAGTTCTGGAAGTCTGGTCCTTGAGATAGGCAGCATTGATCAGACAAAGGCAGGAAGGGCTTTTTGGGAAGTTCGATTTCGCAAGCTGGTAGCTGATACAACTTATTTGAAAAACATAACATAATATAACATAATGTAATGTAACATAATACAACATAATATAACATAACAAGGTGATTTTAAACAGAATTATTTAATCATATAATTTCCTTTATCTAGTGTCCATGCTTCACTTCAGAGCTTAGTATTCTGGTTTATGCAAACCCCAATGCTTTTGTGATTAACACGAATCTTTTATCAATTGTCACAGCACCCAGCACAGCCGTAGCTGCTCTAGACCCCTGAGTCCTCCCCAGTATCCCGGTTCTGATGATTTTTCAAAAATTGTCAGCCATTCTTCCTTGTACCCTTCCCTCCCAAATGTTTTTCCTTCAGAGCAGTGTTCAGAAAGCTATAGGAGTGACCTCCCTTCCCTTCAGGGCAACGGCCACGTGGTTAAGCCTGAAGGGCCTGGGGGCAAGATCCAAGATGGCACTGGCCATGCGGTCTGTCCCCAGGGCACTGTAGAGCTAGTGGTGGGGGTCCCATATGCTGGCAGCCACATGTTTCCTCTGTCATCCCACATCCACCTTTACCCTCTGGTCCCTGCCCCTAACCCTTTCCCCTCCCATAACCCACTCCTGCCCTCGGCTGCCTTGCCCCCTCCCCCCTCCAAGAGCGTGCCCTGCATGACATCACCCTGCAACTCTGCCCACACGTGTTGCAACCCTGGTTCCCACAGCTACCCCTCCCCTGCTCCGGTTTCACATGCCTGCCCTCCAAGCTACTGCGGGAGTGGGGGGGGGGCAGTGGAGCCCCTGCTGGGTTCAGTGCCTGTAGGGATGGGGGTGGGGAGGGATCAGCTCACAGCCCCTGCGGGACAGATGGGGTCCCCGTGGTGGGGGAGGGTGGGCAGCCTCCCGGGCCCGGTGGGGGGGAGGGGGTTGCCCAGCCCTGGAAGTCAAAACCTGGGAGAAGAACATTTACCATCAGCTGCTCCCATGGTTTATCTCGGTATGAGAAATGGCAAGAGAAGTTAGCAGCCTTTGTCCTATCAAGATAAAAAGGAAATTTGTAAAGTACAGAGAGAATTTGGCAGAGGTAGTGTGTCTTGGTTTAATTTCAATTTCCTGGCCAATGCACCAAATTAATGTCTTCGTTTTGAGTTGCCAATTTAAATAAACTTATTTTTTCTCTTGTGAGACAGAACCAGGAGCAAACGAGCAAGGCAGGCCTAAAACTTGAGAGAGTATAAAAGAAAATTTATTAACTACACAAACAAAGAGAAAGGAAGAAAAATTCAGAATAAAATTTTTTTTCAGATCACTCCTTCCTTCCCTCTCCCAACTTTCATAACAACAAAACAAATATATAACAAATACTTTGGTCAGTCCCTAATTTAGTCTTTTTCAGTTCACTTCTGGAGAGAGAAGCTTCCTTTTGTTGAAAGTTGTAGGGATTTTTCCACAAGAAAGAAGAAGACAGTCCTCTTTTGGTTTTATCTCCCAACTCCACAACCGTCTCAAAGCTGTAGATGTGGGCCATGTCTGTCTCATGGGGTATTACTTTTAAGAACGAAATGTTCTACAGCAAAGGTTCTCTCTGTCTCCTTTCTCTCTGTTCAGGCTTCATCTTCAGAAAACTGAAATCCCCTTCTTTTCTCAGGGCTGAAATTCTCAACACAGGTGCTCTTTGGTCAAATCATCTATTAAAGGAACATTTCCATCCCCCCATGTCTTTTTCCATGGTTTATAGGAATATTCAGCACATCAGTTCATACCTACAATTTTACAAAAAGATTTTCAGCCATTTCAGCATCTTCTTATTCTCCTTCCATCTAAAAAACTTAGCTCTTACGTCACTGACTTCAGAAATCTTCATATTCCCTTTCATATTCAAAGGAAAGTCTGGAGGCTTTGCAAATCTTATCTGAGCACTAAAGAGTTAAAGTTTAACACAACTACAAAAGTTGGGCCAGGCTCAGGCCGTGCTGGGGGGGCGGCTGAGATGTCAATCAGCCTTTCTGGGGCTTAGCTGCAGCCCCACAGTGCTCATGGCCACCCGGGCAGGCCCGGCCCATCTGACAGCAGCAGGAGCTGCCCCCCCCCCACGCCAGAGCAGCAGGCCCGTGGAGGAGGAAGCTGTGAAGGTCTTATCACAGAACTTTTTATCCCCCCAGCCATCAGGTCCCCTCCTTTGCAAACGGGGCCCAAGCGGCCTCCCTAGCCCCCCCCCCCCCCCACATGGGAGGGGGAAGCTAGGGTTGATGTTACCTACTCAGGCGCCGGAAAGACAAAGAGACTCAGTTCTGGATTACCTCTTTCAAAATGTGTGTTCACAGAGCAAGCTAACTTTCTCTAATTGGCTGTTGCAGGTGTCCCAACCCCCACAGAGGAAATTCCCTTAGAGAGAACGTCTCTCTGAGTTTCTTCTTCCCAAGTCAACCTATCACATAGTGAAATCTTTAAAGGAATGATGAGAGCCACATTTAGCTCTAATGAACTAGTTCCGTATATCAAGGATCTTTTCTGATGACTGTTAACTCCCTCAGAATATGATCTATGGGAAAGCCTGTGGAAAAGATCTTTGAAAGTGCTTTTACAAAGCTCTGATGATGAGAAAGATGCTGATGATAATGAAATCACATATGAACACCTATGTGGGGAAAAGGATTGGCATTGCCCCGAAAAACAAACCAGAACACTATCCAAGTCTATCCCTGATAAAACATGCAATGTTGCAGAAAAGGCTTTTAATCAATTACCAACAATGGATGCCAAAGGTAGTTAGTTTAACATTAAACAGTTTGCTTCTGAGAATTTCTTAGAGTTTGTAGATCATCTTTGTGTGCAAGTGGAAAGACAGGTGTCTGATCCGGTGGTACAAGCCAAATTGATTAAGGAGATGGCTCAGAGGAATGCTAATGAAACCTGACACAGGGTTATCCTTAGTCTTCCCCTCGAGCCAGCACCTAGCTTAGCACAGATGATAGAAGCCTGCGCCAGGAAAGCAGAACTGCTCAGTGCACATGAGAGAAATCCTAGACTGGCACACCCAAAGGCCATGGCAGCTGTGACACCAGGAGCAAGGAAGCAACCAATGTCACCAGAGCAGCTGCAGCAGATCATCTGCTTCCAGTGCAAGAAGCCAGGACACTTCGCCAGAGACTGTCCACACAACCAGAAACAGAAGAAGACCAACAAACAAAAAAACTAGATCTACAGCGCGTACTCGGCATTAACACAATCGTGCGCTGGGCTATAAATACTGCAGGCTCCACACTCGCAAAAGTTGTTTTGTTAATAAACAAAAAGGGGGAGGATGGGATAGAGGGTATGGAAATGCAGGACAATCAAAATGTCAAATGTTCAATTAACAAGGTTTGGCTGCCACTAGGCCGTTTTAGGCTCATGACTACAAAAGGTTTTAATTTCAGGTCAGCTGATTAGACAGTCATTATAGTGGACCTACATAACAGCACACAGGAAGTGATGTTAAAGCACATGAAACTGGACAGTGAGGACTTTGTTGTCAGAGATACAGCACACACACCCCTAGAGATTGAGGTAGCTCCCATGACCATCAAGGGAAGCATAACCGGCCTCATTCTTCTGGCACGCTGTCTTCTACCACCATATTACCTGGTCAAGGGACAAATCCTCGCCCAGGTCATTCCCGTTCCAGCGGAGGTCCCAGTAGATGGAAAATCACCTGAAGTCTACAGGGCAGAAGTGGTGGGTGAAGAAAAGCCTTCTTTGGCATGCAACCTAACCCGTGGATCAGACCACCTCCATGTGGAAGGGGTACTGGACACAGGTGCCTATGTGACTATCATACCCGAGAGGATGTAGCTTTCACATTGGAGCTACGGCTGCGGCTGGCAAAATCCAAGGTGTAGGAGGGGTAAAGTTGGCAAAAATATCAAAAAGCATCATGCAAATTGAAGGGCCGGATGGAAAATTGGCTAGCATCCGTCCATTTGTTACAGACTATAAATGCCCTCTATAGGGGAGAGACACCATGTCCCAGTGGGGGGTGAAATTGATTATTCCTAAGACTTCTCAGGATTTTTAGAGGTGGCCACTGTAGAGCGCCCTACCCAAAAATTGAAATGGCGAGATTATATCCCAAAGTGGGTAGCACAGTGGCCGATGAGTAAGGAGAAGCTCAAGGCACTTGAAGAGCTTGTGGAGGAACAATTGGCTAAAGGCCACATAGAAGGGACCACAAATCCGTGGAATTTTCCTGTCTTTGTAATAAAGAAGGGGAAGGACAAGTGGAGGCTGCTCCATGAACTCCGGGAAATAAACAAAGTAATTGAGGATATGGGGACTCTCCAACCTGGGATGCCTTCTCCAACGATGCTTCCCAGAGATTGGCAATTGGCTGTTCTTGACACCAAGGACTGTTTCTTCCACATTCCCCTACACCCAGGGGATGCCCCACAGTTTGCCTTCTCGGTTCCTACCATCAATTGAGAAGCCCCAATGAAGCGCTACCACTGGAAAGTTCTGCCGCAAGGCATGAAATGTAGTCCCTCCATCTGCCAGTGGCATGTGGCCTCATTGCTGTCCCAGGTACGTGCCCAGAGAGGGGAGGCCATCATCCTTCATTACATGGATGATGTGCTAGTGCCTGCACCCGATAACTCTCTACTCCAAGACACACTTGACCTAGTGGTTAAAGTTTTTACCTCTGCTGGATTTGAATTGCAGGAGGACAAAGTCCAAAGGATGCCACCTTGGAAGTACCTGGGCTTGGAAATTACTGCACGGACCATTGTTCCGCAGAAATTGGAAATTAATTGTAATCCAAAAACCTTAGCAGATCTCCATTCCCTGTGTGGGTCTTTGAATTGGGTCAGGCCCTGGCTAGGCCTCACTAATGAGGACCTAGAACCTCTCTTCAATTTATTGAAAGGGGAGAGAGAGCTGCTTTCTCCCAGGGAATTGACCCCAGAGGCAAAGACTGCAATCGAAAAAGTACAGAAGACTTTAGGAGAGAGGCAAGCTCACTGTTACCAGTCCGAGCTGCCCTTCAAATTCATTGTCCTAGGAAAACTGCTACACTTACACAGGTTGATATTCCAATGGATCAAGGAGCAGAGAGAGTCACTCTTAATCATAGAGTGGGTCTTCCTCTCCCACCAAAGATCCAAAACTATCACTAAGCCACACGAGTTAATAGCTCAGCTGATTCGGAAAGCAAGGATCAGACTGTATGAACTAGCTGTTTGTGACTTCACATGTATTCACCTTCCAGTTAAACTGTCTGAGGAGGGGAGGAACTCTCCTGAGAGATTGACTAAAGAGATGTTTGAGCATTTGCTCCAGAGCAATGCCAGTCTCCAATTTTCCCTGCACAGCTATAGAGGACAAATATCAATCCATGCCCCGTGTCACAAGCTGTTTAATGAGGAATTCCACCTCATTCCTCATGAGAAGAGGAGTCGGAGACCACTCAAAGCTCTCACAGGGTTCATGGATGCATCCGGGGTCTCCCACAAGTCGGTGATGACTTGGAGAGATCCTCAGACTCAGCATTGGGAAGCTGATGTTGAGTTTGTGGAGGGATCACCCCAAGTAGCTGAACTGGCAGCAGCCGTGAGAGCCTTTGAGAAGTTCTCAGAGCCAATCAACTTGGTGACAGACTCAGCCTATGTAGCGGGGGTAGTGTCCAGGGCAGAGCAGGCAGTGCTCAGAGACATCAAGAATGAGCAGCTTTTCAGGTTGCTTTCCAAATTAATTTATTTGATTTCTCATAGAGAACATCCGTTCTATGTGATGCATGTGAGGTCACATACAGATTAGCCAGGCGAAAATGATGAAGGGAACCATCAGGCAGACTCCCTTGCAACCCCAGCAGAACAAGCACGCCTCCCTGACATCTTCCAGCAGGCAAAGCTGAGCCACCAGCAGTATCATCAGAATACACCAGGTCTGATGAGTCAGTTCCAGCTAACACGGAGTCAGGCTTGAGACATTGTGGCCACCTGTCCCAACTGCCAGCTCCAGACCATGCCATCAATGGGCATGGGGGTTAACCCCCGAGGTCTTGGCAGTTGTGAGGTATGGCAGACAGACATCACACACATTCCTAGTTTTGGTTGCCTCAGATATGTTCATGTAAGCATTGACACATATTCAGGTGCAGTCTATGCCTCTGCCCATGCGGGAGAAAGGGCAATGCACGCCAAACAACACCTAGTGCAAGCCTTTTCAGTGTTGGGGGTCCCTAAGGAAATCAAAACTGATAAGGGCACAGCGTATAAGTCCAAGGAGTTCCTAGAATTCGTCCAGCAGTGGGGAGTGGAACATAAAACTGGCACCTCCCACTCCCCCACAGGCCAAGGTGTAGTAGAGCGAGTCAATCAGACGCTCAAGAAGGTCTTGGCTAAACAGAGCAGTTCAACAGTGTGGATGTCTCCACAGCAGAAGCTCTGCAAAGCCATGTTTACTATCAATTTCCTGAATTGTGCATTTGAGAACATGAGTCCACCTGTGGTATGTCACTTTAACAGTGGGAAACAGCTCAGTTTATCCCAACATCCTCCAGTTTTGATTAGGGACCCAGAAACCTGGGAAATCAAAGGTCCCTATGAGCTCGTTACCTGGGGACGTGGCTATGCGTGCGTATCCACTCCCTCAGGCCCTCGGTGGATTCCCCAAAAGTGGGTGAAACCGTATGTCCCCAAACATCCTGCTCCAACTGAGGGGATCAAGGAGCAGGTGGCTGTGGCTTCGAAAAGAAGATGCCGCCAGAAAAAAGAAACGAAATCCTCATAGAGGATGACATTCCGGCAGATAGAGACTTTTAACAGGTTTTATAATGTTTGTCTTTCCTTTTAGAGAAAAGCCCCCCTTCTCTAGGTCCTGTGATGTATCCCATCCAAGTTGTTTTCTTGTTAAGACTGAACAGTTTAGCAGCTGCATGGATTGTCCCTCAGCCACGTCAGAACATCTGGGTGACCCTGGCATAGACACTCCAAAATCGTGCTGCTGTAGATTTTCTTCTACTGCTGCATGGACCTGAGTGCCAGGAGTTTGAAGGACTTTGCTGCATGAACCTAACCTCGAGATCTCCTAACATCCATGCTACCCTCCGAAACGTGAACAACTTGATCGGACAAATGAAGCAAGAATCTGAAGATTGGTTCAATGAAATGTTCAAATGCTGGGGACTCACAGGATGGTGGGCAAAATCATAATTTGAATCCAGATGAACCTAATATCCTTCTTTCAACTTTGTTAAACAAAAAACAGGGAGATGTTGTAACTCACTAGATGTATTGGAAGTGGTAGATTCCGTGACCCCTGCAATGTCCTGTGGTCTGGTCACTCTCCCCTCCTGGTCATACCTAGCTGGCCGAGATCCAATTTCTTCCCGCCCCCCTTTCAGACCATAGAAAAGACCTGTGCCCCCTGACCTCGCTCTCTTTCTCTCCCTCTTGCCCTCTTTCCCTCCCTCTTTTGCCCTCTCTTTCTCCTTTTCCCTTTTTACGCTCCTGGGGAACCACAAGAAATAAACCCCTGCAACCTCCCCAGGTGGAAAGAGCCTCTTTTGTTATCTTTTATTTACGTTCATGTGGCGGATGTGGGAGTCTTCACCCTAACAGTTGAGCTAGCCAGGATGAAAGGGTAAAGACTCCATAAGGGTCCAAAAGCCACAGGAGATGAAGGAGAAAACCCTAACCCTCTCTCTCCCCCATCATAAAAATAACTGACTTTACTTATATTCCCTATCAGAAGGCCCATCCTTGTCCAAAGATGAAAATTTTCTCCGTTGATGCTGTCCTCACTGCTGCCTGGATCCTCTTCACCGTGCTGCATGCCTTCAGCTGGATCAGTCCACAATCCAAACACAATGTCTGGGTGACTTTAGCAAAGACATTGAAACATGATAACATGTTCCTGTCCATGGTCAACCTTGATAACCCACTTTCCACATGTTTCGTTGGAATTCCCTTTGTAGCAGATGACTGGCCCCTCCAGAACTCAGAGCTCCTCTGCACCACTGGTAAGAGACCAAATCCAATTGACACTTGGGACCATTGGACAAAAATACTGCCAAATGCCCCCAAAGAACCCCAAGAATTAGATTTGCTGGGGTCCTCCAAAGCAACATACGGTGTCAAATTTTACTACAAAAGTCCAAAGCAAAATTGGCCTGGATTGAGTCAAATTCGAAACACATACAGAAAAGACATATCACCCATCAACAAAGCCTACAATTATCCAGACTGGTGAAATTACACCACTCATGTTCTCTCTGAATCCTCCATCCACCCCAAAATGTTACCCCGTGGAATGTTTCTCATCTGTGGTGATCAGGTTTGGGCTGGAATCCCCTCTCACCTCCAGGGGGGACCCTGTAGCCTTGGCAAGCTTTCTACCCTCACCCCCAACATTACCTTATTACATAATTGGAAAAAGGAGAGTGAATCAAAACACGAAAACGATCTTACACTGAATTTGATGAAAGTTGTGACCCTAAATTGTAGAATTGGAACAGACCCACAAGAGCTGCTGTCTCCCTGTTCTTTCCATGGGTGGCTGCAGCAAAAGCCCTTGGTCAAATTCCTCATTTAGAGTGTTGGCTCAGTAAGCAAGTCAATGTTACATCTGCTGCTTTGAGTGTTCTTTTAAAGGATGAAGAAACCACGAGACACGCATCCCTGCAAAACCGAGCTGCAATTGACTTCCTGCTGCTCGCACACAGACATGGCTGTGAAGACTTTGAGGGGATCTGATGCTTCAATCTCTCCTCACGTTCAACATCCATCCAAGTAAACATCCAGAAGCTGAAGGACCTCGTGAAGGATTTGAAAGTACAAACCACCCCAGACTGGTTCAACAACCTTTTTGGACAATGGGGACTGACGGGGTGGGCCGTATCTCTGGTCAAGGGACTTTTATGGATTTTAATTGTAGTTTTCATTGTGTTAGCTGAGGCTTTTACTTGGCCCCAAAAATGGGGTTTTTCACCCTTCCTCCTATCTAGCTCAGGTGTTAGGGTGAAGTTTCCTTGGGCCCTTGCCTCATGGATGTAAATAAGATATCAAAAGAGGCTCTTTCCCCTAATAAAGTTACAGGTTTATTTCTTGTGGGTAGCGAGGGAAAGAGGGAGGGGGAAAGGGAAGGGAAAAAGGAGGAAAAAGAGACAGAGGCCAGGGGGTACTGACTTTTCTAGGGTCTGGAAAGGGGGGGGCGGGGAGAAATTGGATCCCGGCCAGCTCTGTATGGCCAGGAGGGGAGAGGGACCAAGATACAGGGCACAGCAGGGGTCACGGAATGTACCATTTACAATGTATCTAGGAAACGCAACATCTCCTCGTTTTTTGTTTAACAAAGTTGAAAGAAGGATATTAGTTTCATTCAAATTATGATTTTGCCCACCACTTGCAGTTGGTGGGAGGGTTAGATTGTTCCAAGTTTTTCATTTTTATGTGATTGACTACTGAGGTAGAGGGAATGAGACCATTAATGGCCTTGAAAACTAAGTGACGTAGGATCCCAAACGCTGTTATTACAAGAAAAAGAAGAACAAAAATTAACATAATTGTTTTGACTATGGATGTCCACCACCCTGTGAGTCCCCAGCCTTTGAACAGTCCATTGAACCAATCTTCAGATTCTTGTTTCACTTGTCCGATCAAGTTGTTCATGTTTCGGAGGGCAGCATGGATGTTAGGAGCTTTTGAGGTCAGGTCCATACAGCAAAGTCCTTCAAATTCCTGGCACTTATGTCCGTGCAGTAGCAAGAGAAAATCTATAGCAGCACGATTTTGTAGTGTGGCCTGCCTGGTAATTTCCTCGTCTTCTAGGAGGGAGCTGATTGCGGTGGATGTTAAGTTTGCCTGTTTGACTACCCAACACTCTAGGTGGCCCAATTCGCCTAGAGCTTTAGCTGCTGCAACCCACGGAAGAAACAGGGATACAGCAATTCTTTTGGACTTGGCCTAATGGAAAATTTCAGAATCACAGTTTGGGTCCATATTGTCTGCACTTCGTTTTTGGATTTTATTGCCTGATTTGCTTTTGTGAGTCCAATCGCTAATTAAGGTTTCGTTGGGTGCCAACAGGGACAACCGACCGAAGGTGCATGGCCCTCCTAAGAGCCGAGAAGGAATCCCTGCCCACGCCCGGTCTCCACAAATTAAGAACAATCCCTTTGGGAGACTTTTGGGGCTTGAATAAGTTGGGGTATTAGCTGCAATATGGCTTATAGTATTGCACCGCCTTTTGGCAGTGAATTCCCCACGATGTTGCATTATGTTGTGGAATTCCTTTATGCTAGAAGGTTTTGGGAAGATCCTAAAGTGAATGCAATATTGTGCTGGGTAGGAACCTAACAGTTCTAATTCTTGGGGTTCTTGAGCTGTTTTGGGCAAACTTGGCAGCAACTCTTCTATGGGGTTCTTACTTACTCCAGCTTGCTGCCTATGATTTTTGTGTGATGAAATGGTGTGTGACTCAGGAATTTCATTGGACAAGTGTGTTTCAAAACTGGCTGAATATTCTCCAGCCTTCAATCTTCTTTTCGAAGCCACAGCCACCTGCTCCTTGATCCCCTCAGTTGGAGCAGGATGTTTGGGGACATACGGTTTCACCCACTTTTGGGGAATCCACCGAGGGCCTGAGGGAGTGGATACGCACGCATAGCCACGTCCCCAGGTAACGAGCTCATAGGGACCTTTGATTTCCCAGGTTTCTGGGTCCCTAATCAAAACTGGAGGATGTTGGGATAAACTGAGCTGTTTCCCACTGTTAAAGTGACATACCACAGGTGGACTCATGTTCTCAAATGCACAATTCAGGAAATTGATAGTAAACATGGCTTTGCAGAGCTTCTGCTGTGGAGACATCCACACTGTTGAACTGCTCTGTTTAGCCAAGACCTTCTTGAGCGTCTGATTGACTCGCTCTACTACACCTTGGCCTGTGGGGGAGTGGGAGGTGCCAGTTTTATGTTCCACTCCCCACTGCTGGACGAATTCTAGGAACTCCTTGGACTTATACGCTGTGCCCTTATCAGTTTTGATTTCCTTAGGGACCCCCAACACTGAAAAGGCTTGCACTAGGTGTTGTTTGGCGTGCATTGCCCTTTCTCCCGCATGGGCAGAGGCATAGACTGCACCTGAATATGTGTCAATGCTTACATGAACATATCTGAGGCAACCAAAACTAGGAATGTGTGTGATGTCTGTCTGCCATACCTCACAACTGCCAAGACCTCGGGGGTTAACCCCCATGCCCATTGATGGCATGGTCTGGAGCTGGCAGTTGGGACAGGTGGCCACAATGTCTCAAGCCTGACTCCGTGTTAGCTGGAACTGACTCATCAGACCTGGTGTATTCTGATGATACTGCTGGTGGCTCAGCTTTGCCTGCTGGAAGATGTCAGGGAGGCGTGCTTGTTCTGCTGGGGTTGCAAGGGAGTCTGCCTGATGGTTCCCTTCATCATTTTCGCCTGGCTAATCTGTATGTGACCTCACATGCATCACATAGAACGGATGTTCTCTATGAGAAATCAAATAAATTAATTTGGAAAGCAACCTGAAAAGCTGCTCATTCTTGATGTCTCTGAGCACTGCCTGCTCTGCCCTGGACACTACCCCCGCTACATAGGCTGAGTCTGTCACCAAGTTGATTGGCTCTGAGAACTTCTCAAAGGCTCTCACGGCTGCTGCCAGTTCAGCTACTTGGGGTGATCCCTCCACAAACTCAACATCAGCTTCCCAATGCTGAGTCTGAGGATCTCTCCAAGTCATCACCGACTTGTGGGAGACCCCGGATGCATCCATGAACCCTGTGAGAGCTTTGAGTGGTCTCCGACTCCTCTTCTCATGAGGAATGAGGTGGAATTCCTCATTAAACAGCTTGTGACACGGGGCATGGATTGATATTTGTCCTCTATAGCTGTGCAGGGAAAATTGGAGACTGGCATTGCTCTGGAGCAAATGCTCAAACATCTCTTTAGTCAATCTCTCAGGAGAGTTCCTCCCCTCCTCAGACAGTTTAACTGGAAGGTGAATACATGTGAAGTCACAAACAGCTAGTTCATACAGTCTGATCCTTGCTTTCCGAATCAGCTGAGCTATTAACTCGTGTGGCTTAGTGATAGTTTTGGATCTTTGGTGGGAGAGGAAGACCCACTCTATGATTAAGAGTGACTCTCTCTGCTCCTTGATCCATTGGAATATCAACCTGTGTAAGTGTGGCAGTTTTCCTAGGACAATGAATTTGAAGGGCAGCTCGGTCTGGTAACAGTGAGCTTGCCTCTCTCCTAAGGTCATTTGTACCTTTTCGATTGCAGTCTTTGCCTCTGGGGTCAATTCCCTGGGAGAAAGCAGCTTTCTCTCCCCTTTCAATAAATTGAAGAGAGGTTCTAGGTCCTCATTAGTGAGGCCTAGCCAGGGACTAACCCAATTGAATGACCCACACAGGGAATGGAGATCTGCTAAGGTTTTTGGATTACAATTAATTTCCAATTTCTGCGGAACAATGGTCCGTGCAGTAATTTCCAAGCCCAGGTACTTCCAAGGTGGCATCCTTTGGACTTTGTCCTCCTGCAATTCAAATCCAGCAGAGGTAAAAACTTTAACCACTAGGTCAAGTGTGTCTTGGAGTAGAGAGTTATCGGGTGCAGGCACTAGCACATCATCCATGTAATGAAGGATGATGGCCTCCCCTCTCTGGGCACGTACCTGGGACAGCAATGAGGCCACATGCCACTGGCAGATGGAGGGACTACATTTCATGCCTTGCGGCAGAACTTTCCAGTGGTAGCGCTTCATTGGGGCTTCTCAATTGATGGTAGGAACCGAGAAGGCGAACCGTGGGGCATCTTCTAGGTGTAAGGGAATGTGGAAGAAACAGTCCTTGATGTCGAGAACAGCTAATTGCCAATCTCTAGGAAGCATTGTTGGAGAAGGCATCCCAGGCTGGAGAGTCCCCATATCCTCAATTACTTTGTTTATTTCCCGGAGTTCATGGAGCAGCCTCCACTTGTCTTTCCCTGGTTTCTTTATCACAAAAACCGGGAAATTCCACGCACTTGTGGTCTCTTCTATGTGGCCTTTAGCCAATTGCTCCTCCACAAGCTCCTCAAGCTCCCTGAGCTTCTCCTTACTCATCGGCCACTGTGCTACCCACTTTGGGATATAATCTCGCCATTTCAACTTTTGGGTAGGGCGCCCCACAGTGGCCGCTACTAAAAATCCCGAGGAGTTTTAGGAATAATCAATTTTACCCCCCACTGGGACATGGTGTCTCTCCCCCATAGGGGGCATTTATAGTCTGTAAAAAATGGACGGATGCTAGCCAATTTTCCATCAGGCCCCTCAATTTGTACGATGCTTTTTGATATTTTTCCCAGTTTGACTCCTCCTACACCCTGGATTCTGCCTGCCACAGGCTGAAGTTCCCAATGTGACGGCCACATCCTCTCGGATATGATAGTCACATCAGCACCTGTATCCGGTACTCCTTCCACATGGAGGTGATCTGATCCACGGGTTAGGTTGCATGCCAAAGAAGGCTTTTCTTCACCCACCACTTCTGCCCAGTAGACTTGAGGTGATTTTCCATCTACTGGGACCTCCGCTGGAACAGGAATGGCCTGGGCAAGGATTTGTCCCTCTGCCAGGTAATATGGTGGTAGAGGACATCGTGCCAGGAGAATGAGGCCAGTTATGCTTCCCTTGACGGTCATGGGAACCACCTCAATCTCTGGGCGTGTGTGTGCTGTGTCCCCGACAACAAAGTGCTCACTGTCCAGTTTCATGTGGTTTAACGTCACGTCCTGTGTGCTGTTAGGTAAGTCCACTGTTATGACTGTCCAATCAGGTGACCTGAAATTAAAACCTTTGGTAGTCACGAGCCTAAAACGGCCTAGTGGCTTCCAAACCTTGTTAATTGAACATTTGATATTTTCATTGCCATACATCCCCACACCCTCTATCCCATCCTCCCCCTTTTTGTTTATTAAGAGAGAGTCTTTTGCGAGTGTGGAGCCCGCTGCATTTATAGCCGAGGGTGCTATTGTGTTAATGGCGAGTACGCGCTGTAGGTCTAGTTTTTTTGTTTGTTGGTCTTCTTCTGTTTTTGGTTGTGTGGACAGTCTCTGGCGAAGTGTCCTGGCTGCTTGCACTGGAAGCAGATGATGTGCTGCAGTTGCTCTGGTGACATTGGTTGCTTCTTGGCTTCTGGTGTTACAGCTGCCATGGTTTTTGGGCGTGCCAGTCCTGGATTTCTTTCGTGTCCACTGAGCAGTTCTGCTTTCCTGGTGCAGGCTTCTATCATCTGTGCTAAGCTAGGAGCTGGCTCCAGGGGAAGGCTAAGGATAACCCTACGGCAGGTTTCATTAGCATTCCTCTGAGCCATTTCTTTAATTAATTCAGCTTGTAATACTGGATCAGACACTTGTCTTTCTACTTGCGTACGAAGGCGGTCCACAAACTGTAAGAAATTCTCAGAAGCAAACTGTTTAATGTTAATATAACTGCCTTTAGTATCTACTCTTGGTAATTGATTAAAAGCTTTTTCTGCAACACTGCATATTTTATCTAGGACAGACTTGGATAGTACTCTGGTTTGGTTTTCAGGGCAATGCCAATCTTTTTCCCCACATAGGTGTTCATATGTTATATCATTATTATCAGCATCTTTTGCATTATCTGAGCTTTTAAAAGCTCTTGTAAAAGCACTTTTAAAGATCTTTTCCACAAGCTTTCCCATAGATCATATTTTGAAGGAGTTAACAGACATCGGAAAAGCTCATATCATATGGAACCAGTTCGTTTGAGTTAAAGGTGGCTCTCATCATGTCTTTAAAGATTTCACTATTTCTACCAAATTCTCTTTGTACTTTACAAATTTCTTTTTTATCTTGATAGGACAAAGGTTGATAACTTCTTTTACCGTTTCTTTTACCAAGATAAACTACAGGAGCAACTGATCGTATATACTCTTTTTCCTGGTGTTGACTTTCAGGGTTGGGCACCCCCCCCCCCACCCGGCCCGGGAGGCTGCCCACCCTCCCCCACCACGGGGGCACCACCCGTCCCCCAGGGGATGTGAGCTGATCCCTCCCAACCCCCACCCTCACTGGCACTGAAACTAGCAGGGGCTCCACTGCCCTCCCCCACCCCGCAGCAGCTTGGAGGGAAGGAATGTGAAACCGGAGCGGGGGAGGGGTGGTGGGATTCAGGGTTGCAACATCTGTGGGCGGGGTCGCCAGGTGCCGTGCAGGGTGGGGTCTTGGAGGGGGGAGGGGGCGGTGGAGCCGAGGGCAGGGATGGGTTCTGGGAGGGGACAGGCTCATGGGCAGGGACCGGAGGGTGAAGGGGGTTGCGGGATGAAGGAGGAGACACGTGGCTGTCACCATATGGGGCCTCCCCCTCTCCCTGTACCGCATGGCCAGAGCTATCTGGGACTCCGATCCTGACCTGTCCATATACGGCCACGTGTCCGTGGCCCAGAGGGGAAGGGAACAAGGAGGGAGAGCTGATAATTTTAGAAAAATTGTCAGAACCGGGATACTGGGGAGGACTCAGGGATTTAGAACAGTTACAGCCGTGCTGGGCACCCTGCATCTCCCAGGGAGACCCGCGGGTCCTTTCTAGGTCCTGGTTATAGGGTTTTGGGGAAAGGGAAGGTGAGTTTGAATCGTTTTGCTGCTGCTGTCTGTTGTTTTCTGTCTGAATTAAAACTTTCCAAATTTGTAAGAATATCGGGAGGAATACAGAGGCTGTTTCATCTCCATTTTCTACTTTTAAAGTTAATAAATCCCCTATTTCATCCCAAAATGAAATCGAATTTATATTTTGCAATTCAAGGTCAGATTTTTCAACAGACAGCCAGCTGGCAAAACGGGCTAATTTTTTATTAGATATTGAAACATTTCCTGAACTTAATATTTCCCTGAGTTGGTTTTTTATACTCTTTTGTAAGGCAGATTGCTGTAAGCCCATGGTGTTTAGCAATTTGCACTATATCCACCCCACTACAGTTAAAACACAGGAAAGGAGTTAGTTGTTAAGACGTGTTAGGTACACTACGGTTTTTAGGCTTTACTGGCTGCGGAGCCGATGTTAATTTCACCACTTTTTTTTTTTTGTCGGTAAAACATACGTGGCGCCAGCGCCGCTGTAGGGATCGACCCCGCCGCAAAAACCTGTAAAAACCGCAAAAACTGCAAAAAAAAAAAGCCCTGTGCCGCAGCTTTGAAACCGACCAAAGCTGTCTGCCTGCTGCGCTGCGCCTGGGTGACTGCGTCCAGCCCCCCCTCCAGCCCGAGCGCACGTACCACGTGGCCGCGGGCTGCTGAGCCGCGCGCACGCTGCAAACACGCCCGCGCCACCTCTCCTCCCGAGAACGGCACCAGGCCGGCAAAATGCCACCGGTGAGACCCCCCCCGCGGAGCTCCGGGAACCACCCGCAGCGAAAGGACACTTTCACTTACCTTTCCTTTGCAGGCAGAGGCGTCTGTGTAACTGTAGTGGGTCTACATCCAGAACCAACCCGTGTGGGCTCCTGACAGGCTCCCGGTTCATGCTGAAAAGTCTTTGAACTGCACAAAATGCAGCTTCAAGAAATTTAAGCTAGTTGATCAGCTCCAAGGCTTGTTGAATCCCGAAAATAGGAGTCACAGCCCAACGTGGGGTGCTCTGTAGAGACCAGTCACGTTCGGGCGCCAACTGAGGCTTTTACTTGGCCCCAAAAATGGGGTTTTTCACCCTTCCTCTGGTCTAGCTCAGGTGTTAGGGTGAAGTTTCCCTGGGCCCTTGCCTCATGGATGTAAACAAGATATCAAAAGAGGCTCTTTCCCCTAAAAAAGTTGCAGGTTTATTTCTCGTGGGTAGCGAGGGAAAGAGGGAGGGGGAAAGGGAAGGGAAAAAGGAGGAAAAAGAGACAGAGGCCAGGGGGTACTGACCTTTTCTAGGGTCTGGAAAGGGGGGGCGGGGAGAAATTGGATCCCGGCCAGCTCTGTATGGCCAGGAGGGGAGAGGGACCAAGATACAGGGCACAGCAGGGGTCACGGAATGTACCATTTACAATGTATCTAGGAAACGCAACAGTTAGCTATGTTTGCATGCTTTGTTCAATGCTTTAAGAAAGTTGCTGGAAGCGCCTTTTTAGTAAATACAGAGAGAGGAGTTGTGGAGGGAGCAGAAAACACAGAACAAAGTTTCCCTGCATCCTCAGAACAAGCTCCTTGGAAAATCATAGCTTATAGGTAAGAAATGGCTTGTGAAATGACGAATAAAAAAGGAATCCAGCTTCCCCCCCTTGGAACACCCTCTTATCTATTTTCAATATTAGTGGTTCATTTTCTTCTAGTATCCATAGGCCAGCTTTGAATGTAAAATCCCTCAGGGATTGGTTAGAAAGTAGAATTCCCTTGGTAATTGGTGCAAATTGTAAAACCCTCAAAAGATATAAAAACCTCTGTGAAACAATAGCTGTTGGTATATGCTAGATAGGATGCCTTCATAGAATAAACTATGGATTTGTTCCTCTCTGCATATGCTGGTTTCTTTTCCCCGCTGGTCTGAGAGCTCACCACGAGCCAAAATTCTAACTGGGCAAGGCTCGGGAACGTTCTCCATCACTGAAATCTGCAGAAGCAGTCTCAGGGATCCCAAAGGGACCCTGAAAAACCCCCCACCATTGACAGGGAAGGGCCAGAGTAAAGAGGTCCCACGGAAAAGCCCTTTAGGTTGCATATTAATGCATTGGAGAGATACAGTTGACTCAGGAGGCACGGAAAATAAAAGAACTCTCATTAAATATTGCAACTAATGGTGGCTGTTGTGCAAATTAGAGGATGGGGCAAAATTGCCATTTAATGGAACAATTGATTATAACATTATTTTGCAGTTAATGTTGTTCTTAAGGAGGGAGGGAAAATGGGATGAAGTGTCATATGCCATATGTCATATGTCATTATTTACAAGAAAGAGTGTGAGAAACTGTACAAAGAATCTGTCCACAATCAGAAGCCTGACACAGAAGGCAACAGGACAATGCTAATTAAGGTACCTCCAAGACCTGGGGGGTACAAGGCCCCTATGCTATCTTGGGTCTTCCTGGGATCCAAGGCCAAGAACAACTCTTTGATATACATTCTCATGGAGAAAGTACAACTAGTGCTGAAGGGGGAGCTCCAGTGAAGATACTTGACCTGGGGGGGAATTACATGGCCACTTGTCCTCCTAATTGGTGCTTTTTATCAATTATGATAATTTCCTAAAACCTATAAAATGTACTCATCCCTGGGGGGGGTGGGCTTTTGTGGACATCTTTCCATAACTGTGTCTGGAGGCCTTCAAATAAAGATCCGGAATTTCTTCTAGCTTCACTTTCATTTATCAGATCTTTCTAGCATGTTTTGTTTTCTATAAACAGGTCAAATAAGAAAAAACACGCCTGATTATTAAAGTACAGATTCCTAGAAGGACTGTGGCATATAAGCTAATATGCACTCACATTTAATTGCTGTGATTTTTTGAGATCATTTCTTTTTCTGATGGTTTAAGTAGTTCCAACTAGAGGAAATGCATTTAGTATCACATTTTTAATATATTTAACTATAAATACTATAACACTTTTGTGAATCATAATCAAGTGTAAAAACATGTAATCCTACTTTTTATTTTCCCACGTCCACACCCATTACAGATTATAGGAGAATGTTGCTGTTTGCTAGACTCACTGCACTAAGTCTGTGTCTTCTTGTGCCAGGGAGCCTATAAATGGACACAGCACTCAACATGAGGACTCACTAGTGCTAAGTAAAGAAGGATGAACTGTCTTCAACCTGCTGGCAACACTCTTCCTAACATAGCCCAGGGTGCTGTTGGCCACCTTTGTTGTGAGGATGCATTGCTGACTCTTGGTGAGCTTGATGCCCAACAGGATTCCCAGGTCTTTCTCTGCTGAGCTGCTTACCAGCTGGTCAGGTCCCAGCCTGTACTGGCATATGCAGTACTACTCCCTAAATGTAGGACTTCACATTTTCCCCTTTACTGAAATTCATGAGGATCCTCTGTCCAGGTTCCTCTTAACGGCATTATCTGCAAACTTGCTGAGGGTAAATTCTGCCCTATGTCCAGGTCATTAATGAAGATGTTAAATAGTAATGGATCCAGTATTGAACCCTGGGGGTACAACAATAATGACTTCCTTCAAATGGCTTTTGTGCCACTGATCACAACCTTGACAGGCTGGGCCTGGCCATTTGGTCAGATTTTGATACACCTCATTGTTCACTTCTCTAACAAATACTTTGTCAGCTTATCTATGAGCATGTCAGGGAAGACTGTCAAAAGCCTTAATGAAGTCAAGATAACCAACATCCATTGTTTCCTTCATCTATCAAGCTAGTCAACTTGCTTTAGAGAGCTACTAGCTTGGTTAAGAATGATTTCTCCTTCATAAAACCATGCTGACTGTTCTCACTTACCTTCTTTTCCTTCATATGTTTGGAAATGGCTTCCAGGATTACTTGCTCTATCACCTTCCCATGGACCAAAGTGAGATTGACCAACATGTAGTTTCCTGGATTCTCCTTACAATTCTTGATGACAGGATTGACATTGGCTCTCTTCTAGTACTCAAGAACCTCTCCCAATCCCCATAATCTCTCAAAGATACTCAAGAATGGCCTAGCAATTACATCAGCCAGCTCCCTCTGCACACATGGGTGCATCCTGTCAGGCCCCATGAACTTATGTATATCTAAGTGTTCCCTAACCTGATCCTCTTCCATCGAGGGTGGAGAAAAAAGCAAAGCAGAACTTAAGGATGACAAGGATATGAGATCAAAGACCATCCCTGCCCAATTTTAAGGGCACATTCTTTAACTTGCTAACCAGTATTTAGCTGCCAAAGACAGCCCCATTGGTATTGAACAGATCCAACTTCAGGAAGGTCTCTTCAGTGTATGAAATAAAAATATTTCCCTAGCCCAGAAAGCTGTCTTCAATATTGTGGTGGTACATCCCCTCCACCCTGTCATCATCCCCTCCCCCCAGGCCACACTATGATCTGAGGCAGATTTCAATACTGTTGGCAAGATACATTTGATAACACTACTTGTCTGAACTACCTACACTAATTTGTCTAACACATTTTAAAATAATGCTAAAACTTAGAAAAAACTCCTTAGCTGAACTCATGTCACTAGAAACTAGACACAAGGAAAAATAGTTCTGCATTTTCAACTTACATACTTCTCATGCTCTGTGGATAGCCTAAATTATTTTACAGGAAGCAGTTTCCATGACACTAGGTTGTTGGAGTCACTAAGTCAGGAGTTTCTCTGAATCCTTCAGGGAGAGATCAGAATGCAGGGATTGAGTTGAAACCTTTAGATGGATTGAAGTATATTAGGCCTCTCACTTATAAGGCAGAGGTGAAGATTTAGGTTGTAACATAAGTGAGAGAAAATAAGTAAGTAAATGGAATAAGTTTTAAGTGCTTTTAGTGAGCAAAAGGTCTTAGATGCCTAAGAAGTAGTACATGTTCTAGTGAAGGTTAAAAAACATGCTAGTGTTTCCTTAGTGGCTCCAAGAACTTGGCTTTAGACATAATAGAGTTAGAGTTAAGAATATTGCTTACATTTTTCAGTTAGAACAAGATAGGCCATGAAC
Source organism: Sturnus vulgaris (assembly GCF_052056855.1). Classification (NCBI taxonomy): domain Eukaryota; kingdom Metazoa; phylum Chordata; class Aves; order Passeriformes; family Sturnidae; genus Sturnus; species Sturnus vulgaris. The sequence continues at coordinate 62,589,354 of NC_142282.1, forward strand.
GTAATTTATACGTAGCCTGGCGTGTTAAGAAATTAGAATTCTAATAGGTTAAGAAGTAGTGGTCTGAGTCTGGTCCAATTCTACGTCTTAGTTTGCTCGTAAGTTTCTATAAAAGAAGAGGCTTGGAAAGAGACATTGCTTTTAGCCATTGCTTTTATGCCACAGCTTTTGCTCTGCTTTTGCTTTCGCCGCTGAAACCAACACCCAAGAAGAAGATAGGAGCTGCCCGGCTCCTCTGGCCCTGCTGGGACCACGGGGAGCTTCTGCTTCTGTTTGGGACTTTGAGCTAGAACCTAGCATGGACTTTGTTAGCTTTGACTCTGCGTTTGAGACTGATGTGCTTCTACAATAAATAACTTTACAGCAACTATTAGCCGTTTTGCTTTTTAGACAAAAGAAGAAGAAGCCCGACAGTGTGGGTGCACAAGAGGCACCCAGAGGTTCCCCGAAACATCACACTAGGTATTTAAGAGATTGGTAGAAGATTAAAATAAAAGGTAATATAAACTCAAATAGGTAGGAATACTTGAAGCTTATAAGCAGAGTAGTAAAGTTATTAACAGAAAAAAAAGTGAGTTCCAAGACATAAATTCCCAAAGTTACAAAGGAAATACAAATTCAAATTTCTTGATGCTCCCTGAAGACCATTTAGAACTTCAGTCTATTGATTTGCTTAGAGAAATACATGGACAGAATGTTAAAAGCATGTGGATATATGTATATATGTAGTTTTCAGAACATCTAAAACTAACACATATGCATATCTAAGTGGAACATACCCTATTATCTTTTACCTAATGCCTCACAGATTATTATTAGCATAAGAACAGCATACCATAAAGTGCATGTGGAACCTTAACTCCACCCCTCAACTACATAGTTGTTAGATAAGACCTCCCATCATAATTTTTAATATAAAATTCATAAATGGGGTAAAAGAAAGTTGTAAGGCATCAGAATTAAAACAGAGTATTCTTATGACAGTGGAAAAATAAAAGATTATTGTGGACACACACATTTAGAGAGCTAGGAAATTACAGCTTGGAAATTCCTTTTCAGGCCTATATTTCTCCTGTCTCTCAGGTCTATTCCCAGGCTAACAAGCTGACTACAGCTTCAGTTAAAGAGGAAGTCTCCCAAAGTGATAATATAGTGAAAAACAGAGTGGAATTCATAATAAAGATTAACACCTAGTGTCTTTCCCGTAGGATACATCCTAAGGTACCATCCCAGGGATGTTTTTCCTAATTGTCCAATAAGCTACTATCCTGTCCTAGCTGCACGTAACATACTTTAAATACAAACTATCCGTACAATAAAGTTGGCCTTTTTTCCCTAAAAGTCCATGTGTGTTGCTATCCTTTCTCTCTCTTTTTAGCGCAATAACCACAGATTATATATTACTCAGTGTCTCAAGTCTGTTGCCACTGCTGCTTTGCTTGCTTGATAATGAGCTACAGCAAGTGTATCACATCCTTATTAAGTCAGGAAGACAAACCAAGCATACATGAATTTCAGAGGGGCTGACTAAGCAAGTCTGCATGACATCTTAAAAAAGAGCAGTCATCTACAAGCCATCTACATCTTTCCCTTAAAGAGAGATACAAAATTTTCTATGAGGGAATTAAAACTGAATGCATACCAGATATGACAAATACCAATTGTACTTGATTTTGATACGCGGAAAAGACTCTATAACTCGTAGGAAATGAGAGTTATAAAGCAAGTATGTATTTATTCAGCCCTGAGGTGCACGGGGATAATTCCTCCCAAAGCATGCACACCAAAACTTCAAACTACTGCTCTATTTATTCCCTAAAAGCCTAGGATTACTCAATACGCCTAATACATATTCATGTCCTAGTCCCGCCTACTCTCGCTTCGTATTCAAATGAACCAAAAGTCCTCTTGCGCTTGTGCCTCCCCAATTCGGGGGCGGTCGGGAGTCTCTGACAAAGGCTTCCAAACTCTTCATTGAACTTGAACTTTTCAACTTTGTCTCTGGAGCGTGTGTCTTAGCCATTTGGGCACATTCCAGACTTTGAGATTCGTTCTTGCTGGTTTAGGGTTTTGGATTTATCACTTATCACTGGTAGCCTTGTACCCCTCACCCTGTTTGCAAGTCCTGGCTCCATTTATCACAAATCAGTCTGCCTCTTCTCCCGATTTTTGCAAGCATAGTAAATGTCAGGCATTCCTCATTGTCTTGGTTTTTGATGAACTATTCCTTACTTTTCAATTCCCTGTCTCAATTTCACTATAACAAATAGAGAAAACTATTTGCCAAGGTCATTATTTTTTCTGAGGAAGCATCAGCAGCAGGCAAAGTTCTGAGTAAAACTGAGCAACTCTGGAATTACAGAGCTACAGAATAAATTGACACTTCAGTTCTCCCATCTTGGGCCAGCATCAAATATTTACTTGAACTGATGCCTGGAAAGGCTGACCTGGAACAGAGACTAGACAGAGCAAAAGGAATAAAATAGGTATTTATTGAAAGTGAGAGGAATGTAGGATTTGTCTTTACAAACAAGCTGTGGATCTGCTAGGTAGATAAGACTAGCACTGAGAGATAAAAGAAACAATGGGATGGTTTCCATTGATTGATGAATGGAAAAAGTTATTTGCCTTTACAAACAAACTGTAGGTTTGCTTATAAATGAAATTGGATATTGAAAGATGAAAGAAGCAATGGGGAAAAATTATGAATTCTATAAGAATTAAAAATTAAAAGAGAGGGTTATACATTAGAGGGGAATTTCAGGTATCAGACGTTCTGGGAAGTCTGTACCTCTCAAGTATCTCAGCCAATGGGGAAAGAGAGAGGGAAATGCGGCCGGGAAAATAGGATAAAAAATAGGCTGTGTCCTCCAAATATTTGAGAGATCCCAGAGGAATGCACCATGGCCTCTCCCTCTATTCGAATAAAGCAAAAAGGACTCCTCTGTCTCCTTTGTGGACATAAACCTCTGGTGTTTGTGGATTCATTTTCCTGACAATTTTGGGGGTTCTCATCTGGGCGGTGGGCAGTGAGAGGAGTTGAAGGTGCTCCTCACTCAGTTTCAGTGATCAGTTCCCTTTGGTGCTGGCTGGCACTGGGTGATTGATTGGGTTCCCGAGACTGTCCAGGAAACAGACGAGTGAGGGACCGGGGATCCCTGAAGAGTCCATAGAGAAGGACCACTGAGAATCTCACCGGTGAGTAAAATGGGATCTTCGGGGAGCAAACCTGGGAGGGCATCCATGGAGGGTAGCACAAGTAAAACAGGACACCCAGGGAGGGTTGGAAGGGCGAAGCTAGGAAGGTGCCCCAGCAAAAGGGATGGCAATCCCATAATATCTCAGGAGAGTCCCTTGGGGAGAATGCTGAGGTCTTGGGACAGATTGTATATTCACCCAGAGGTAACTACAGAAATGATGGTAAAATATTGTTATTTTGTGTGGCAAGAGTATAAGTTGGCAAAGGGGCTTATATGGCCACCTTATGGAACAGATAAAATTCGTTTGTGTCGAATTTTGTGGAGGTATCTAGAGGAGAATTGGAAAGGATGGATTGAAAGGGAATGTGGATTAATATGGGTTAGACAAGCAACAGGAGAAATCTATGTGTTAAGAAAAAAGGGAGAAGAGGAAAAAGGAGAGGAAGAGGAAAATGGTGAGGATTGGGATGTTTTTCAGCACCTTCCTCCGTCTTGTCCTCCAGTGTTGCCAGCTGACCAAGGGCCAGCTGCAGGTCCCCTGTATCCTCAACTTCTAGGGCAAAGGGATCAGGAAAATGGTATTCCTACAGCCTCACCTGAGAATAATGGTGGTGTAGGGGGAGGGGAGCAACATGTTCTATCATCCCCTAGAACTAGAAGAGAAACTCAATTTAGGACATCAGAAGACCCCCAAGAGGCAGGGGTACTTTTGGGGGTTAAATTGTTCCCTTTTCTTTCTGTGGAACTTTTCCCATTGTTATGCTAAGTATTTGTGGCTACACCTTAGTAGTAATTGTTTTCTCTCGAAGGGGAGTGGGGGATAGGGGGACACCGGAAAAGGAAAGGTGGGACAGGGGTCTGGGGCAGGCTCTCGCTCTCGCTTGGCTTGTGGAGTGAGAGGAGGACGGCCCGCGCTCCGATCTAGCATCTTCCCCGCCATCCCAGCTCCGAGATCGACGTTCCCTGCCATGAAACACCGCTCTGCTGCTCTCCCACTTCATCCTACTACCTCAGGACACTCTGCCTAGCACCACGACCGACAAAGTGAGGGGGGAGTCTCTCCTCCATCCCTCTCACACCTGGGCCGCCGCCATCACTCCAGCCCTCTTCGACTGCACGGGACCTGCCCTGCCCACAGCACCAGTAACTGAGCACAGGGAGAGGGAGCCTGTGGCCAGAAAGGGACTGGAACTGAGCTATACTGTTCTGTTTTGTTGTCAATTTTTATAGCTGTGGTTGTTTCTGCTATTTTGCCTTGTTAGATATCAGTAAAGAACTGTTATTCCTATCCCCATATCTCCTGCCTGGCAGCCTCTGATTTGAAACTAAATAATTAGAAGGGAGGGGTTTGCACTCTGCATCTCAGGAAAGGGGTTCTCGCCTTTCCTTAGCAAAATACCTGTCTTTCAAACCGAGACAGGTACACCAGACGCCACTCTGTCAAACTCCTTTCGGGGGTCAAGGGGGAGGATTTGGGTTTGTAATTGTACCACTTACTACCCAGGATATAAAAGGGTTGAAAAAATAATTACCCCCATATTTGGATAATCTGATAAGGGTGGGGGAAAAGATAGAGGAATATTTGGGAAATGCAGATTATAGATGGAAGGACTGGGATTTTCTTTTGGGAATTTTGTTTGGGTCATCAGATAAAAGAATGATTTTGCAGAAAGCTCGGCAGCTGTGGGAGGATGAACATCCACAAGCAGCAGGGGGAGCTGGATCCAATGCACCTATGGTGGATGATGCCATCCCCCAGGCGGACCCCCAGTGGGACTCAACCAGGCCAGTCTGACTCGCCTCCGTGATTACCGTGCTTATTTGATCAGGGCAATCAAGTCAGCTGTCAAGGTTTTGATTTGCCAGTTTAAATATACTCATTTTCTGTTGTGAGACAGAACTAGGGGGAGAAGCAAGGCAGGCCTAAAACTTAAGAGGGTATAAAAAGAAATTTATTAACTATATAAACAAAGGAAAAAAACAAATTCAGAATAAGATTTTCAGACCACTCCTTCCTTCCCTCTCCCAACTTTCATAACAACAAAACAAACGTACAACAACTACTTCGGTCAGTTTTCAACTCAAACAGTCTTTTTCAGTTCACTTTGGGAGAGAGAAGCCTTTTCTTGTTAGGCTATAGGGATTTTTCCACAAGAAGAAAGAAAACAGTCTTCTCATGGTTTCATTTTCACGATTTGCATCCGCCCGGGAAACTGCATTCATGGCAATCCTCCCAAATCCACAGCCTTCCCAAAGCTGTAGATGTGGGCCATGTCTTTCTCATGGAGTATTACTTTTAAGAATGAAATGTTCTACAGCAAAGGTTCTTTTCATCTCTTTTCTTTCTGTTCATGTTTCATCCTCAGAAAAGTGAGATCCCCTTCTTTCTTCAGGGCAAAGATTCTCAACACAGGTGCTTTTTGGTCAAATGATCTATCAAATGGAACATCTCCAACCCCCCATGTCTTTTTCCATGGTTTATAGGAATATTCAGTACATCAGTTCATCCCTACAATCTTACAAAAGAACATTTCAGCCATTTTCACAGCATCTCCTCATTCTCCTTCCATCTAAAAAAAAACTTAGCTCTTGCTTTACTGATTTCAGAATATCTCCTTTTTCCCTTTCACTCCAGGAAGGATTGAAAAGTCTGCAAGTCTTATCTGAGTATTAAAAAAATTAAAACTTTGAACAAAAAAAAAGAAAAAAAAACCCCAAGGCTACAATGCTGGAACTTTGCCAAAATCTCTGAAACCGACCACGCTAGAAGGAAGAAGAAAAAAAGCAGCTGAAATCTCAAATCAGCCCAAGATTTTTTTGGCAACCATCCATGGCAACCCCCTCCTCTCCGCCGGGCCATGTCAGCTCCCCAGACAAGGGGGCCTGGCCCTGCCCCCCTGCCAGGCCCACAGGCCTGCAGTGGGACCAGGCCGGGGCCCTGTTACCTGCCCTGCCTCCGGAAAAAACAAGAGGCCCAGTTCCAGATTACCTCCTTCAAAATGTGTGTTCACAGAGCGAACTAACTTTTTCTAATTGGCTGTTAAAGCTTTCCCAACGTCCCACAGAAAAAAGTCCCTTAAAGAAAACTTCTCTCTGAGTTTCTTCTTCCCAGGTAAACCCAGCACATCAGCGGCTCTCAAAACTAACAACATAGCTAAGGCTATGTCGTTAGAACAGGAGAAACATGAAATCCCCTCTCATTGGTTGGAGAGGATTGGGGATACCTTGAGGAAGCACAGTAGGATGGATCCTGAAGGGCCAGCCTTTGACATATTGCTGAAGGTACAATTTGTTACTAAGGCCTGGCCTGATATAAGGAAAGGAGTACAGAAAGATGAAGAGTGGCAGAATAAGCCTCTAGAGGAATTGGTTAGAAAACACAGCAGATATATGTAAGAAGGGATGAGGAAAAGGCAAAGGCTAAGGCAAAGATGATGGCAAAGTTTTTGCAGCCCCGGAGGAGTAAACCACAGGGTCCAAGGGGTCCCTCGGGACAGAGGGGACGAGGTCGACCACAAGGAAGTGGCAGAGGCATTCCCTTCTCAGCAGGGGACAGCCGACCCAAACAGCGCTTGGGGAAGAACCAGTGCACTATCTGCAGGACAGAAGGGCATTTGAAAAATGAGTGTCCGCAGAAACAGCTGGAGCCTCAGGAGGAGGAAGTCCAGAGGATAATGGAAATGGATTGTTAGGGGTGTCAGAGGCTCTTATTATATCAAGGACCCACCACTCAGGAGCCCTTGATAACTTTTAAGGTGGGTCCGGATCGAGAGGAGGTGTGTTTTCTGGTAGACACAGGGCCCTCTCGATCCACCTTAAATTTTATACCTAAGGGGGGTAAATTGTCAAAAAGATCCTTGGTTGTTCAAGGAGTGAGGGGAAAGGATGAGCGAGTGCATTTTATTCAACCGCTGTTAATCAATGTGGGGACAGGTTTGAAGTGCATGAATTCCTGTTTGTTCCTAATTGTGATTGTAATTTACTGGGAAGAGATTTGATGGCTAGAATGGGAATACAAATTAGTATTGTAAAAAGTGACATGGAGTCCGAAACTGTGATATCTTTGTGTAAAATGTCTGAGAAGGCTTATGCTGAAATAAATCCCGAAGTGTGGGCAGCCTCAGGGAAATAGGGTCATAGAGTCTCTCCAAATTACTTTGAAGCAACCAGGACAAGTGGTGTCTAAAAAGCAATACCCTCTTTCAAGGGAGGGAAAGAAGGGGTTACAGTCTGTTATTGAGTCCCTGCTAAAAGCAGGTCTTTTGGAGTCATGTATATCTCCCTATAACACTCCTATCCTGCCAGTTAAGAAACCAGATGGAACCTACAGAATGGTGCAGGATTTAAGAATAATAAATTATATTGTCAAACCAAGTCATCCCACAGCTCCGGATCCCTATACAATCAGATCCCTTCTTCACATCAGTATTATTCTGCACTGGATTTGAAGGATGCTTTCTGGGGGTGTTCAATTACAGAAGATAGGAAATAGTATTTTGCCTTTGAGTGGGAACAGGAGGAAGGAGGAAAAATGATAAAACAACAATTGACATGGACAGTCCTCCCCTGGGGATATACTGAGTCACCGGTTTTGTTTGGGCAAGTTTTACAGAAAATATTAAGAGAATTTACTCCAGGAGTTAAGTTGTTGCAGTATGTGAATGATTTGCTCTTATCAGGAGAACAGGAAAAGGTGGTTGAAGAGGCTACTGTAAGGCTGCTTAATTTTCGAGAAAAAAAAAGAGTGTCTGAAAAGAAAGCGCAGCTGGTAGAAAAGAAGGTCAAATATTTGGGACACATTCTTACTGAAGAAGCTTCTAAGTGGATGACGAGCGCTCAATTATTACAGTATGAATCTTGTTTAATGGAACAGGAGGATTTAGAATTTAAAAGTGGGGAAGATTTTAAGTCAGCCTCCTGTTTGAGTAGCCCTGAAGAGGGGCCAGGAAGAAACCGATGACTGTATCCAGATTATAGATCTCCAGACGAGGGCTAGGGAAGATTTCCGAGATACTCCCTGGCCTGAGGGAGAGAAGGAGTTCATTTATGGGTCTTCAAGAGTGGTAGAAGGGAAATGATTTACAGGATACTCTGTTGTGAATGGGAAGCAATTAAAGGCAGGGGGGAGGTTATGGCCCACCTGGTCAGCTCAGACAGCAGAGCTGTATGCGCTTGTAAGAGTATGTGAATTATACCGGGACAAGACAGTGATTGGGAAAGAGAGCTTGTTGAGACGTGCTTTTAGCACGGAGTGGGAGATTGGACCCGCGGTTCCGTTCTCGGGCGACTGAAACGGCCGGGGAAAAACGAAGCGAGTGGGGTGCATGAAGCCCTTTCTTAAAACCCCCTCCCCGCTGTCACTGTGGTGTCTGTTGGTTCTGTATTTTTAAGGTAACACCGCCCTTTTGACTGATAAGGGCAGTATAAGTTGATTAAGAAAATACATTAGTTTTTGAGAGCTGAAGCGTGACTGTTTTTGAGGAAGACTGAATACAGATAAAAGACAGGACCAGTCTGGGAAGGAAAAGTCCTTGACAAGAGTTTAGTTATGATTTTAAGTACAGAGGCTGTGTTTGTAGATTGTTGAAATCAGAATAAGAGCAGCGTCAGTTTAAGGATTCAATCTAACCAGATGAATAGAAGGAATTTCTTTACCTCAGTGGTTTGGGCTTGACCCATAGGAGTTTGTGAATTCAGTAAACTAGTGGACAGATAGGAGAAATAAGAAAACATTTTAAAAGTTTATATCAGACATCTGCTGGAGAACTTGTGGCTTTGGATTGGGAGCAACAAGCTGTGGAAAATTTAGAAAGTTAAGAAAGAGTGAATGAAATAGCTTGTATTTGTAGGAATTTTCCTGCAGTTTTTGGTGCATCTAGAGGTTGGCCTTGTGCCTGGGTGCTATTACTATTGTTCTTCTGCTAACCAGCATAGTAAATGTAAACAACAGCTCCTTGATCGAGCTGATAAGTGGAAAGTTACATTTAGTACCTGAGCTGTGGGCTGTAAGAAAAAGTCTGGGAAAGGACTGTAAGGATCTTGTCTTGCTGAGTGAAAAGCAGGACAAGAAGCAAAGGACAAGATAATAAGAATTAAAACAGAGGTACCAGTTTTGTTAAGGAGGGATGACGGGAACTAACCAGAGTAAAGAGATCCCTAAAACTAGTCTTTTGGGGTGCGTTTTGGCACATTGGAAGGAACTAGTGGGGTATGGAGGCTCAGAGAACCAAAAGACCCTTGTAAAGTTTTGTACACAATGGTGGCCATTTTATAAACTTGAGGGGGGAGCCAGGTGGCCCTCAGTTGGATATTTACATTATGAAACTTTGTTACAGCTTATGTTATTTTTGAGACACAGAAATGGGAGGAGGTGACTTACGCTGACTGTTTTGTTTTTTTGGTTTTTTTTCTCTCCTGAATCACCCTGAGTGGCAGAAAGATTGTGGACTCAGAGCCCCCTCTGACCCCTTGGTATTGGTCTTAGAAAAGACAACGAGGCTAAGTTAAAATAATGTTGTAGTACCTGCTCCATAAACCAACGTTGCACACACCCTGATAAGGTGTATCCAGCTAACCCTCTGGAATAAGAATTGGGGAATTTGTTTGAACCACCCGCTAAAAGGCAAAGGGGGGTGAGAGGGGAAGTAAATTTAAGACAGTTATTAACCTCAACTCCTGCTTTACCTTCTACTTCTGAAAAAAAGAGCCAGCTCGAGTTAATTCAGCTCCTATTCCCTCATTCCACCTCCTGAAATTTCTATCCAGACTCCAGCCTATGTTCCATCCCCCACTCTAGTTAAAGCAATTTCTATTTCAACTCCAGCATCCAGAAGGAAGAAAAGGTGATGATCAAAGAAGAGGAGATTGAAAAGAGGAATGGAGCAGAGGCTCTTACCCTAGGAGACCCTCTGGTTATAATAAAAGTAGGGAACAAAGAAAAAAAATAATAAATAAAGTTTTGATAGACAAAGGAGCAACATATTTTATGTTAAATAAAGCCTTAATACCAATAACAGATGATTATGTCATGGTAAAGGGGGCAACTGGCCAATCTGAAAGGGCTTATTTTTTCATTGAAATAAAAACTTGGGAAACAATGGGGAATTCACAGATTTTTATATATGCCCAATGCTCCATTAGCACTTTTGGGTAAGAATCTATTGGAACTATTAAAAGCAAAAATAATATTCAAAAATGGGGAAAATAGTTTGGAGGTAAAAGATCAGCAATATGTGGAACTGCTGAGCTTAATGCTAATAACCAAAGATATTGTGGCTGAAAACAAAGAAGAAATTATTAAGAAAATAATGGCTCAGGTGTTCCCTGGGGTGTGGGCCTCCAATACACCAGGGAGAGCAAAGAATGCTCTACCAGTACAAATCCGGCTTAAAGAAGGAAAACAACCAGTTAAAATTAGACAATACCCCTTAAAAAAGGAAAGTAGGGAAGGGATTAGTCCAGTGATTAAGAACTTTTTGCAAATAGGACTACTAAAAAAATGTCAATCTGATTTTAATACTCCTATTTTGCCCATAAAAAGCCCGATGGATCATACAGGTTAGTACAAGATTTAAGAACTGTTAATAAGATAACTGAAGATTTATACCCAGTGGTAGCCAACCCCTACACCTTGTTAACTCGTTTAACATCCAAACTAACCTGGTTTACTGTTTTAGATTTGAAGGATGCTTTCTTTTGCCTTCCTCTCCATGAAACCAGCCAGAAAATTTTTGCATTTGAATGGGAAAATCCCAAAACTGGACATAAAACTCAGCTCACATGATGTGTACTACCCCAGGGGTTCAAGAACTCCCCTACCATATTTGGAGAACAGCTGGCAAAAGATCTAGAATCCTGGGAAGCTCCGTCAGGAGAAGGACAGCTGTTACAGTATGTGGACGACCTCCTGATAGCTACTAAGACTCAAGAAGCATGTATGGAGTGGACGGTAAGCCTCCTAAATTTCTTGGGTCTACAGGGGTATCGAGTATCCCAGAAGAAAGCCCAGATGGTGAGACGAACAGTTGTCTATTTGGGCTATGAGATTAGTGCTGGACAAAGAACCTTGGGAGGGGATCGCAAGGAAACAATATGCCAGACCCCAAAACCCCGGACAGTGAAAGAACTGAGAACCTTCTTGGGCATGACAGGGTGGTGCAGACTGTGGATTTACAATTATGGGCTGTTAGTCAAACCCCTATATGCCTTGATTACGGAGGGAAACAGAGGTCTCCAATGGACAAAAGAAGCAACACGAGCCTTTGACCAACTAAGGAAGGCCCTCATGTCAGCTCCAACCCTGGGACTTCCAGATGTGAGTAAAACATTCTTTCTGTTTTCTCACGAAAAGCAGGGGATTGCTCTGGGAATACTAGCACAAGACCTGGGCCCGTACCAGAGGGCAGTCGCCTACCTCTCCAAACAGCAGGACACAGCAGCCAAAGGGTGGCCAGGATGCCTCAGAGCTGTTGCAGCAATAGCACTGAACATCCAAGAGGCACACAAATTCACCCTAGGCCAGAAGATGACTGTGCTAGTATCTCACACAGTGTCTGCAGTCCTGGAGGTGAAAGAGGGACATTGGCTTTCCCTACAGAGATTCCTGAAGTACCAGGCCATACTAGTAGAACAGGATGATGTTGAAATTGTGGTAACTAACACTGTCAATGCAGCTTCTTTCCTCAGCAGGAGTATGGGAGAACCAGTGATCCATGACTGCCTGGAGACCACTGAAGCCACTTACTCCAGTCGCCCGGAACTGAAGGACACCCCTCTCCAGGATGCTGAGACTTGGTTCACTGATGGGAGCAGCTAAATCATCAGTGGAAAACGATATGCTGGGTATGCAGTTACCACAAGCTGAGAGGTGATAGAGTCTGGACCATTGCCAACAAACACCTCTGCACAAAAAGCTGAAATAATCACCTTAACCCAGGCCTTAGAGCTAGCTAAAAGAAAAGAAATCAACATGTATACAGACTCAAGGTATGCATTTGGAGTGGTTCATGCACATGGAGCTATTTGGAAAAAAACAAGGACTGCTGATACTAAAACTATTAAATGCAGTTCAGTTACCTGAAAAAGAAGCTATTATGCACATCAAGGCACACCAAAAAGAGATCTCTGAATTGGAAGAAGGAAATGAGCTGGCAGACAGAAAGGCAAAATAAACAGCTAAAGGTAAGGTAATTATTAAAACAATTGAGGCAGCTTTAATTCTAGATGGGCAAATTTCTATGGAGGGTAAGCCAAGATACAATAAAAAGGACAAAAAACTCATTAGAGAAGAAAACGGGAGTTATAACCAAGAGGGGTGGGCTATTAGAGACAGAAGAAAAGGAAGGTTTGTGATCCCCTCTTACATGTTATGGTTATTAGTGAAAAAGGAACATAAGAAAACACATTGTGGAATTGATGCTCTGTACAATTATTTGAAAGGTCAAATCATGGCCAGAAACTTGCAAGGTGCAGTAATTCAGGTGACTCGCCAATGTAGCCTTGCCTCCAAACTAATCCCAAGAATATTCCTAAACCAAAACCTGGACAAATTGAAAAAGGCTATGGGCCTGGGCAACAATGGCAAATTGATTTTTCAGAACTACCCAGGAGAGGGGGGTACCAATACCAATTGGTATTAATAGGTACCTTTTCAGGGTGGCCAGAAACTTTCCCTACCAAAACTGTCAAAGCATGAAAAGTAACCAAAGCATTGTTATTAGTAAAAGAAATTACTAACTTTGAAGAAGGAGTGGGAAATGAATCATGGTTTTAAAAAGAATTTTTGCTAAGAGTAGAAGTAGTTTCCATGACCAAGATGTAAGTTAGGTAGGTAAATGGTAGGTTAATAATTACTAGATGCTTAGGCTAGAGCTAATTGGTATAATTATCTGCTATTATAAATTTACGTACAGAAGAACATAAAATAAGTAAATCGCTAACCATGAAGCACGGGGCCTTGGATCGTGCCAGAGGGTCACTGAGACCTGATGAAGACTCTCCTGACTTCATCCTTCAAGACCACTGACCCATTTCGAGACCACCGACCCAATTCAAGAGAAGAGCTGCTCACGCGTGAAGGACTAATGGGCTCATTTTAATATGGGATGGGGATGGGGGGTGCTGGGGTTACGCATATGTATTGTATGTAACATCTTGGGGAATAAATAGATGGCAAAGAACCTTGTTCGGGGCGGTCACGCCTTTTGGAGGTGATTCCCGTGCCGCCCGCCGGTGAATAAACATACCACTTTCTAACTTTAATTAGTTAGAGGGTCTTTGTCCGTGATCATACCAGTTTTCTTAATGATTCATTGTCTGCAAAATTACTAATGAGAGACTCAATACCCTCATCCATGCCGTCAATGAAAATATTGAACAGAACTGGCCCCAGCACAGATCCGTGAGGAACACCACTGGTGACTGGCCACCAGCTGGATGCATCACCGTTCACCACCACTCTCTGGGCCCATCCATCCAGCCAGTTCTTAATCCAGCAAAGAGTGCTCCTGTCCAAGGAGGGACATCATTATAATGTCACCATTATAATTACAGAGTTGAAGGTAAAAAAAGCATCACAGAAAGACTGTATAGTGCATTTCCATGCCTTAAACAGAACTAAATCTGTTATGTCATCCATGCAGATGTTTACCTAACTTCATCCTGAAGAGATTCACAACATCCCTAGGTAATATAGTACAATAATAAATGCCCCAATACTGTTAGACTTTCAAAAATTCTTCTGCAATTTCAGTCCATTATTGGTAATCCCACACCTAGAAAATAAGGACAACAGCTCTTACTTTGCTTATTACTCCTAACAGTATTTTTATGTGTTTGAATATTGTTATGATATCTATTCCTGGTCTACTTATAAATTAAATAACTTCTGTTGTTTCAGTTTTCCCCAGCTGTTACAATCTCAAAACCTCAGATAATTTCTGTTACTCTCTCCTAAATTTCTTTCGACCTTCCTTTGATTCCAAATTTCCTTCATTTGGAGTGCTCAAAACAGAACAAAATTGTCCAGTGAAAGTTTCAACAATCCTCATGACATTTCCTAATTTCTTCTATTTATGCATCCCACTATGTTAGCGCCTTTCTTATCACAAATAATGGTCGTGATTTTGTTCACTTTGGTATTTGCTATGACAGATCTTTTCTGCAGGGCTGGACCAATCATTGTCCATTCTGAAATTTTATAGATTACTTTTTTTTACAGTTGTTTCCTATTATTTCAGATGAAGTGTATCTTTTTTCTTCAGGTCATTACACCAGGTTTTACAAGATCAGCTGGAATTCTAAACCTCATTGTTGGAGGTTAATATTTTTTCTTTTATTTCTCTCTCTCCCAGGGAATTTTTCTCCCATTTGTTGCCTAAGAGATGGGAATGATGGGTACGTAAGAGAGATAAAAGATGTGGCCAAGATGGAGAAGTGGGGGGAAGAGGTGCAGTTTGCTACAGTCTCTTAGTTGGGGGGCTTTCTCTGGGGAAGTGGAGAGATATGGCAAGACTTGACTGGAGGTCAGGGACTAGGCTCAGTTCTCTCTCAGGATCAAAGTGGAGACAGTTGTAGGTTTGGTGCCGGACTGCTGCTGCCTGGAGGATTCATTGCTATTGTGGAGTTTTGTCCTTCACTGATTCTCCTTACCGTGGGTGAGCCTCTGCTCACAAGAGTGGTCCTTGAACTGTGACCTTTTCAACACCCAACATTACTGGGAGGGACCCTCACCATTTTCTTGGGTGCCTCAGGGGAAGCCCAGTGTAGGAATTGCTGCCTTGGGACGGTCGGGACAAACTCAGGCGCTCTTTGTATTCTAGTCTTAAAGTTTGCAGGTTTTTTTGCAGGGCATGGGTATATATGAGGCCCTGCTAGGAGCTGCAGCCGCAGCTCAGAGCAGGATAGAGAGAGAGGGATAGAGCAAGAGTAAAAAAAGAGAGAGTAAGAGAGCTTAAGAAAGTAAGAATGAAGAGAGTAAGAGCGTAAGAGAGAGATTTTCCTGTTTACAATACAATAAATCTTCTTCTATGTTGAATATTCTAATTTCCACTAACCAATCTAGTACTAGATACAAATTCTCTAACATTTGCATGCAACCTATCGGATTCACTATATTACCATGTTTTACTGCTTTTCTTATATCTAAATTTTATCTGGGACCCTTCCTGCCATGCCTAGGGAGGATGTCTGTTTGCTTCTTGGTATTTGCAGCATCTAACATTATCTAAACAAAGGGGCCTTCAGGCATTCAGTTGCTTTCAGCCACACAGTCGAAAATTGCTATCATTTCTATTTCGCTTATATTTTCCATATTCTCAAAGTCTTTTGCTAGGCACTCGTATTTATAAGGTTTCCCTAATTCATCCTTCCCAACATCTCCCCCTTTCTGTTGAACAACTAAGATATTAGACACTGTCTTATTTATTATTTGCTGCTCCCATTGAAGTATACAGGGTACTAATAATAAAACTACAATTACTACGATTAGAATAAACAAGCCTATTTTACAGAGTTCCTTTAGCCAAGGTGCAAAGCTCCAACCTTCGAACAAACTGTCTAGTCATGATGGGTCATCTGTTGTAATTTGGTTAGCTAAATCCCTTAGGTTTTGTAGTTGTTTATGAATGGAAATGGAATGATCTGATAAATTCATGCAGCACAATCCTTGAAAATCTTCACAGCCATGTCCATGAGCTAGTAAAAGATAATCAAGGGCAGCTCTATTTTGTAAAGTGGCATGTCTGACTGCCTCTTCATCTGTCAACAAATCACTGATTGCAGCTGAGGTGGCATTTACTTCTTTACTGAGCCAACATCCCAACTTGTTTAACTGTCTCAGTGCAACTGAAGAACTCAGCTGAGGTAGAAAAATGCTTGTGACAATTGATTTTCCAGAGTTCCAAGGGTGAAAGTCACTATCACAATCACTTTCATATTGATGTCCTGTGGAGGATCTAATCTTTCTGTTTTTCTTTTTAGCTACTTTTTTAACACTCCGGGCTATTATTGTATGTTGTCCCAGGGCACAGGGGCCACCCTCTATATATGAGGGTATGCCCTGCCAGGCTCTGTCTCCACAGATGAGCCAAATTCCTTTGGGAAATCGTATTGGTAGTTTGCTAAATCGGCTTGCATGAGGTTCAAAATATGTAAGAAGTTTAGTTTGATTACACCAAGAAGTTACATTGCTATAAACTGGGTGGTATGGGGTAACATTTAAATGAGGACCATCTTCTTTCAGGAGATGAAAGAAGTAGCAACTGTCCATAGTTACTGAGCCTAGGATTTCGAGCTCTTGAAGATCAGATTTATCAACTTTAAAGTTATTAATATAAGTTTGGTGTTTCTGGCTGGGAGTTGGGGATACATTGTGATCATCATATGGACAATATTTTTCAAGGGTAACATTATCAAAACCGTCTGGAAAAGATACTCCTACTAAACAGGTTGAAAAAGGTTTGTCAGGACTTGTGTCAGATAGGCAGATAGTATCTGAGCCTGCAGACTTGGCTAAAGCAACCCAGACATTATTTTTTGGTTGATTTACAGGTAAAGCTTCACTACAAAAACTAAAACAAAAGAAGAAAAGCATGCATTGGTGCAAACAATAAAACTTCATTCTTTTTTTAGCTGTTTCTGGCTGATCACTTTCTCTGGATGACTCTGCACAGTTCAGGTCTGGGTGCTTGCTTCTTGGCTTCTTGTGGGGTCACTGGCTGATGTGGAGGCTTCAGCAGGCTTCGATGCGCAGTAGGGCTTCACGTTTGTTGCTGGAATCCATTTGAGTCCTCCACCTGTAGAAACACACGCAAACCCCTTTCCCCATGTTATAAGGTTGTATGGTCCTTCTATTTGCCCTGTTTCTAAGTTTTTAACCAGAACTGGGGGATGCTCTTTTAGTTTTGCTTTTTTGTTGTTCAAGAAGTGTCTATAAATGGGGGGGTCAGGCTCTTCTACAGAGCTGTTCAGAAAATTATAGACATACAAAGCCTTATTCATCCTCTTTTGAGGTGTAGCCTGAGCTTGTCCCCCTTTCTGTTGATCTAAAATGCCTTTTAGGGTTTGATGTGTTCTTTTTATTATTGCTTGACTTGTGGGAGAGTGGGGAACGCCAAATGTATGGCGGATACCCCAGTCATTTAGAAATGCAGCTATTTCTTGTGAAGCATATGAAGGACCATTATCAGTTTTAATTTCTTGGGGAACACCCAGATAGGAAAAGGCTTGTGAAAAATGCTGGCAAACATGCTTAGCTGCTTCTCCTGTATGTACAGAAGCAAAAACTGCATTTGAAAACGTATCAATAGTGACATGAATATTTTTAAGTTTCCCAAAAGAGGGATACTTAGTAACATCTGTTAGCCATTTCTGTAAGCTCTCCAACCCTCTTGGGTTGGTGGCTCCTAAAGCAGGAAGAGGCTGAACAAGCTGACAATCTGGGCAAGCTCGTACAATATTTTGTGCTTGCTCCAAAGTGATGTGAAAATCTCGTTTGACTGCCTGTGCATTTTGGTGAAAAAATGCATGGCTCAATTTTGCTTGTTCAATAGTGTTAGGCAGCGTAGATGCAGCAAGCACCGAGGTAGAATTTTCAATGTCTGCTGCACCTTCGTCATCAGATGCTGCTGATGCCAAAGCATCTGCTCGGGCATTTCCTTCTGCCATAAATCCTGGGAGGCCCGAATGGGCTCTAATGTGAAAAACAAAATAAGGATTAGTTCTGTGAGATAGAATTTGGTAGAGACAGGTGAGCCAAAGACACAACTTGTCGTTGTTCACATCTTTCAAAACTGATCCCTCAATTCTTTTAATAATATTGGCAACGTATGCCAAATCAGTGATCAGGCTGGAAGGTTCTGAAAAGAGCTGAAAAGCTCTTACAACTGCTGCCAATTCAACAATCTGAGGAGAACCTTCAACCTTTTGGACATCTTGTTTCCAGACTTTTGTTTCTTTGTTCTGCCATGTAACTACTGAATTGTGTGTTTGCCCTGACCCATCAGTGAAGATAGTAATTGCATCTAAAGGTTCTTCACTGATCAGAGGTTTTTATTTGTAGCATAATTTAGTTTTGATCATTTTGTGTGCCGGATAATGAATGGAGAAAACGCCTGGAAAATCAAGTAAGGCATACAGCAATTCCTCTGACTTCTGCATTGCCCACTCAAAATAAGTTTTCTTCATGGGCAAATAGATAATTGTGAATTCCCAACCTGCTATTGAAAGAAGCCTTGCTCTGCCTTTGACGATGATTTGAGACATCATTTCTAAAGGTGTGAGGATTGTCTTTGGCGACCTGTAAGAAATGAAAACCCATTCAATTATTAGTAACGGATCTTTTTGAGAGGGGTCCCATTGAAAAATGAGACCACATAGCCTCAGCTCTTTTCCTAAAACTGCAAGGAAAAAGGGTTTATCTGGGATACAGTGATGTGCTTGCCTGGTCTGCAGGGCATCAGTAACTTTTTCTAAGGCTGTATAAGCCTCGGGAGTGAGAGACCTAGGGGATCTAATGTCATTGTCCCCTCTCAACAGATTGAAAAGTGGAGCAAGCTCATCAGCAGTGATTCCCAACACAGGCCTGACCCAGTTAATTTCTCCCAAAAGCTGTTGCAAATCTTGTAAAGTGTGAACATCTGTTTGGACTTGTATTTTCTGAGGCATGAGAGATTGTTCTGTTAGTTTCCAACCCAAGTATTTCCAGGGAGCAGTCTCTTGTATTTTTGATTCAGATACCACCAGTCCAGCCTTTTTGATTTCAGCAACAACACCATCTCGAGTTTTTTCCATTTCTTCTTGTGTTGGCACCGCTATGAGTAAATCGTCCATGTAGTGAAGAATGACCAATTGTGGGAATTGTTCACGGACTGAAGATAAGGCACGTGCTACAAAATATTGGCAGATGGTTGGTGAATTCTTCATGCCTTGCGGTAAGACAAGCCAATGGTACCTTTGAAGTGGCTCCTGCAGGTTTGTGCTCGGAACGGAGAAAGAAAAATGAGGTGCATCATCCAGATGCAGCGGAATGTTAAAGAAACAGTCCTTTAAATCGATAGTAACAAGTGGCCAGTTCTTTGGGATCATGGAAAGGTTGGGCAGGCCAGGTTGTAGAGGGCCCATGTTCTTAATCACTGCGTTAATTTTTCTGAGATCATGTAACAATCGCCAGGGGCCTGAAGTTTTCTTGTGGATTACGAATATAGGGGCATTCCAGGGGCTGATGGTGGGTTTGATGTGGCTTTTTTGGAGTTGTTCAGCCACTAGGTTTTTAAGGACACTCAGCTTATTATTTATTAGGGGCCACTGTGGGACACAGACGGGGGTGTCAGTTTTCCAGGTCAATTTTAAAGTGCTGAGTGTTTCAGTGACCCCTACGAAAAATCCAGTTCAATTCTGGCTCCCCATTGAGAAAGCAAATCCCTTCTCCACACTGTGATGTGTCTCTGCACTACATAGGGATGGATCAATGCATTTCTCCCTTGCGGTCCTGTAATACTGATTACAG
The DNA here is from genome assembly GCF_052056855.1 of Sturnus vulgaris. Classification (NCBI taxonomy): domain Eukaryota; kingdom Metazoa; phylum Chordata; class Aves; order Passeriformes; family Sturnidae; genus Sturnus; species Sturnus vulgaris. The sequence goes on from NC_142282.1 coordinate 62,609,058, forward strand.
ATTTGCTCTGCAAGCATGGAGTGGCACCTCCGATGCCTGTGAGAGCGCCTGGAGGAGTTATTAACTTCCATTCTGCTGGCCAATAGTAATAGGAGATCACAGTAACATCTGCTCCCGTATCAATCATCCCTTTAATCCTAGCTCAAACCTCACCAATGGACAAGTCACAAGTTATCATTGGTCGTTGTGTGCTTATGTGTTGAACCCATAGGACTTTGGGGTTTTCATGAGCAGGTAAGGACCGCAAGGTGGCATGTGATCTGCTGTCCCCATAAATAGTGCTATAGCAATAGCTATAGGGCTGTTAGGTGGTATATGCAATGGGGGATAGCAGGCATTGGCTAACACTCTTAATTCTTCATTGCAATTGACAGAGATTACACAAGGCAAAACAAGCAGTCCTAGAATACTATTCCTCTCTTTACAAAAAACTAAAAAAATCTTGTGTACATTGAGAAGTCCCAGTAATCCCTGTTGGAATATAGTCATAGCCACTGTCTTTCAAAAATGTTGTTGGCTTGGAGGTTGCCAAAGTACACCAGAACCCTGGGGGTAATAAACCTGAAGCGTTACTTGGGGTTCTGCTGGAGATGTAGCGAAGGGCTTCTGAGCCGGAATAGTTACAAATTCTCCCTTGGGGGTCTGTGGAGCCATTATTTCTTTCATCACGCGATGGTGAGGGGCGTTCTTTCTGGAGTTTTTTGGACTCTGTTTTCTGCTCATATTGGGTCTAGTTCAGCACTGCCATGAAAAATGATGTCCCTTCTTACAGGTAGAACAGCGATCTGATGTTTGTGCTATTCTTCTAACTTCTGGGCAGTTCCTCACAATATGACCTGGGTTTTTGCAGAAATAACAAGGTCCTGGGGTTATGCTGGCAGGCATCACAGCCATGGTGTTACTTTGTTGCTGAGAGTTCAAGTGCAGAGCAGCTAGGATTGTAGAGAGCCTGGTGCAGGAATGGCTGGGAGAAAAAGGCCATAGTCAGATCAACTTGGTGAGGCTAACAAAGTAAGCCTCAGTCTCAGGGATACAGTGTCCTTGAGATAAGGAAGGCACGTAGAATTGAGAAAAACATGAATGCCGAAGTGCTTAGCTAAGCAGCACATCTAGACCAATGAGGAGCTAAGATTTTGCACTATGCATGAGCTAATTAAGCATTGTATTTAATCGCCACTCTGCGTATCAATAAACGAGACTGTGCTGATGACCATATGGTGTCCGCGTCTCCCTTCTCCGACAAATGGTGAACCCCGACGTGCCCCCCGTCGCTGAAAAGAAAACGGGGGAGAACGCGCCACGGTCGGTGAAGTAGAGTTGGGGCCTGCTGCAACCGGGTCGGTGTCAAACGACGTAGGGAAGACACCCCCAGGAGCCATAAAGGTGGTCCTGGGCCATACGTGCTGCCGAAGCCGGAGAGTTGCAACAGCGCTGACGACAAAAAATGGACAGGCAAGCAGCATATAATTTATTTATAGTACATATAGATAAGTTAGGGTTAAAAGAGATTAATCCCAGGAAGGACATACCGGGGTTGTTAGCCTGGGGTTATGCTAAAGGTTTATTCTCTAATCCTCACACCGTGCATGATTTAAATGAGTGGCGTAAGTTAGGGGATGCACTGTGGGAGGCGGTATTAGAGGATGATAAAACAGCAAAAAAGCTGGGAAAGATCTGGCGGGTAGTTCATAACGCACTACTGAAGCAGCAGGCGGAGAGAAGGGCGGCTCGGGAGGCAGTAGAGGCATATAAAAGAAATGCTCAGTATGGCGATAATGAGCCCCGAGCACCCAGCACGACCAGAGTAGAAATACCTATCTCTGGGGAGACAGCAGGAATGACAGACATGGCTAGCTGCGCTTGGCCCTCGGCACCCCCCTTAGAAGAGCTTGAGGAGGATTCCGCCGCGGCGGCGGAGACAATTGCAGAAGGCGGAGTAACCCCGCCTTCCGAGGGCGAAGGGCCCCAGACCAGCGGCGAAAAATCCCCTTGCCGGTCTGAGCCTAGCGTCCCTAAGCCTGCCGCGCAGCCAGACCCTGTCCCTAGGGCGGAAAGCGACCTGTGGGAGGAGATGGCAAGACGGCGGGGGGAGGCGTGGAGTATGCTAGCCAGACACGGCTTGGAGATTGGGGACGAGAGCGCTGTTGACGCAGCGAAAACCTGGGCTTTTCCCGTCACGTATACACAGGGAATAAATCAACAGGGACAAGCCGTCCAAGTGGGAGCGTATTCGCCTCCCGACTGGAAGCTGCTAGCCCAGCTGAGACAGACAGTGAGTCAGTTTGGTTTCTGGAGTGAGCCAGCTAAGCAGATGCTAGATTTCTTGTTCGATACATACCTGCTATTGCCAAATGATATGAGAAGTATAGTGAAACTGATTTTCACGCAACATCAGCAGTTGCTATTTAACGCCCACTGGCAAGCTCTTGTTCAGGAGTCAGTTGCAACACAGAGGGGCCCGGGAGATCCGTTAGCTGGAATTACCATAGACGAACTAATGGGATTGGGTCAATACCGCAGGACAGAAGCTCAAATGATTTCAGGACCCGACAAGGTTAGGGAAGCCATGCGTCTAGTAAGGAGTGCCATCAATCAGGTCAAGGATAGCTCAGGCATACCCATGTATATGGGGATAAAACAGGGAAGAAATGAATCCTTTGGGGACTTTGTAGATAAGGCTGCTGCTGCTATTGAAAAGGCAGGAGTCCCAGAGTATATGAGAGGGGCGATGCTAAAGCAATGTGCGTTGCAGAATAGCAATGAGGCAACAAAAAGGGTATTATCAACTTTGGGGGCCAATTGGACGATAGAAGAAGCATTGGAAAGGATGGCTTTACAGCCGATAGGGGCGCAGGTTTTCTTAGTTAATGCACTAAAAGAATTAGGCTTAGGGCTACAAAAGCAAGCCGAGTCCACACAGTCACAGGTGCTAGCCGCTCTTGCTCCGCTCCGTGCTTCTACAGCGGCCCCAGCCACGTCGGGTGATCACCGACCTCCCTCGGCGCGCTGCTACAGATGCGGAGGAGGAGGCCACTTCCGACGTGAGTGCCGTGCCCCAGGAGTATGGTGCCAAAACTGCCAGAACAACACGCATAACACGTCAGCTTGTCGCCGCAAGTCGGAAAACTCCCAGCGGAGCGCGCCCGGCAGCCGCGCCCGGACACAAGTAGCCGCCGTGACATCAGCGCCATCTCCTGTCTACAACCAGCCACAACAGGGAGCCTGGGACTCGACCTGGCAGCCGCAGTAAAAACATCTTTGATAACAGCTCGCCCCGTCAAAGTCCCAACTGGAGTTTATGGCCCGATAAATATCAAAGGACAAGCTCATGGAGGACTAATAGTGGGACGCTCGTCGAGCTCCATTGTAGGGCTGTTTGTGCTTCCAGGCGTCATTGATGCAGACTACACCGGGGAAATACAAATAATGGTATATACTCCTTTCCCTCCTATTACGATTGAAAAGGGCCAGCGTGTTGCTCAATTTATTCCACTTCCACAGTTGAGCCGGGGTGTTCAACCACAAAGGCAAACCCCACGTGGAGACCAAGGATTCGGATCATCAGGTATTGCTATGCTCACAATGGATCTCCATACTAGACCCAAAAAGAAGGTGAAACTAACCTATGCAGGAGAGACAATAGAAATGATGGGACTCCTAGACACTGGGGCAGATACCAGCATTGTCTCTCCAGAAAAATGGCCCCACAACTGGCCATCGCTGCAGACCACGGATACCGTGACGGGCGTCGGAGGGTTCACCCTTGCCAGAAAAACTCCTCCAGTAAAGGTCACTATAGATGGGCAAGATTTGGTAACTGTGTTGTCCGTAGTTGCGTTACCGCCATCGGTACATTGCCTAATTGGAAGGGACATTCTAGCTCAGCTTGGGGTCGTTTTATCCAACAAGCACCCTTTGGGGTAATTGCCATTGCTTGGACTTTCCCGATCCCAATCACCTGGACTACCAATGAACCGGTAATGGTTAAGCAATGGCCTCTAAAAAGGGAAAGTCTAATACAAGCACATCAACTCGTAAAGGAACAATTCCAACAAGGACATTTGAAACTCTCAACAAGCCCATGGAACACGCCAATTTTTGTGATCAAAAAGAAGTCAGGAAAATATCGTCTTCTGCACGATTTAAGAGCAGTAAATGATCAGATGGAGGCGATGGGGGCATTACAGCCAGGCCTCCCCAACCCAGCAATGCTCCCACAGCATTGGCCTCTTCTGATCATTGATCTAAAGGACTGCTTCTTCACTATAGCCTTACGGCCCTATTTACAGAAGTTGGGACGCTATAACAGCGCTGCCCGTGAGGCGCTAAGGCAGCCACCACCGAATTGGGCTGATTGGATTGAGAGCCACGCCCACCAAAAAGAACAGCCTCTCAGCAGCCGTCCTTGTTGTGCGTGTGGGGGGTCATGGTGTGAAGCCTGGGTAGCCCTAAAGTGCGGGGGCTGTGGGGACTGCTCGTGGGTGGAACAGAGAGCAGTGTTTAGTTTGTGGTGCTGGAGGTGTCAAAGTGACGACCTAAGAGATTCAAATTGGGGTCGGGCCCTAAAAAAAAGAAGCAGGAGTGCCATATGCCCAGGTACGAAACCTATACGAGACACCAGAACAGCTCCTATTAGCTTGGGCCCGGTGGGAACTTACCAACTGGATTAAGAGGCAGCACATCTATGCAAATTCACACATTATCGCTGCAAGATGCAAACATAAAGTCCCACACCTGCCTTGGCCTCGGGTAAGACCAGTTAAGCCCGGTACAGACCCAGAGGAGGTATTAAATCAGAGTATAGAAAAGGTGAAACAACTGCAAATAACAGGGAGCAATACAGGGCGTAAAAAGAATAGGCCGCCAAAGAAATCAAAATGATGATCATTACACTGCTTATGCTTGCTAACTTTGCTCGCACAAAATCTTTTCCAATGCAGCATGCGCCTTGGGAGAACGTATGGGTAACATTCACTAACATAACAAGACAAGAATCAATCTGCTTAAGTCTAGGGGGAGTACAAAATCCTTTTAGAACCTGCCTAGTAGGGTTGCCAGTATGGTTACAAGGAGTTCAAGGGAATGTGCTGCATGAATTTATCTAACCACTCTGAGTCCATCCACAAAAAGATACAAAACATGCAGCAGAAATTACACAACCTAAAAGAAGAAGATGGTTGGGGCATTGACGAGTGGTTAAAAAGCCTAGGTCTTGAGGGATGGATTCGAACCGTTATTAAGTATGCTATTATGGTGTTAGGTATATTCTTGTGCTTAGCTTTATTGCTACCTTGCTTGATAACTTGCTTACAAAATTTTATTCAAAAGACTGTTAGCAAAGCTTGGCATGCCACTCTTTTAGCTCAAAAAGAAAACGGGGGAAGTGTAGAGAGCCTGGTGCAGGAATGGCTGGGAGAAAAAGGCCATAGTCAGATCAACTTGGTGAGGCTAACAAAGTAAGCCTCAGTCTCAGGGATACAGTGTCCTTGAGATAAGGAAGGCACGTAGAATTGAGAAAGACATGAATGCCGAAGTGCTTAGCTAAGCAGCACATCTAGACCAATGAGGAGCTAAGATTTTGCACTATGCATGAGCTAATTAAGCATTGTATTTAATCGCCACTCTGCGTATCAATAAACGAGACTTTGCTGATGACCATATGGTGTCCGCGTCTCCCTTCTCCGACATAGGATCTCTGTGAACTTCTGGTCTCGTGCTTCTGCCTGGGCTGCCAATGCAGCTGCTTGTGTTGTTTGGACTGTGAGTGCCTTTTCAATTTGTTCTCCCAGAGCTTTTCCAAGTTCATTCACTTGGATCGTAGCTACCTGTTGAGGACTCCCAATTTTGTTGCAGGCATCTATCATTTCAGGCACCGTGAGTTTCTCTTTTCCCAGGGCTTTGATAACCCTTTTACATTCTGCGTTGACATTGTTTTCAATTATATCTCGTATCATTACTGGGCGAGCTATGTCATCACTACATTGCCTTTCTGCTGCTTGGATTACTCTGTCCACAAATGTAGTGAAAGTCTCAGACAGTTCTTGGGTAATGAGATTTTAAGCCTTTTCAAAATTCTCTGCACGCTGAACTTGCAAAAAGGCCCTACGGGCCATTTTCTTAATGTCTTCTAATGCTATTCTGGGTAAATTCACCTGATCCTCATTTCTATCGACGGGGTGATTACCTGTTAGTTTTGATATGGTGAGGGTACGGAGATCTGCATCGGTACTTTGCCGGTAAATAGCTAATATTTCTGTGAGCATTCGTTTCCATTTTAATTCCCAGAGCATGTGTTGCGAATCTGTGAGAGTTATGCTGGCAAGATTTTACAGTCATTTGGTGTGAGGGTATGTCCTTCTAATGTGCTTTTCAGTAGCAGTTTAAAATACGGTGAACAAATGCCGCTGTCCTTTATTGCTTTCTTAATTCTTTAATTTCATGAGATGAAATGGCAGTCCATGTTATTGGGCCACCTGCCTGTTGGCTGAATATCACTGGCATAGATAATAAATCGAAGTTTTCATCTTTGCAAATATGTCTTCTTATCTCCTGCCAGTTTGTCCTCTGACTATTGTTATAAATGAGAGACAAAAGTCACAATATTCAGCAAAATTTAGATTGCTTTAGTTGATATAGAAAGAGCAAGCAGTGCGCTGGGGAACGTGAGGGGTCACCGCCCACTCCACGCTCCACCGAACCTTGGTTTGCAGCTTCTTCTTATACTGTGGGTTCTCGTTTTACACAAATTCACAAAGCCTTTGGGTGATAATCAGTCGCAGATAGCTATCTGGTCCTTGTAGATGACCACCAGGGAAGTTCTGGAGGTCTGGTCTTTGTAGATGACCACCAGAGAAGTTCTGGAAGTCTGGTTTTTGGGATAGGCAGTATTGATTAGACAAAGGCAGGAAGGGCTTTTTTTGGAAAGTCCGATTTTGCAAGCTAGTAGCTGATACAACTTATTTGAAAAATATAGCATAACATATTATAATGTAACATAATACAATATAATATAACAAGGTGATTTTAAACAGAATTATTTAATCATATAATTTCCTTTATCTAGTGTCCATGCTTCACTTCAGAGCTTAGTATTCTGGTTTATACAAACCCCAATACTTTTGTGATTAACACGAATCTTTTATCAATTGTCACAATTTCCCCACTTCTCTTTTGTTATCCCATTGATTCGTGTTCTGGTTTCAAATTTTGTCAGTACTTCTTATACTAGATTTAATTCATTTACTGTCGTTAATTTTGTTGCCTTCTCAGGGTCTATTGGTATTGTAGCAACTTGCATTCCTTGAACCACGGCCTGGATTAGTTGAATGAAGCATGGAACAAGACAAGGGATGAACAGTAGTCCTAATAACGCACATGTTAACATAAACCTTAATTTTTTCCACTCAGCTTTCCCTAACAGGTTATTTCACTAATTATCATTAAGCATAGAGTTCCAGGTTTGTACAGGTACATGGACTATTCATTTTATTTCTTCTGCAATTTTTATAATTACTTCACCATTATCATCAATTTCTAAGCAGCATTCAGAATTATTAAACTTCCCACACATTCCGCCCTCTTCAGCTAACAGATAGTCCAGAGCTAGTCGGTTTTGATATACTGCTGCTCTAGTTTGGGTAAGTTGTTTAGCTATCAATTCCATTGCTCGGGCTGTCCAGTTGGAAGTAATTTCTACTACGGCTTGTAGCCTGATAATTCTATTTAGCATATAAATTGGAGTGCGATAGCCCCAGCTCCCATCTTGAGCCCAGGTAGCTGGTCCATAATATTCAATAATTCGTTCTGGGGGCCATTCATCGTCCTTCCAGATTTGTGTTCCCCCTATGTCTGTGCTCCTTTTATTTCAATACAAAGTTTCATACAAGGGAACTCCTAACACTTTATTACCCTTTTCCTTTGGTAATGTAAAAAACTCAGGCTGTATAATCCCTAGAGTGCATGTCCCTCTTCAACTTTTTGGTAGGGTATTATAAGCTTTTTTCCCACAGATCCAAAATATTCCATCGGGGGCTTTCTAGCTTAGTTTAACTGATTCAGGTTGTTGCCAATAGGTCCTTACACTTTTTACTTCTTCATATGGCTTGGCTCTATTTTTATTATACCAGCATAGTCCTGTAAAATTGTTCTTTATACAATTACCTTTACTTAACTTTCCCCAATATCCTTCTGGAGCTTTGGGCCACCAAGACTGATTGCTTGCATTTGTAATCAGGATAGTCTTACAGGGGGTGTGCCCCACATATTGGGTAAAGTTAGTTCCCTGACGTGTTATATATACCTTTCTTATTACCTCATGATTTAGAACCCACCCTTCAGGTCTATTGCCTCCCCTCGATATTTCCGTTTGATTTCACTGTAACAACTGCTCTGGGCCCAATCCCTCCCCCCTCCATGGCCATTGTTTAGTCATTTGCATTCCTTCACAGATCCAACAGTGAGTTAACTTTAGTTTAGTAGTGATTTCTTTTATTAATTTTACAAATAAATTTTTTCCCAAGGTGGGTAATTCCTGTTCGCTGAGTTGTTGTTTTATTTTCTCATACAAGTTAAAATTTTCCCCATGGTTTGTTTTTGTTCTTTTGAACACCTTAGTTATATTTTTTATCAATTCTTCCTTGTAGTGATCTTGCACTCCTCTCTGATCTGAATATCCTCACATACCTTCTTTTATGAAGCAGAGGTGTGTCTCTCCTACTGGACAACTTTGCTATGCTGTTGGAGCCCACTCTCTTTTTCCCAAATTGGTGGCTACCCAGTAACTTCTTCCCATAATAGTGCAAGTTTCTAAGTTGTGTTTATTATAGCAGGCCGAATTGATATGTGTATGGAAGGCAAGGGTGGATACCGTGCATCTGCCATACCTAATTGTCTGGTAACACTTGAAACAAGCATCAGCATTATTTCTTTTTATCATCATTCGCAATAGGACGACTCCCATGACCATTTTCATCCCTTTGCCTCCTTCAAGGCCTACGGGGTTGCTGCCAGTAGCCTAGGTTTGTTTAATCTTCTCGGCAGCAGGGAATATGTCTTGGGGTTTCCCACTTCGTTTTTCTCTTTTGGTAGCGTTTCTTAATTTTGTCCCAACTTTTAGCTTTAACATTCCAGTACTAGGTACAGCACTAACAGCACGGTATACACAACCCTTCTGACACTTTCTTGCCAATACCTCTGCTCTGGCTTTCTTCTTTTTCTCATTCCATTCTCAAATAACTTTCACCAATTATGATCATTAATTTAGATTTTTCCTTGTGCTGATAGGGTATTAAGTACCTTAATAGTTTTCTTACATTCATTTCTTCTACACTAGACACATAATGCTAATGAGGGATACCCACCATAGGAATGACACCACAACAACTCAGTACAATATGGACACCTTTTCCTGATGAACGGGCTACGCCCGGGTTTGGGGCAGGTGACATTCAGTCCTGATTAGGAGACCTTTGAGACGAGTTGATCCGATATTGACATCAAGTCTTCCGAATTCGCACTTTGAGGTCTCCAGGCTCAGATGTCACTGTCCAACCTGCAGTAGGAGGGGTTATAGGACCCTTGACTCTACTCACGTGTGTCCATCCCTTTTCAGCTGTCCTCACAGCTGTTTCAGTCGTTAACAGAACTAAATATGGTCCTTCCCATTTTGGATCTAGATTTTCTTCTTTCTATACTTTAATTAACACATGTTGTCCTGGCTTAATTTTATGTATGGCAAATCCTAGAGGGACAGTTTGAGCTAAAATCCCCTTCTCTTTTAATTCTTGCAAGTTTTTGCTGATTGCTATTATGTAATTCTGAAGAGAAGGGTCCTGAACTAAGGTCGGATCAAGGCATACTCCTTTAGGGTAAGGCATACCATACAGCATTTCATATGGTGAAATCCCTGTTTTCGAATTTGGCATTGTTCGTATATTAGACAGGGCTAGTGGGAGGCACTTTGTCCATGGCATTTTAGTCTCAATCATTAATTTTGACAGCTGTTGTTTTAATGTTTGATTCATCCTTTCAACCCTCCCAGAACTCTAAGGGTGCCAAGGTGTATGATACTCCCAGCTGATGCCCAATGCCGAGGTCAGTAACTTAAACACCTTTGATGTAAAGTGCATCCCCTGGTCTGAGTCTATTGCTTGAACTAGGCCATACCTTGGTATTATGTGTTCCAACAATATTTTGGCTACCACTTGGGATGTGGCCCTAGCTGCAGGGTATGCCTCTACCCAGTGGGTTAATTGGTCTACGATCATTAGTAAGTGTTTCTACCTTCTTATTTTTGGTAATTTTGTAAAATCTATTTGTATTCTTTCAAAGGGTCTGTAAGCAGTTTTCCGTCCTCCTGACAGACCTTGTGGCATACCTTTTTTATTAATTTTCTGACAAGTTAAACAACCCTGTACGCTTTGCTTTGCAATATCAAAAATGCTGATGCATCTAAAAAAATTTAAAAATTGGTCTGCTAGTGCTCAGGTTCCCCAATGTGTTTGTTGGTGTAATTGTTCAATAATTTGTTTGGCCTGGGTCTTAGGTAAAATTTCCTTGCCATCTGGTAAAAACCATTTATTCTCATGCTGTTCTGCCTTTAAATTTTTTATCGCTTCTTTTTCCTGAGGAGCAAATAGCTTCTGTAATTCCTGGTTGAGGCTGAGATCTTTAACTGTAGTACTTAATACAGAAACTGGTTTTTGATCCAATGCTGCTTTTTTTGCTTCTTTTTCAGCCAGATTATTCCCTCTTGTATGGTAGCTTGTTCCTTTTTTGGTGCCTTCTTATATGGACCACAGCAATTTCAGTGGGGCCCCTAAGAGCCTCTAGTATTCTAACAATTAATTCTTGATGTATCAACCTCTGTCTTTGAGTGTTAATTAACCTCCTTTTTTCCCAAATTTTACCAAATGTGTGGACTATGCCATAGGCATACTTAGAATCCGTATATATCGTTCCTTTTTTACATTCTAAATAAGATAACGCCCTGGTTTAGGGCAAATGTGGGGGAAAACCTCCGGAAGGAGCCCCCAGACAGCAAACACCCACGACTCCTCCCCCCACCACCAGGTTCGGGAAGAATTTCCTCAGAGAAGAGTGGAAAAAAACCTGTTTATTTAACAAGCGAAACACTCCTTAGCACAGAAAAAAAAACACCAGCTGACAAAAAAACTCTTTCACCGTTCTGAAGGGATGACAAACTCAGAGAGTCTCTCCGGCGAGAGGTCACCCAGTTATCAGTCTCTGGCGCTGGGGAATGACTGCTGCAGGTCACAGAATGCAGACTCCCGGTGTTTCTTGGTGTTTCCCAGGTCCCCGTCCGGAACAGGTTCAGATGTTATCCAGGAGAGGAAGGGGGGGGGGGGGGGGGAAACCAGTCCAGGGAAAAAGTTGGACCGCCTAGCTGAACTAACTAATAAGCAAAAGCAAGGGCAAAGCGAAGGAAAGAAAAAGAGGCAGAAGCGAGCAAGCAGGCAAGCAAGCAAGCAAGCAGAGCTAAAACCTCTCCTAAACGCAGACCATGGGGGAGGTGAGCTGGCTGATAACAAGACAAAACAAAGCTTCACTTTCAGAGTCAGTCCTGAAAGCACAGGACATAATACCAAACATAAACAGAACACATGACTGGAGATACAAACACCATAATGTCACCCTAGGACACCTATAAAGAGCAAATAGTTCACAAGCCTGAGCGGACCATGCTGTGTTTAAGGGTCTGGATTCTACTAATTTCAATTCTTCTCCTACTATGGCATATCTTGATTTTCGTTTTCCTTCCACCACTCGAGAAGATCCATCTATAAACAATTTTACTCCATCTTTAAATTTAACTTCTCCCAAGTCAGGTCTAATTTTTGTTTATAATTCTATAACATCCACACAATCATGTTCTAAATTTTCTCCCGGTTCCTCATATACGAATTGTGCAGGACTTTGGGAAGTTGTTGCTTTTAGCTCCAAATCTGGGGAAGTGATTAGAATAGCTTCATATTTTAATATTCGGGCATTGGTTAACCATTTCTCAGCTGTTGGATTCAGAATACCCCTTACGTTATGAGGGGTGTGGACCACTAGGGGTGCCCCAAAGGTAATTTTTCGGGGTTTTTCAATTAAAAGTGCTGTGGCCACTAGGGGCTGGAGGCATGTGGGCCAACCCCGACTGACAGGGTCTAGTAGTTTAGAATAATATCCCACTGGCTTTCGATTGCCTGCCCATTCCTGGGTGAGTACCATTATTTGTGGTAAGAAAGGCGCTAACATAGTGGGATGCATAAATAGAAGAAATTAGGAAATGTCATGAGGATTGTTGAAACTTTCACTGGACAATTTTGTTCTGTTTTGAGCACTCCAAATGAAGGAAATTTGGAATCAAAGGAAGGTCGAAAGAAATTTAGGAGAGAGTAACAGAAATTATCTGAGGTTTTGAGATTGTAACAGCTGGGGAAAACTGAAACAACAGAAGTTATTTAATTTATAAGTAGACCAGGAATAGATATCATAACAATATTCAAACACATAAAAATACTGTTAGGAGTAATAAGCAAAGTAAGAGCTGTTGTCCTTATTTTCTAGGTGTGGGATTACCAATAATGGACTGAAATTGCAGAAGAATTTTTGAAAGTCTAACAGTATTGGGGCATTTATTATTGTACTATATTACCTAGGGATGTTGTGAATCTCTTCAGGATGAAGTTAGGTAAACATCTGCATGGATGACATAACAGATTTAGTTCTGTTTAAGGCATGGAAATGCACTATACAGTCTTTCTGTGATGCTTTTTTTACCTTCAACTCTGTAATTATAATGGTGACATTATAATGATGTCCCTCCTTGGACAGGAGCACTCTTTGCTGGATTAAGAACTGGCTGGATGGATGGGCCCAGAGAGTGGTGGTGAACGGTGATGCATCCAGCTGGTGGCCAGTCACCAGTGGTGTTCCTCACGGATCTGTGCTGGGGCCAGTTCTGTTCAATATTTTCATTGACGGCATGGATGAGGGTATTGAGTCTCTCATTAGTAATTTTGCAGACAATGAATCATTAAGAAAACTGGTATGATCACGGACAAAGACCCTCTAACTAATTAAAGTTAGAAAGTGGTATGTTTATTCACCGGCGGGCGGCACGGGAATCACCTCCAAAAGGCGTGACCGCCCCGAACAAGGTTCTTTGCCATCTATTTATTCCCCAAGATGTTACATACAATACATATGCGTAACCCCAGCACCCCCCATCCCCATCCCATATTAAAATGAGCCCATTAGTCCTTCACGCGTGAGCAGCTCTTCTCTTGAATTGGGTCGGTGGTCTCGAAATGGGTCAGTGGTCTTGAAGGATGAAGTCAGGAGAGTCTTCATCAGGTCTCAGTGACCCTCTGGCACGATCCAAGGCCCCGTGCTTCATGGTTAGCGATTTACTTATTTTATGTTCTTCTGTACGTAAATTTATAATAGCAGATAATTATACCAATTAGCTCTAGCCTAAGCATCTAGTAATTATTAACCTACCATTTACCTACCTAACTTACATCTTGGTCATGGAAACTACTTCTACTCTTAGCAAAAATTCTAACTTTTTTAAACCATGATTCATCTCTCCTCTCTATCGCAACTGAGTTGTTGGCATTTAATAAAAATCCATTGCTGTTGTTGAATAAACTGATTTTGTCCCCTGCATTTTGCCTGTTTGCACCTTTGAGATCAAACGAACCATCACAACCCCCCACTCTGTATTAATAACAGATCGTGACAGATGCCGTGGCCTGAGAGAGTGTATCAGGCTGAGGTGCTACCCACGCTGGGTTAGCCAACTTGTCAGCCTTCGTGCTACCTTCTGCTATAAATCCTGGCAAATCGGTTTGACTCCGTACATGCAGAAAGTAGTATGGATGAACCCTGGCCTGAATGGCACATCACAAGGTCTTCAGTAAATGAAACAAGGCAGGATTACTGACCTCCTTCAAAACTGAATAACACAACCGCTGTGTGATGTTGGCCACATAGATGGAATCCATGACCAAATTGAAAAGTTCCTGAGAAAATCTCTCAAATGCCATGACAGCAGCCCTCAATTCAACCAATCAGGCTGAGCCAGCCTCATGACCTTCCAGAACCTGCCACTCAGATCCATCCTGCCAAGTTACAATGGCCTTTCCTGTTCTTCCCGAGCCGTCAGTAAAGACGGTGGGCCCTTGCACCAGCTCCTGACTATGTTTGGACTGTAAATAAAAATTATTTGATTTTGCCACGTGCAGTAGTCTGTGGCCAGGCAGATGATAAGTGATCTGCCCTGAAAAACTGTAGAGAGGACTTTGCAGAGAAACATTCTTTACAAAGGCCCCCTCAAAGTCCTCCCACGGTACCAGAAGTATGATTTCTGAAGGATCTGCTCCCATCAACTGCAGGCACCGTTGCTGGCACTTGCGTATCAGGCAAGCAAGCAATTCAAAGATTGGGGTTGCCGTTTTTCATAGCTGATGAGGCAAAAAGACCCATTCCAAAACGTGCAAGGGATCAGACCATTTGTCGTCCCATTGGCCAATGATACCTGTACGTTGTTGATCTGGAGCGATAATGAAAACAGTGACATCAACGGAAGGATCAATGAGATAAACCTGGCAAGCAGAAATTGCTTGCTGAACGTCCTCCAGCGCTTGTCATGCCTCCAGAGTCAACGTGCGGGGTGACTTCAAATCGGAGTCCCCCTTCAACAAATCAAACAATGGAGACAATTTTGTCGTGGTCAGTCCCAAATATGGACGTAACCAATTGATGACACCCATCAATTTTTGCACATCATTTGGTGTCTTGATTGAATACGCAAATTGCACTTCTTGGTGCTGAATTGTTTTCTCCATGATTTTGACTCATAAATATTTCCAAGGAGGTTGCTCTAGAACCTTTTCTGGAGCCACCTGCAGCTCACGTGAATGCAAAGCATGGAACAGCTGAGGTTTTATTCTCAGCAGCTCATCCTGAGTGGACGCTTCCACTAGGATATCATCCATGTAATGATAAATTCGGGCATCAGGGAACTGTTTGCGAACTCCAGACAAGGCATGGGCCACATACCGCTGGCAAATGGCTGGCGAGTTTCTCATGCCCTGAGGTAGAACCCTCCATTGATATCTCTGTGCAGGTTCATCAGTGTTGAGAGCTGGCACTGTGAAAGCAAATTTTGGTCTATCATCAGGATACAAATAGAAAAGAAACAATCTTTCAAGTCAATTATGAAAATTGGCCAGTCTGCGGGAAGCATGGTGGACGACGGCATACTAGGCTGCAGAGCCCCCATCAGTTCCATTACTGCAGTGGCCCCCATTAAAAATCCGTCTCAATGTGCACCTCCCACGGGGACAGAACACCCCTCCCCCAGAGGTTAGTAGGAGTTGAAGCAGCGTGAGGCTGAATTGTGGTTGTTTGGCCCTCCTGGTTCGTGATCATCATGGACCGCTGGCTCATGTAGCATTGCTTCGTTCCGCCCAGTCCCGCAACAGGCGCCCCCACCAGATCCAAAGGCCACTCTGGGGGCCAGGCAGCTAGGGAAAGGATCGTGATGTCCGCACCAGTGTCAAGAAGCCCGTGGGGATGGATCTCTGGCGGTGTCCCACCAGGGAGGGACACGGTAACACAGCATCTTGGGACGTTCTTCAGTCAGGACCTCGGTCCAGTGAACTTCAGGCAGCTCAGTGGACCCAAAGCCACCGTCTCCTCGTGACCGGTCAGCTACCCTGTGAACACAAGACTTAAAAGGGACAAGTTGAGGAATCCATGTTCCTTCCAGAATCATGACCGGGGATGTGGATGTGGAGACCATGGTGCAAATCTGCCCAGTGAAATCTGCATCAATCAGTCCCAAGTGCACCGTGATGCCCTGAAGGGTGGCACTAGATCTCCCCATAAGGAAAGCACCCATGCCTCCACCAAAGGGACCAAAGGCATCCAGAGGGACCTTATGTACTTTGCAAGAATCTAAGACAACTGCTGTTGCTGTGCAGACATCGACGCCTGCTGAGCCGTGGGTGCTGGCTGTGAGAGTGCTGAGCAGATCTCCATTGGCTCCACTACTTTGGGAGAAACTTGTGTCCCAGAACGTCTCCCCCTTGTGCTCCGTTTCCCATTTCCTGAGACCTGCAAGATTCGGCCATCAGCATGAACAGTTGCCTTACAGAGCTCTGCAGTGTGGTTCGGTCTTCCACACCGACCACACAGGTACGAGGGAGTTGTGAGCTTCTGCACCTTCTTTCCCTGTTTCCTCCTAGCCTGAGCATTCGCCTGCCATCACTGTCTGCTCTGCGGCGCCACCCAGATGGCTTGGACTGCAGTGGTCACTATCGGGAACCCATGACGCGAAGTGCCTATCCTTGCACAGGCATCGCCATCTGCGGGACAGAAGGATCACCAGTGTGATAATTGATAAAAGATTCGTGTTAATCACAAAAGCATTGGGGTTTGCATAAACCAGAATACTAAGCTCTGAAGTGAAGCACGGACACTAGATAAAGGAAATTATATGATTAAATAATTCTGTTTTAAATCACCTTGTTATGTTATATTATGTTGTATTATGTTACATTACATTATGTTATATTATGTTATGTTTTTCAAATAAGTTGTATCGGCTACCAGCTTACGAAATCAGACTTCCCAAAAAGCCCTTCCTACCTTTGTCTAATCAATACTGCTTATCTCAAGGACCAGACTTCCAGAACTTCTCTGGTGGTTATCTACAAGGACCAGATGGCTATCTGTGACTGATTATGGCCCGAAGGCTTTGTGAATTTGTGTAAGGATGTTTATTCAACCACCACTGCCTATGACAAAAAAAAAAACCAAAAATTATTGATTACAACCAGAAACAACAGTATAAGAAGAGGCTGCAAACCAAGGTTCGGTGGAGCGTGGAGTGGGCGGTGACCCCTCACGTTCCCCAGTGCGCTGCTTGCTCTTTCTATATCGAATAAAGCAATCCAAAATTCTGCTGAGTATCGAGACTTTTGTCTCTCATTTATAACAATTTGGTGCCGAAACCCGGGATGTCCTTGAAGCCCTAAGAGGCACTGCGATTTCAGGGAGGCGCCCCACTGCTGTGGCCCCGGTTCGTCAGTGATTCTCGGGACCCATCGACGTACCGCACCATATAGACTGAGCAAGGAAAATCTCCCCGGAAGACCACGGCAAAATCACCTGTAATTCTTGTGCACGAAGACCCAGACAGGAGCATCGGACTGTGACTATCTGTCTGGTTTGGTGGGGATGACTGTGTGTTTGTCTGAATGAGACGTGGTCTTTGCTGCGAAGCGAAAGCGGAGTCCTTCTATCCGCGTTTCCAGCATCCCGCGAGGGACCTGGCCGGTGACCGGACGAAGTGAGTGAGCACAAAGGGAGAGACTGCTTTTCTTGTCCTAGCCCAGGCAGAGGTTAGGTCCTTCCCATCCTAGTCCAGGTAGAGGCTAGGTCCATCCCATCCTAGTCCAGGTAGAGGCTAGGTCCTTCCCATCCCAGTCCAGGCAAAGGCAGGCCCAGGGAAGGGGAGAGGGGGAAGGGGGAGGAAAAGAAAAGCAGATGGCAACACACCAGTCACAGAGGGAGAAGGGAAAAGCTGCTTTTCCCATCCCAGCCCAGGTAGAGGCAGGTTCCAGTCCATCCTGACCCAAGGAGAGGCAGGGGTTCGGGCGGAACACATCGGGGAGTACAAACACCTCAAGACAGTCCCTTGAGGTAAAAATAAGAAAAAGAGGGAGTAAGATTCTGAGTCCCAGGGACCCACGAAGAGGTTCAAGTTAATTTGGTCCACAAGGAGATTGGGAAAATAAAGACAAGACAAGTAGGTTGCCAGAAATACCACCAGGCAGCCCTTTGGGAGTAATATTAAAATGTTGGGACACAGGGGCGGTATACAGAGGAAAAAGTAAAGAAAAATTGATTCAATATTGCATGGTGGAATGGACCAGAGAAATGATCCGTAAAGATAACCTATACTGGCCCATGTTCGGATCATTTGAGGGTTGGATTTGTCGGGCATTAAACACATATGTGGCTCATAAAGAACCATTTAACAGAGAGGAATGTGAGTATGCTGCCCTGTGGGCTAAACAGTCCAAGCCATCCTTGATATATACTTTAAAAGAAAAAGAGGATGAAGATAAAAAAAAGGTTACCTGGGAACCCCTCGATAATCTCCCACCTCCGTATAATACAGAAAATACAGGAGACCCCCCCCACGCACCCACTTCTCCTCCTGGTACTCCCATAGCTCTAAAAACTTGCTCCAGTCAAAGGAATACCAGGAGAGATAGTATCACCAGAGAGGAGGGAGATAACAATACAAAGGCTCGCCTTTACCCCCTGAGGGAAGTTCCATTAGCAAGACAACAGGCTGGCTTAATTAGATTTGTAAGTGTTCCCTTGAACACAGGGGAAGTGAGAAACTTTAAAAAAGAAATGGGAAAACTATTAGAAGATCCTATAGGGGTATTGGAGAGACTAGATCAATTCCTCGGACCAAGTATGTATACTTGGATGGAATTACAATCTATATTAAGTATCCTATTCACCACGGAAGAACAGGAAATGATCAGACAGGCTGGAATGAAGGTATGGGACCGGCAGCATCAGATTGGACCTAAGGGAGACCAGAAATGGCCACTAAATAATCCTAACTAGGATAATCAAAATTATGTCCATCGCCAGAATATGATGGACTTAAGATGGATACTCGTTAAAGGTAGCCGAAAATCAGTTCCTAAAGGACAAAATATTAATAAAGCCTTTAGTGAACAACAAAAAAAGGATGAATCCCCGACTGACTGGTTGGAGTGCCTAAGGAAAGATCTCCAAATGTACTCCGGGATAGACCCTGATACACAAGTGGGTCAGGCACTCCTCAAAACCCAATTTTTTGCTCGATCATGAAGAGATATTAGAAAGAAATTAGAAAAGTTAAATGATTGGCACGATCGGGGGGGTTAAAAGAATTGCTAAGAGAAGCAGAAAGCAAAAGCAAAAATATTTATAGCTACAGTTCGTGAAACACAGAAAGAAACCCAGCAGAAAGGGGGAGGGAAACCACGAAAACCCCCACCAAAACAAGGAAATGAAGCAGGAAATAATTCACCAAGATGAACCTGCTTTTACTGTAACAAGAAATGTATCCTAATCAGGACTGAAAGTCACCTGCCCCAAACCCAGGTGTAGCCTGTTCATCAAGAAAAGGTGTCCATATTGTACTGAGTTGTTGTGGTGTTATTCCTATGGTGGGTATCCCCCATTCGTATTATGTGTCCAATGTAGAAGAAATAAATGTAAAGAAACTATTAAAGTATTAATACCCTATCAGCACAAGGAGAAATCAAAATTGATGATCATAACTGGTGGGAGGAATAAGGAAAAAAAAGAGAGCCAGAGCAGAGGTATTAGCAAGAAAGTGTCAGAAGGGTGGTGTATACTGTGCTGTTACTGCTGTACCTCGTACTGGAATGTTAAAGCTAAAAGTTGGGACAAAATTAAGAAACACTACCAAAAGAGAAAGACAATGTGGGAGACCCCAGGACATATTCCCTGCTGCCGAGAAGATTAAACAAACCTCGGCTACTGGCAGCAACCCTGTAGGCCTTGAGGGAGGCAGAGGGATGAAAATGGTCATGGGAGTCATCCTATTGCGAATGATGATAAAAAGAAATAATGCTGATGCTTGTTCTAGGTGTTACCAGACAATTAGGTATGGCAGACGCACGGTATCCACCCTTGCCTTCCATACACATATCAATTCGGCCTGCTATAATAAACACAACTTAAAAACTTGCACTATTATGGGAAGAAGTTACTGGGTAGCCACCAATTTGGGAAAAAGAGAGTGGGCTCCAACAGCATAGCAAAGTTGTCCAGTAGGAGAGACACACCTCTGCTTCATAAAAGAAGGTATGTGAGGATATTCAGATCAGAGAGGAGTGCAAGATCACTACAAGGAAGAATTGATAAAAAATATAACTAAGGTGTTCAAAAGAACAAAAACAAACCATGGGGAAAATTTTAACTTGTATGAGAAAATAAAACAACAACTCAGCGAACAGGAATTACCCACCTTGGGAAAAAATTTATTTGTAAAATTAATAAAAGAAATCACTACTAAACTAAAGTTAACTCACTGTTGGATCTGTGAAGGAATGCAAATGACTAAACAATGGCCATGGAGGGGGGAGGGATTGGGCCCAGAGCAGTTGTTACAGTGAAATCAAACGGAAATATCGAGGGGAGGCAATAGACCTGAAGGGTGGGTTCTAAATCATGAGGTAATAAGAAAGGTATATATAACACGTCAGGGAACTAACTTTACCCAATATGTGGGGCACACCCCCTGTAAGAATATCCTGATTACAAATGCAAGCAATCAGTCTTGGTGGCCCAAAGCTCCAGAAGGATATTGGGGAAAGTTAAGTAAAGGTAATTGTAAAAAAAACAATTTTACAGGACTATGCTGGTATAATAAAAATAAAGCCAACCCATATGAAGAAGTAAAAAGTAACCCCCAGCAGGATCAGCGGGACCAGAGGAATCACCTCCACTATCTAAGGTCTGACGCGCTAAAGCACTACCTACCATTTCTTCGACTTTTGCCTGAACTTCCTGCCAGAACCATCCCTGGTCTTTCGGTCTGATGGTCACATGACAGGGAGCCAATGTCCACAAGTTCACTGAAGAGGACCTCCCAATCCCCCGGCCACAAACCCGGGGAATCGCTGGTCTCCCGTCTGCAGTCATCGTCCACGCCGAGGCTAGAAGACACATCGTCAGCTTTTGCGGGAGGCAGAGGCGGCGCAGCCAACCTGGCCGCCGCTGGGGTCGCCCCATCCCCAGCGGAGCCGGTGTCCTCTGGCACAGCTCGCGAACTCAGCGTGAATTGGCACGGAGCCCCCTCAGGTTCACCCCCTTAGCGGCGGGGGGCGGGGAGCGCAGAGAAAGCCGGCTCCCGGGGAGCTGCGGCCCCGCCCCGCACCCCGGCCACAGGGGCCGGCAGAGATTGCTCAGGTGGCGGAAGCACCCCGGGTAGCAGAGGGAACTGCGCAGGGCCGGTCGGGGCCGGGGCTGCCCCTCCACCGCCCACAGCAACCCTCACTGTTTCAGGAGGAGGCGGCACGGAGAAGGAGACATCCGGGAAAGCCCCAAGGAGGGTACTCCTCGTGGCCAGCGGACCCACGGGGGGCACCACCCTTTCCGGGCGGGGCAGGACCACCCGTCCCCCATTGGGGCGGGATCCGACCCGAGATCTATCAACGCCCCGGCCCTGGCGGCTTCACGCGCCTGCGCAAGCCTAGCAGACTGCGTCACCGTTGGGCCAGCCGCTCCTAACTCCCCCATGGGTAGAGGCGGCAGAGCGGGCGGCTCTGGTCTCGCTGTGTCCAGGGGATAACGAGTGGACACACCGTAGTTCCGACACAGTGTCGTGACCGACTCTGAGTCCAGCAAAAGCGATTGCTGGGCCAGGGACCCCTCGCAGCCCTCGAGTGCAGGGAATGCGCAGAGGGAGGGCGGTTCTCCCCCCCCACGACTGCTCCCGCGGTTCGGTGAGCGGCGGGGCCGGCATCGCCGATCCTGGCGGGGCTTCGAAGCCCGGAGGGGCTCCGCCCACCCCCTGGCCGCTGGAAAGCAGCTGGCCAAGGGTGGTTACCAGGTCTCCAGCTCGGGGAAAGCGGGAAAGCTCCGGCTGCGGTAGAAACTGGAAACTCGTCCGGTTCCCTGTCCGTCTCCAAAGTGGGAGACGGGGTCTCCCCATGGAGATCCTCCATGGACCCACAGGGACTAAAAACTTCGTCCAGAAAGCTATCAATCCTTTTCCACTGCAGCAAAAACTGTACCCCATCTGCCTCATAGGCAGAAAGAGTACCCCAGAAATGTTCACCTAAGAGAGACCACGCCTCCCTAGAGAATGCATCCTCAGGCTTAGAAAGAAAACCCCGGCTCCGAGCCCACAAGAACAGTCGCTCGAATTCCATCAGGGAGATGGAAGCCTGATGTCTGTCCAAGAGGTCCCCCCAGAGGCTGAGAACTAACGCGTCCTTCAGAGAAACCAAACAGGCCTCCATGGCTAAAAACCACCGAATCAGAGAAAAGGGAGAGAGAAAAAAATCTCACCCAAGTTTGTTTCTTCACACGAGGTCACCATTGTCACCAAATGACACAGAGATGTCAGGAAAATTAATCCACAAATACCAGAGGTTTATGTCCAAAAAGGAGACAGTGGAGTCCTTTTTGCTTTATTTGAAGACAGGGAGAGGCCATGGGACATTCCCCTGGGATCTCTCAAAATTTTGGAGGACGAAGCCTTCTTTTTATCCTATTTTCCCGGCCGCATTTCCCTCTCTCTTTCCTCATTGGCTTAGGTACTTGAGAGGCACGGACTTCCCGGAACGCCTGATACCTGAAATTCCCCTCTAATGTATATCCCTCCCTTTTAATTTTTAATTCTTATAGAATTCATAGTTTTCCCCCCGTTGCTTCTTTCATCTTTCGATATCCAATTTCATTTATCAGCAGCCTTACAGTTTGTTTGTAAAGGCAAATATGTTTTTCCATTCATCAATCGGTGGAATCCATCCTGTGCCAATTGATAAAAGATTCGTGTTAATCACAAAAGCATTGGGGTTTGTATAAACCAGAATACTAAGCTCTGAAGTGAAGCATGGACACTAGATAAAGGAAATTATATGATTAAATAATTCTGTTTTAAATCACCTTGTTATGTTATATTATGTTGTATTATGTTACATTACATTATGTTATATTATGTTTTTCAAATAAGTTGTATCGGCTACCAGCTTGTGAGATCGGACTTCCCAAAAAGCCCTTCCTGCCTTTGTCTAATCAATACTGCCTATCCCAAAAACCAGACTCCCAGAACTTCTCTGGTGGTCATCTACAAAGACCAGACCTCCAGAACTTCCCTGGTGGTCATCTACAAGGACCGGATGGCAATCTGTGACTGATTATCACCCAAAGGCTTTGTGAATTTGTGAACAACGAGAACCCACAGTATAAGAAGAGGCTGCAAACCAAGGTTCGGTGGAGCGTGGAGTGGGTGGTGACCCCTCGCGTTCCCCAGCGCGCTGCTTGCTCTTTCTATATCAAATAAAGCAATCCAAAATTTTACTGAATATCGAGACTTTTGTCTCTCATTTATAACAACTTCAGAGTTTAGTATTCTGGTTTATAGAAACCCCAATGCTTTTGTGATTAACACGAATATTTTATCAATTGTGTTATGAATGGTTTTCTATTTTTCCAATTAAACAAACAACAAAGATTAAAAGCAACAACAAATTTTTAATAGTAACAATTATAAATGAATACAATCAGAAGTATTAAAGATGATTACAAAAATTATTGAAACTAAATACCATCCAAGTAAAGTATTACAGTTGTATAATTTGGGATGGATAAAATTTGAGAGTAAGTGTTTTAGTATAATTGAGGTTCGTATAAAGCATAAGCAAAACCGACCGGGGGTACGGGGAGGGGCCTGCCCTTCCTCTCGTACCAAAGCATCCAGGCTAACAATCCCACTTATATACTATAGGCTACAAAAGTTTTTAGAAAGCTCTTCCTAGTTTCTATTCCTAAGATCTACGTAACTATACTGCATGGCGCATGCTCTACTAATGGGTTAGGGGGTCTCTTATCCTTTTAAGGGTCTTATTTCCGGTGAAGGCTCATCATCTTCATCAGTGACCTAGGTGTGACCTGCAGGTAGCGCAGGCGCCCTGTGTGACTGAGCAGATGTTTTCCATAACATGACTTTAATTAAGTCCCATGCTTGGAATCATTCCATTTTTGACAGCTTCAAGGTTGAAGCTGTATTTCTAGATGCCGCTTATCAGACCTCCGTCCTTCTACTATTCTTATCTGACTTTCTTCTAACCTCCTTCTTCGACTCCCAACATCTGGGAGATGTCTTTTATCCTGTATCACCCATCTCCCCCCCTTTCACTCGGTAACAATAGTCTTTTATTGATCTAAATACAATTTTGTTAATATAGTTACAATTTAATTAGCACGAATCACATTTATCACAATTGTCATACCCCCAACCTCCAACCTGTGCCCCTGTACCCAGTTTCGTCCCTTGTTTCTCAAAATGGCGCCGGTAATGCAGCCAGCCCCGCCATTTTGCCTCCCTCATACCCCAGTTTTCCCTCCCTACCACCTCAGAATGGCTGCTTTCCCGCGCCCTCCATAGCACCCGGCTCCTCCCCCTCCCCTGCGTCGATGGGTGTAACTGCGTCGTGACTCTCCCCCTCCATCGGGAATCCTGTCCCTACCGTGGACCCCACCCACTTCCCGTCCGGTTCCCATAACACCGAGACCGGAAGCGGCCCTGCCGGAGACCGGAAGGAGGTCATCTTGGCTTCCACTGCCACCCACCATCTAGCATCTCCGGCTAGCCCAAAAAAACCTCGCCATGCAATCAGGCATTCTGCATCCTCTTCAGAGGATGAGAGCAGCGACTCCTCAGACTTGGATTCCCACTTCCAGTCTGAGGATCGCTGGGCAAAAATCTATAGGGAGGCCACCCGGGATGGAAACTGGGATTTGGCAAATAAAATCACAATCTTCCCAGTTATCTACAAGTGGGGAAGGAGGGCAACATCACCTCCACTATGGGAGCCCCTCCCCTATGGGGAGCTTAAAGAACTGCATAAGGCTGCCAAAGAGCGTGGCCGGGGCTCACATTACTTTAAAAATCTTTTAGAAGCCACCTTCTCTGCCCATGTTTTGGCTCCCCATGACATCAGAAATATTATGAACTTCCTCCTTTCCCCAGTTGAATTCATGCTGTGGGAAAGACAATGGAAGAGGCATTTAAAAACCTTATCAAACACCTATTCAAAGGATGTAAACAAACCAAATGTGTCAATAAAACAATTGGCTAGAGAAAGGGACTTCCACAAGCCCACTAACCAAGCTCAATGACTACCTGAAACGACACTCCTAGACGTTGCCACTGCAGCAAAAACAGCCTTACTCCTCACCCCTAACACTTCCCTCCCTACACAAAACTTTGCCAATACTACGCAAGAGGCAAAAAAGTCTTTCATATAATTTGTTAATAATGAGAGGAATGTTGAATTTGTCTTTACAAATGAGTTGTGGATCAGCCCATGTCCCATGGCCTCTCCCTTTATTCGAATAAAGCAAAAAGGACTCCTCTGTCTCCTTTTTGGACATAAACCTCTGGTGTTTGTGGATTAATTTTCCTGACAATAAATTGAAAATTGCACTCAAAAAACAAATTAAAAGTCCCGAGGGACAAAAAGAAGTGTTAAACACAATTGCCATGGCAAACACCAACCCCGAGTACGGAGCAATCATAAAGTCTCTACCTCTAGACTCTGAGCCCACCATTGAACTGATGATTGAAGCCTGCACAAAACATGCCTCCACTGAAAACACGGTGGCACAGGCAATAGCAAAGGGAATTGCAGATGGTGTGGCAGAAGCTTTTGCAGTGATTGCCGCAAAAGACAATAAAAAATGCTTTTACTGCGAAAAACTTGGTCACCTTTTAAAGAACTGTCCTGAGAAGGCAACAATTCAGGACTGCCGTCTGTGGCCCCCAAAACAAGCACCCTGCCAGCCACAGCACAGGCCATGCCACAGGCCACGCCACCAGCAGCAGTGTGAGCTGTGCTGCTATTGCCAGCACACTGCGTCCCCTGCATGCCAGCTATGCTGCCCTCACACCTGTGCTGCTGAAGGGAAAAGCAAAAAAAGGCACCCACTGAAAAGCCCTATGCACCCAACCCTACTGGTGCACACCACACCACGGGCATGGCACCGCCCGTCCTGCTCAGGCTCCAATCCTGCCGCTTCCTGCCTTCGACAACAACGCCACAACCGACAACAACCTTACCAACACCAGCACATCCAGCAAAACAGCCATAAACGCAAACTCACTGACAAAAGTAAAGTCATTGCCACAAAAGTTTTGGGAACTGTTAAGTGGTTCAATGTAAAAAATAAATATGGATTCATCACCCGAAATGATACCAAGGAAGACGTGTTTGTCCATCAAACTGCAATTAAGAAAAATAACTCCAAGAAATACCTCTGCAGTCTAGGAAATGGAAAGACTGTTGAATTTGATATAGTGCAAAGAAAAAAAGGCCCCCAAGCAGCCAGTGTTACAAGACCCAGTGAAGTCCCAGTGCAAAGCAGCAAACATGCACCGAACTACCCACACCCTAGAAGATGCTGTCCCCTACACAGCAACCAAAATAATGAAACCCAAAGCCAACAGCCGTCAAGCCACAACAGCAACCCAAAAGGAAAAACAACACAAAACACCAACCGACCCTCCTGCAAGGAAAAGCCCTTTCTTGTAGTTCCAAAACTTTCCAAATTAATAATTCACACCCCTTTAAGTACCTTCTCTCAATCTGTATTGCCTCCCTGTCGGAGAAGGGAGACGCGGACACCAATTCGGTCATCAGCAAAGTCTCGTTTATTGATACGCAGAGTGGCGATTAAATACAATGCTTAATTAGCTCATGCATAGTGCAAAATCTGAGCTCATCATTGGTCTAGCTGTGCGGCTTAGCTAAGCACTTCGGCATTCATGTTTTTCTCAATTCTGCGTGCCTTCCCTATCTCAAGGACACTGTATCCGTGAGACTGAGGCCCACTTTGCTAGCTTTACTAAGTTGATCTGACTATGGCCTTTTTCTTCCAGCTATTCCTGCACCAGGCTCTCTACACTTCCCCCGTTTTCTTTTTGAGCTAGAAGAGTGGCATGCCAAGTTTTGCTAACAGTCTTTTGAATAAAATTTTGTAAGCAAGTTATTAAGCAAGGTAGCAATAAAGCTAAGCATAAGAATATACTTAACACCATAATAGCATAGCGAATGTTACCCATACGTTCTCCCGAGGCGCATACTGCATTGGAAAAGATTTTGTGCGAGCAAAGTTAGCAAGCATAAGCAGTGCAATGATCATCATTTTGATTTCTTTGGCGGCCTATTCTTTTTACGCCCTGTATTGCTCCCTGTTATCTGCAGTTGTTTCACCTCTTCTATACTTTGATTTAATACCTCCTCTGGGTCTGTACCGGGCTTAATTGGTCCTACCCGAGGCCAAGGTAGGTGTGGGACTTTATGTCTGCATCTTGCAGCGATAATGTGCGAATTTGCATAGATGTGCTGCCTCTTAATCCAGTTGGTAAGTTCCCACCGGGCCCAAGCTAACAGGAGCTGTTCTGGTGTCTCGTATAGGTTTCGTACTTGGGCATATGGCACTTCTGCTTCTTTTTCTAGGGCCCGACCCCAATTTGAATCTCTTAGGTCGTCACTTTGACACCTCTAGCACCACAAACTAAACACTGTTCTCTGTTCCACCCACGAGCAGTCCCCACAGCCCCCGCACTTTAGGGCTACCCAGGCTTCACACCATGACCCCCCACACGCACAACAAGGACGGCTGCTGAGAGGCTGTTCTTTCTAGTACCCGTGTCTCCCGTGTTTTCTTTTGTAGCTGTGTGAGTGCACCGAGTAGGTGGTTGGCAGTACTCCAGATGGTAAGATCGATGGGCGAGGAGATATTTCGGCGGGAGACAAACCCCTCATCGATGTAGCGTATAATACCCTTGAGGGCTTCCTGTTGTTGCGGGGTTACGGTTACGGGTGCGGTTGGGTCAGTTCCTTTAAGTAGTGGCCTGTGGGAGTCTAGCAAGGAGTTGGGTATCCTAACAATCGGCTTGAGCCATTGTAGATCTCCTAGCAGTCGCTGTGCCTCATTTAGAGTGGTGATCTTTGTTGCAAGCTGGAGCTTCTGTGGCCGTACGATTTGGTCTGTGATAGACCACCCCAAGTACCTCCATGGTGTGGATCGCTGTATTTTTTCTTGAGCTATTATGAGGGATGCCTTTGCTAGGGTGCTTTGAATTTCCTGCACCTGAGTGTCTGTAAATGCTGATTCTTGAGCAAAGAGGATATCATCCATATAATGATAAATAATTGTGTTGGGCCACTGTATCCTCAATGGTTGTAATGCGGCATCAACATACAGTTGGCACAGGGTAGGCGAGTTTTTCATTCCTTGTGGAAGAACAGTCCATTCATACCATTTATCAGGTTCTTCTCTGTTTATTGCTGGTAGGGTGAACGCAAATCTTTTAGTATCTTGAGGGTGTAAGGCAATAGTGAAGAAGCAGTCTTTTAGATCAATGATTAGAAGAGGCCAATGCTGTGGGAGCATTGCTGGGTTGGGGAGGCCTGGCTGTAATGCCCCCATCGCCTCCATTTGATTATTTACTGCTCTTAAATCGTGCAGAAGACGATATTTTCCTGACTTCTTTTTGATCACAAAAATTGGCGTGTTCCATGGGCTTGTTGAGAGTTTTAAATGTCCTTGTTGGAATTGTTCCTTTACGAGTTGATGTGCTTGTATTAGACTTTCCCTTTTTAGAGGCCATTGCTTAACCATTACCGGTTCATTGGTAGTCCAGGTGATTGGGATTGGGAAAGTCCAAGCAATGGCAATTACCCCAAAGGGTGCTCGTTGGATAAAACGACCCCCATCTGAGCCAAAATGTCCCTTCCAATCAAGCAATGTACCGATGGTGGTAACGCAACTACGGACAACACAGTCACCAAATTTTGCCCATCTATAGTGACCCTTACTGGAGGAGTTTTTCTGGCAAGGGTGAATCCTCCGACGCCCGTCACGGTATCCGTGGTCTGCAGCGATGGCCAGTTGTGGGGCCATTTTTCTGGTGAGACAATGCTGGTATCTGCCCCAGTGTCTAGGAGTCTCATCATTTCTATTGTCTCTCCTGCATAGGTTAGTTTCACCTCCTTTTTGGGTCTGGTATGGAGATCCATTGTGAGCATAGCAATACCTGATGATCCGAATCCTTGGTCTCCACGTGGGGTTTGTCTTTGTGGTTGAACACCCCGGCTCAACTGTGGAAGTGGAATAAATTGAGCAATACGCTGACTTGCCTCAATTGTCAGAGGAGGAAAAGGAGTATAAACCATTATTTGTATTTCTCCCGTGTAGTCTGCATCGATGACACCTGGTAGTACAAACAGTCCTACAATGGAGCTCGACGAGCGTCCCACTATTAGTCCTCCATAAGCTTGTCCTTTGATATTTATCGGGCCATAAACTCCAGTTGGGACTTTGACAGGGCGAGCTGTTATCAAAGATGTTTTTACTGCGGCTGCCAGGTCGAGTCCCAGGCTCCCTGTTGTGGCTGGTTGTAGACAGGAGATGGCGCTGGTGTCACGGCGGCTACTTGTGACCGGGGCCAATATGGCGGCGGCCGCCGGGGGCTGATCGGCGGCGCCCGTCGGGTCGCGCCGCATCCACCCGCATCTGTAGCAGCGCGCCGAGGGAGGCCGGTGGTCGTTCGATGTGGCCGGGGCCGCCGTAGAAGCACGGAGCGGAGCAAGAGCGGCTAGCACCTGTGACTGTGTGGACTCGGCTTGTTTCTGCAGCCCTAAGCCTAATTCTTTTAGTGCATTAACTAAGAAAACCTGCGCCCCTCTCATATACTCTGGGACTCCTGCCTTTTCAATAGCAGCAGCAGCCTTATCTACAAAGTCCCTAAAGGATTTATTTCTTCCCTGTTTTATCCCCATATACATGGGTATGCCTGAGCTATCTTTGACTTGATTGATGGCATTCCTTACTAGACGCATGGCTTCCCTAACTTTGTCGGGTCCCGAAATCATTTGAGCCTCTGTCCTGCGGTATTGTCTTAACCCCATTAGTTTGTCTATGGTAATTCCAGCTAACGGATTTCCCGGGCCCCTCTGTGTTGCAACTGACTCCTGAACAAGAGCTTGCCAGTGGGCGTTAAATAGCAACTGCTGATGTTGCGTGAAAATCAATTTCACTATACTTCTCATATCATTTGGCAACAGTAGGTATGTATCGAACAAGAAATCTAGCATCTGCTTAGCTGGCTCACTCCGGAAACCAAACTGACTCACTGTCTGTCTTAGCTGGGCTAGCAGCTTCCAGTCGGGAGGCGAATATGCTCCCACTTGGACGGCTTGTCCTTGCTGATTTATCCCCTGTGTATACGTGACGGGGAAAACCCAGGTTTTCGCTGCGTCAACAGCGCTTTCGTCCCCAATCTCCAAGCCGTGTCTGGCTAGCATACTCCACGCCTCCCCCCGCCGTCTTGCCATCTCCTCCCACAGGTCGCTTTCCGCCCTAGGGACCGGAGCTGGCTCCACGGTGGGCTTAGGGGCGGTAGGCTCAGACCGGCAAGGGGATTTTTCGCTGCCGGTCTGGGGCCCTTCGCCCTCGGAAGGCGGGGTTACTCCGCCTTCTGTAATTGTCTCCGCCGCCGCGGCGGAATCTTCCTCAAGCTCTTTTAAGGGGGGTGCCGAGGGCCAAGCGCAGCTAGCCATGTCTGTCATTCCTGCTGTCTCCCCAGAGATAGGTATTTCTACTCTGGTCGTGCTGGGTGCTCGGGGCTCATTATCGCCATACTGAGCATTTCTTTTATATGCCTCTACTGCCTCCCGAGCCGCCCTTCTCTCCGCCTGCTGCTTTAGCAGTGCGTTGTGAACTACCCGCCAGATCTTTCCCAGCTTTTTTGCTGTTTTATCATCCTCTAATACCGCCTCCCACAGTGCATCCCCTAACTTACGCCACTCATTCAAATCATGCACGGTGTGAGGATTAGAGAATAAACCTTTAGCATAATCCCAGGCTAACAACCCCGGTATGTCCTTCCTGGGATTAATTTCTTTCAGCCCTAATTTATCTATATGTACTATATAGTATATATATATGTATATATGTAGTATATGTATATGTACTATAAATAAATCATATGCTGCTTGCCTGTCCATTTTTTGTCGTCAGCGCTGTTGCAACTCTCCGGCTTCGGCAGCACGTATGGCCCAGGACCACCTTTATGGCTCCTGGGGGTGTCTTCCCTACGTCGTTTGACACCGACCCGGTTGCAGCAGGCCCCAACTCTACTTCACCGACCGTGGCGCGTTCTCCCCCGTTTTCTGAAACTGTTTTCTTTTCAGCGACGGAGGCACGTCGGGGTCACCATTTGTCGGAGAAGGGAGACGCGGACACCAATTCGGTCATCAGCAAAGTCTCGTTTATTGATACGCAGAGTGGCGATTAAATACAATGCTTAATTAGCTCATGCATAGTGCAAAATCTGAGCTCATCATTGGTCTAGCTGTGCGGCTTAGCTAAGCACTTCGGCATTCATGTTTTTCTCAATTCTGCGTGCCTTCCCTATCTCAAGGACACTGTATCCGTGAGACTGAGGCCCACTTTGCTAGCTTTACTAAGTTGATCTGACTATGGCCTTTTTCTTCCAGCTATTCCTGCACCAGGCTCTCTACACCTCCCTACCTCCCTTCCAATTTCCCCCTTTTCCACCCACAAAATAAGTCAGTCCTTTCAAAATTTCCCCAAATCCTATTATCCTTTCTTTATATTCCCCCAAATTCCTACCTTCCTTTCCTTTCCATAGTCTCCCTCCCACAGTCATTCTTCTTCCTACCTTTGCTACCCAGCTACCAATCCATTTTCCCAAAATTTCTTAATACAAAGGGGGGGGATGATAGGAGGGGAGAAAGAGAAGAAAGTCTTCTAAGGGAACAACCTTTTTCTTCAAAATTAACGATTTTTATTTGGAGTTCCAGCAGGTACACCACCCCCACTCTGCCTTGTGCAGATCAATCACAGCCAACCCCACTGCTGACAGCCACCAGAGTAGCAGTCCATGCTGGGGTGTCCCTCTCCTGGCTCAGTTTCCTGACGGGCCATGCCAGGAAGGCTTCGCCTCCTTTCTACCATCTCCAGGATGCTCCAGAAAGACCTGTTTGGACAATGGGGGCTTAAAGGATGGGGGT
The DNA here is from genome assembly GCF_052056855.1 of Sturnus vulgaris. Classification (NCBI taxonomy): domain Eukaryota; kingdom Metazoa; phylum Chordata; class Aves; order Passeriformes; family Sturnidae; genus Sturnus; species Sturnus vulgaris. The sequence goes on from NC_142282.1 coordinate 62,640,947, forward strand.
TTTCTCTAGTTATAAGCATTCTATGGACTTTTGTTATTGTTGTGTTACTTATGTTCTCTTGCTTCACACGTTGCCTCAACAGGGCAGTTGGAGAGGCCTTTTTAATAAATAAAGAAAGGGGAGTTGTGGAGGCTGAAAGCCCCACAGAGAAAGAGCCTGCCTCTCTCCCATGGAGGGAATGCCCTTATGCACTCCCTTCTCATAACAGTTATAATGTTTCCCCTAGCAAGCCTGTTTCATGTAAAATGTTTGTAGCCTATTGGTCCTTCCCCCCTTCCCCCCTGCCCCTGTTCCCTCAGATGATTCGTTAGTTGTTCTACCCCGATCCCTGGCTCTCCTATATCAATCCCGCTCCCTCTGCCCCTTCGAGCCATTTCGTTCCTGGACCCTTCGAGAAGGAATAAACTCCGCCTTGGGTCACCACATGTGGCTCCCGTCCCTCTCTCCACCGTCGGCAGAAGCGGGGCTCACAGAAGAGAGCTGAAATCACTCTCCTCCCGAGAGTGGGAACGTGCCTGTAACCACCAGGACGTCTCTCTAAAGACGCTTCTCTGGAAGGTCGCGGCACCAGCGCGCACCCCGCGCCCACCGGCTCCTTCCTGCTGGTGCCGCGATATTGGACAGTGAGGATATTACCTCCTGACCCCATAGGTCCCATCAACAGTCCATCAGTTCTCTCTTCCTCCAAAGGGGAATGCAAAACATTCATTGTTTACAAGAACAGAGTGTGAGAAACTGTAAACATTATCTGTCAACAATCAGAAGGCTGAACACAAGGGCAACACCCATGCAACCCCAATTTCTCAGGAAACGATCACTTAGCGCTTCGGTACCCCAATGAGTCCTATTGTGCATGCTTTCCAGTATTTTTCTTGCCAGTGGTTTATTTAATAACTGCCTCTCATTAGATAATACCCTCTTCCCTTTATTGTCTTTATTTGCTCCTATGGCTAGGAATTTTCTTTCCTGCATTTCACTGAACATTGGTATATCTTGAATTTCTTCTGTGTGGGTTAGAACCATCATTATATTCTCTTCTCCAGACTGAGCTGCATTTTTAGCCTCTAAGTCTGCTAAGTCTTTTCCCTGTATTTCTAAAGTGGTTCCTTTCTGGTGTCCCCAAATGCGCACGACCGCAATTTCCTTTGGCAATTGTAAGGTGTTGCCTTGTGTGTCAGCCTTCTGATTGTTGATAGATTCTTTGTACAGTTTCTCACGCTCTTTCTTGTAAATAATGATTGTTTTGCATTCCTCTTTGGAGGAAGAGAGGATTGATGGACTGGTGATGGGACCTATAGAGTCAGGAGGAATTAGCCTCACTGTCCAATCCATGGTCATTGTTGGAATTCTATAAATATACATGTAATGTAAATAAAATGCTTCTTGTCCTGCATGAATCATCTGAGTCAAGAGTGTGAGTATCTCTTTCTCTCTCTTTGTTGTAACGGCAACAGTAAGGCTTCTAATACTTCTGAGATAAGCCTTTCATAGACTAGTCCTTTCCCTTTTGAATTTAGTAGTCCTCTTTCTTCCCAGATTTTCCCGAAAGTATGCACTACCCCAAAGGCGTACTTAGAATCAGCGTACACAGTCCCTCTTTCTAGTGTCAATATTTCAAGGGCTCATTTTAAAATGTATAACTCACATGCCTGGGCTGACCAGCTGGAAGGTATTTTTTTCTTTTTTACAGTTAACAATTATTTATTCACTATAGCATATCCTGACATCCATTTCCCCGGAACTATTCTCGAGGACCCATCAATGTATAATTGTTCCCCTCCCTGAAGGGGTTGGTCGGTCAAATCTTCTCTCACGTAAGTTTAATAATTTATGATTTCTAAGAAATCATACTAGTTCCTCCACTGATTCTCTGTATAGAAACTGAGCGGGATTGGAGTGGTTATCTGTGACTAATTCTAAATCATCTTTATCAGAATTGCTTCATATTTCAACACTTGAAAGTCAGTGAGCCACTTTTCAGCTTTTTGATTCAAAATATTTCTAACTGCATGTGGGCTGTGCACTTTTAATATTCCTCCAAAAGTTAATTTTTTACTTTCCTCTACTAGTAAAGCAGTGGCAGCTACTGCCTGAATACAGGTGGGCCACACCCTACTAACAGGGTCTAATAATTTTGACAGGTATGTCACGGGTTTTTTGAAGCCCTCCCATTCTTGGGCTAAAACCCCATGGGCTACCCCATTTTCCACATCTAAAGCAGGGAGACTCAGAGCAGGGGCACTAATCAATTTTTGTTTTAAACTTTTGAATCTCTGTTCGTCCTCTTCTCCCCATGTAATTTCATCTTTTGCTAATTTTTCATATAAAAAATTAACAGCCTTGGTGTACCCTTCTGTTGGAGGTTGAATTGTTCCCTTTTCTTTCTGTGGAATTTTCTCCCATTGTTATGCTAAGTAATTGTGGCTACACCTTAAAACGACAGATAATGTTCTCTCGTATGGGGGTGGGTGGAGGGGGAGGGGGAGGGGGGGGAACCGGAAAAGGAAAGGTGGACGGGGGGTCTGGAGCAGGGGACTCTCTCTCGCTTGGCTCGTGGAGTGGGAAGACAGACCGGGGCTCCGGTCTGGCATCTCCCCTGCCATCCCAGCACTGAGATCCACGCTCCCTGCCGTTGGACATCGCTCTGCTGCTCTCCCATCTCACCCTACTATCTCCGGACACTCTGCTGAGCACCGCGACCAACACCGTGAGGGGGAGTCACTTTCCCATCCCTCTCACCCCTGGGCCGCGGCCACCATCACCCAGCCCTCTTCAACTGCGCGGGACCTGCCCTGCCCCCACAGCAGCGGTAACTGAGCGCAGGGAGACGGCCTGCGGCCAAAAGGGACTGGAGCGGAGCTAGACTGTTCTGTTGCCAATTTTTATACCTGTTGTTGTTTTTTTCTGCCTTGTTGGATATCAGTAAAGAACTGTTACCCTTCTCCCCACACCTCCTGCCTGAAGGCTTCTGATTTGGACCTAAAATAATTAACAGGGAGGGGGTTGCATTCCGCATCTCAGGAAAGGGGCTCTTGCCTTTCCTTAGCAGATACCTGTCTTTCAAACCAAGACACCTTCTATCCATATTCTGCAATATCCTAACAGGGCCAAAAATTTTCTGATTTTCTTTTTAGTTTTTGGCCGAGGGAGTGAGGTTATTCTGGTAATTCTTTCAGGATTTAATCGCCAGCTCCGTTGACTTATAATATGCCCCAAGTATTAAACTTCATTTTCTACAAATGTGAAGTTTTTCTTTCAATACTCAAAGTCCTTGACCTCCTGAGAAATTTAGTAACAATATGGTAAATTCTCAGACTTTTTCCTCATCCTTCCCTGAAAGAAGTAAATCAACATACTTAATAAGTTTTAGTTCTGGTACAATAGGGAAACGTTGTAATACTTCTTCCAAGGCTTGCCCAAATAAGTTAGGGGATTCTGTAAATCCTTGGGGTAATTTTGTCCACCTAAGCTGTTGCTTTCTTCCAGTGTCAGGATCTTCCCATTTGAATGCAAATATATCTCTGCTTTCCTCTGCTAGGTGGCAGGCCCAAAAGGCATCTTTGAGGTCTATCACACTGAACCACCAATGTGATGGAGGAATTTTACTTAATAGTGTGTAGGGATTTGGTGCTACTGGATATCGGTCTATAGTTCTTTTGTTTACTTCTCTCAGGTCCTGGACTAGCCTGTATGTACCATTTGATTTCCTCACCGGTAAAATGGGAGTATTGTGGGGAGACATGCATGGTTCTAAAGTTCCATCCTTAATTCTTTAATTATTGTTTATAACCCTTTTCTCCCTTCTAAAGAGAGCAGGTATTTCCATACTCAAATTGGGCAGTCTTGATTGGTTATTTTAATTACTATAGGAGCTATATTTAATTTACCCCTATTTCCAGGCTTGGCCTAGACCACTTCTTCAATTTGGTTTTCATCCTTCTCCTTTAACTGGAGGAGTTTGACTACCATTTTGTTTTCTTCTGGAAGCACTCCGATGCCTACCTGCACTTGTAAATCCCTCCTCAACCAATTGCATCCTGCCCCTGGTACAAGTAAAATGTCCCCCATGCCTATTTTGTTTGTTCCTTCAAATATCACATTTTATAACTGGTGTTTTAAATCTTTCCCCTTTTGCCCCTACTACTTGAATTGTATTCTGGCTTTTCTTGCCTCCTGTTTGAATTTTACAGACACAGGTCTTCTCTGCCCCGATATCTACTAAAAATTCAAATTCCTCCTCCTGGGGACCTACTTTTAAAGTTATCAAGGGGTCCTGCTGATATTTCCACCCCAGGAGGAAAAGCCCCTGACTCCCCTATTGGTCCATTTCCTGAGCCTCACTAAACACTTTCAGATCCTTTTCCCTCTGTGGGCAGTACTGCCTTATATGTCCAACTTCCTTGCAATAGTGACAGATTGGGCTCCGAGTATTTAATTCCCCTTTTTCCTTTTTAGGGCCCCTTCCCCTGGGAGCTCTGTTCCCCTTAACGTCTTCCTGCTTCCCCTTGTTTTGGCCAGACTGGAGCCTCACCTCCTTAAAGGAGTGGAGTTTTGCACGGTGGTTTCCTTTGGCAATAGTCGCTGTCATTACTTTAGCTTTTGCCTTTGCTTTCTCCTTGTCCCTCCATACATATACCTTTTGGGCTTCTTTTAACAGGTCATTCAACCCTCTGTCTTGGCAATCCTCTGATCTTTCTAGCTTTTTCCTTATATCCGGCCAAGCATGAGTGACAAAGGTCACTTTTAACAGAAGTTGTCCAGACTGTATCAGTATCCATCCCCAAGTACTGTCTCATATTTCTTTTTAACCTTTCTAGCCATCCAGTTGGAGTCTCCTCTTTTTTTTGTTGTTGTTCAGTAAATGCCTTGTGGGAATTTTGATTCTGGGAGGCAGCTTCCCTTATTCCCCTGATAATTAATGCACTATACTCTTCCATATTTTGCCTTCCCCTGGGGTTATTGTGGTCCCACATGGGGCACTGTAGGGGAATCTTCTCCTCCCCAGGGGGTCCGTTTACGTGTTCCCTCTCCCATATCTGAATGCCTGCTATTCGGATCATCTTTCTTCAAATGTAAACAAAAGGTTCAGTATGGATTGCATTTTGTCCCATGTATAAATGTTGGGCCCCAAAAACTGGTCTACTTGTTCTACTAATCCAATAGGATCTTCTAGTAGACCTTTTAATTCTTTCTTGAATGCCCTCACTTCAGAGGATTTAAGTGGGGCGGTTACAAACCAAATCGCCCCTGTGCCCCTCCCAATGGGAACTCTTGGAGGGGGGTATTGTGATAGTTCTTGGTCCTCACTTTTCAATTCTTCCCGCTGGGCCGCTATTCCCCTGGTATTCTGACTGGATTCATCAGAATGCAGAGGGGGTGCATTGGGTGCTGGCAGATATCGGGATGGTAGGCAATCGAGGGGGTCTCAGGTTTTCTTCTAATTTAAATGCCTTCACTTTCCCCAGATAAGTTCCCTTCCCCCATCAAGCGACATAATTCTTTTCCTCCTGACTGGCAGCTTCTTTGGCATTATCAAAAATATTCAAAGCTTGGCACATTTCCCTTTCAAAATAATCGTGTAGAAGCCAGTATAAATGGTCTGATCTTATCTCTTCTTTAGTCCATTTTATCATACAGTAGTCTATCATTTTGATCTTATTTTTATCTTTTTTGTTGGGGTTCTTTTCCCACTGTCAGTTTTATACCTAGGGGACTATTGGGAAGGATATCCATCTGGCTTCCCTTCTCTCTGGGGGTTTTCTCTCTGCTTACTTTGTGTCCCATTTCACCAGTTTTTATCCCACCATTTCTCACACAGCACCTTTGCCTCTCTTTTTCTTCAGTTTCCATATGAATCTAACTATACACTCTTTACAAGTCTTTTCCCAATTCCCCTCAGATACAATTCAAATTCTAGGAATCAAATACTGTCTGCCACACATTAATTTAATTATTTCTGATTGTCGTGACTCAGCTTCTATCTGCCTCCGAGCTGTTCTTATTCTTGGGCTGTCTACGTCCTCGTGTCCCACAGAAACTAAGAAATTCACCCCCCAATATCTGGCTGCTACTTCTGTTTGCCAACACCCCTGACACCAAGCACTTCTGAGGGTAGCGGTGCGATACCACCTCTTATGACAGCTTTTACATTCACACAAAACCCAAGTCTCACAGCCAGGTCCACAACTCAAGCACAAAATTTCACTCATACAGACAGCACAAAATCTCTATTATAAACAATCAAATGCTTCACTCATTTCCGGCGACCCCAGTCACCTGAGAATGGAACCTCGGATCTGATCTCCTCACTTGCTCCATGCTAATAGTATGTCTCATTCACTCCGCCGTTACACTTGTCAGTCACACAAAATGAAACAAGGGGCATACACCTTCACCTTGCACACATTCATACAGCAATTATAAAGACTCTGGTTGTTGAATCAGGTACCGATGTCCCTTTACAAATATTTATTCACTTACACAGCAACCTATCTCCCTGAAATAACCTTGAACCCCTCTAAGATTCCCCCAAACTTAAAATTTTTCTACCGACACTTCTAAAACTCCAACCATATAGCAACACATAAAAGGACTTCAAAGGTCCTGCTACAAGACTTTTACCTTGCCCTGTTATCAAGCAGACCTAATCAGCTTCTCAGATCTCTCAGACAGTGGTTTTCCATTTAGCAGCTAAACACCGAAGATCAGCCCAACCATTCATGCCTCAAGGGTATATTGGGGTTTCAGGTTCTCAGCACCTCATCTTTATGTAGACCCTGCACCAACCTTTTAATTGTTTGAACCCTCAATATAACCAAGATTCCTGTAGGCAGTCAGAGATGGGATGAGTGCAGTACTACCTTGGAATTAGGGTACCTGCAGTAGTAATTACAGGCAATTTCTCTCCTCTTTGTTTTCTTAACCCCCCATTTTAAACTCAAAGTAACTAAGCCTCCCCTTATTCCAGGCCTTTACTCAGCCAGGCCTTCACTCAGCCTCCAGGATTAGCTTCATCCCTTCACCCGTCGTTTCCCTTGTGGGAAGACAAAAACGTGGTTAGAAGGACTCCCCACTTACTTCATAGATCAGGGACTGTCCTATGTCTCATGCACACACATGCATACTCGTGGATTTTTGCAACCCACTCTTTTCGCGATATACTCACCTGTCTGGGCTCTTCGTGCACGGATTAAAAGTTGCCATGCTTCCTTAGGGAATTTTACTTCCCTTTTCTCTTTTTGTCCCTTTTTATCCTACCGAGGGTTAACCTGCAGTCCCTTGTGGCTGCAGGGGAAGCCCAGGCAGGCCGATTAATTAAGCGAGGGTTCCCCCCACCCAAGAAACCCTAGAGCCACACAGACTCGAGGTTTATATCTCAGGGGTGTCAGGAAAATTAATCCACAAACACCAGAGGTTTATGTCCAAAAAGGAGACAGAGGAGTCCTTTTTGCTTTATTCGAATAAAGGGAGAGGCCATGGGACATTCCCCTGGGATCTCTCAAATTTTCGGAGGACGCAGCCTCCTTTTTATCCTATTTTCCCGGCCGCATTTCCCTCTCTCTTTCCCCATTGGCTTAGGTACTTGAGAGGCACAGACTTCCCGGAACGCCTGATACCTGAAATTCCCCTCTAATGTATAACCCTCCCTTTTAATTTTTAATTCTTATAGAATTCATAGTTTTCCCCCCGTTGCTTCTTTCATCTTTCGATATCCAATTTCATTTATCAGCAGCCCTACAGTTTGTTTGTAAAGGCAAATATCTCTTTCCATTCATCAATCAGTGGAATCCATCCCATTGTTTCTTTTATCTCTCAGTGCTAGCCTTATCTATAGGCTGATCCACAACTCATTTGTAAAGACAAATTTAACATTCCTCTCAGGGGAAACTCCAATTTGTGAAAAACGAGATTTACAATTTGGAATTTTTAAAAGAAGTTTAATAAGGGATTAAAAAAATTAACCAATGATGGGGTGCCCTTGGATTTTGGCCAAAAAGCACCTGGTACAGTCAGAGGATGTGATCTATATACTGTTATATTACTGAGGTACATACATATTCATGTGCTTCATACATTATTCAGACATTCTTGTGAGTTTTTGATGTTTCAGGAACTCTTTGGTTTGTTTTCTTTACACTAACTTTTCTGCACGACATCCTGTGAGATATGTTTTATTTCTTCTTGTGTCTCCATCCTGTTGTTCCACATCCCCCGATAAGGAGTTAAATTCTTTTATGATTCTTCTCTAGTGCTATGCTTTTGTCAGTTATCTCTTGGAGATCTCAGTCAGCAGATGTGGGAATCAACATAATATTTTTCCACCGTTCTTTCAGTCACATAGAAACATTTTAAACATTTTATGTTTTTGTTATGGCCTATGATATAATACATTAATCACACCACAATTTCTATAAATTATGCAGTACATACTTAAACTAATAGATGTTAACTAACAAACAGCTAAAAAGAATTATACATTGTACTATATCTGAATATTTATGGTCAATACCAGCATGCAAAAGCTAATACATAAATGAGAAAGTCAATATTACATTGTAGTTTTTAACAATAGAATACTAAAAGTTTTTCAGAAAGAGGTAAGGGAAGCTATTCCCTTTAAAAATTTAGCATGAAATGTAAAAAAAAAAAAAGACTATTTTTAAAAGTCTAACTTTCTTACATTTGTTGGACTGAAATGATTCATGCCTTAAACATTTCTATAAAAGAGTTTTGCCCATTATAAAAAAAAATGTATAAAGAAGCTACAACTATAGAAGCCTCCCTGAAGATGCCTGACTGTAACTTTGGACTCTAAGTTAAGCCGCCTAGATAAGATAAAGGCAACGCTATTGTTCAACCATCTCAGGCCTAGGGAAAAACAAACAAGGCTGAGGGAAAGGAATGCACCTACAAAAGAGCCAAATCCAGCAGAGATTCTTCCCTGGCTGAGTTTTCAGTAGGGGAGACCACAGCCCACAGAAGCCAGGTTTACTCCCCCTGAAATGAGGGGAGGGGGCGAGGAGGTTTTGGGTACATGGCGTAACCTCTGATGAGAGGCAGTGAACACCCATCCTCCCTTATACAAAGTGGCCCACCTGTGGAACCCCCAACCGTACAGGCCACATCCATGGGACATTCACATGGGAGGCAGCTGAGGGGGTGTCATAATCCATCAAAGACCCCCCAAAGCGCTCCCCAGAAGCCTTGAACCACAGGATTGTATGTGATGCAACAGATCCAGAGTCTGCTGCAATAGACTCTGCCCCCACCCCTCCGGGTGATGTGCGTATATATTAACCCATCAGATTCTATGCTTTTATGGGGGACCTCCACCACCAAGAAGACCAGCTGGAGAGGATCAACAGAACATTGTTTGGATCCACAGAGTGGTGATATTTTCCTTAATCTCTCTCTGTCACTCTCTTTCTGTTCCCCCCACCTATTTTCTTTCTTTTCTCTCTCTTCCTCTCTCTCACTCATATATTTACTATCAAATAAAACCCATACTATTGGCATTGGCACAGGGTCTCATTTGCACCTTAATTCAGGCAGTGGCATTTCTAATAACATTAATAACTGAATCATGACAACATTATACAGAAGTCCAGTTGATATTGCAGAAAGTTGTGTCACTTGGACTCATTAAAATTAAAGCCTGGGAAGATAGAGAAAACTAGGGGATTAAAAAACTTACTTTGTGTGTCTATTCTTTATGGCAAATATGCTCCTGAAAACCATGGTATCTGAACAAGAATGTGATTAGCAGTAGTAAGTGATGTCAGTAATGGAGTTCCTTCCTTCTTCCCATGTCAAAGCTCAGAAAATAGATTTGCAAGAGATAGTGACCTGCATTTTTACAACATATTCTCTGCTTTTCCAGTAAATTAAATAGTGCTAGAACATGGTCATCTGTAACATCAAACTTTTAGGATTATCTCCACATGTTTTTGCCCTGCTCCCACCAGCCTCCTTCTTCAGTATCCTTCGGGAGTTGTGTTTAACAGTCCACCTGCAACAGGCAGTGTCTGAAAGATGGAAAGCTTTTGCTAGAAGATATGGACACAGTTCTCTGCTTCTTGGTGGTTTTAATGTCTAGGAAACATCCTTGAGCATATTTAATTTACTAGTTGTCTTGGTTTGAAAGACAGGTGTCTGCTAAGAAAGACAGGAGCCTCCCTTGGAATGGAAAATGTAAACCCCTTCTTTCTGAATTATTATAATTTTGAAATTAAGGGTCTGTCAGGCAAATATATGAGAAAAGGAATAACAGTTCTTTACTAGTATGTATAACAAGGCAAACAAACAACAACAATTATGGCATTAACAACAAACAGAATCAGAAACTCAGTAATAGCCTTCTCTGCCGCAGGCACTTTCCCCTTTGGTGTAGTGATGGTCACAGGCAGCAGGGGCGCTGGTGGCTCCCCCGTGGCTGCAAGGGGCAGTCCTGCGCGAGTTCGGGGAGCACACAGTAATGGTGGCTTGACTGAGATGGGAAAGGGTGGAAGAGAAGTCTTGCTTCACAAAGCCCCCAGGGGCAGTCGATCCCAGTGTCCCAGCAGGACTCTCGGAAGCAGCAAGCTGGAACAGCAGGAATGAGCAAAAATCCCGGGGTAGTGGATGAGATGTATCAAAAGCTCTGTGGCTGTAACTGGAACCGCAGGACATCTCGGCAGGCAAGGGATGTGGGGCTACAGTGTAGTGAAAGCTAGGAGTAGTGCTGAAGAAGTGGTGGGGGCGGGGCAGCGGACACCCGGCTCCAACCAGGGCAGGGAGAGGCGAGCTCAGGATCCCTGGCACCTGAGCAGATGGTGAAAATCCCTCTTTTAGTGAGATAAATGTTAATAAAGTCCTGATGCCTGGAAAGGCTGACCTGGAACAGAGACTAGATAGAGCAAAAAGAATAAAATAGGTATTTCTTGAAAGGATACACCCTAGGTACTGCAAGACCCCGGCCGGGACTACGCCCAAGTCAAATCCAAAATACATCCCTGTCACGAGTTTTTACACTTTTATAAGTTTTGGTTCATCTACATATTGAGGTCAATTGTCTAACCACAGCCCCAGGTTATGAAGTCTCAGCCCTCTGGCTTGTCCCCTTCCCTTCGCCATTGTTTATGCTTTTTGGGTAATGGTTGTCCTTGTTTCTGTAGCTAGGAAGGGACTGTTTTGTCTAACTACCCTGTGAAGAGAACTTACTAACACCTAATACGAAGTTTCAGAGTTACACACCTGTTGATACACAGCCTGAGAAAGTGTGAAAACAGGAGAGCTTTCCCATGGACTGCCTGAGAAGTACAGGCTTTCTCATAAGCTTGGAGAAAAACAGAAGGGAAAGAATCTCAAAGATGCACCTGCTATTATTTACAGAATGTGTACCGTGAGAAATTGTATTGTTTATGGTAAGAACATCTTACAGGAGGTGTTGCTCACCCTGACCAATGGGCTGTGTTCTGTTCTTGAGTTAGTGTTCGAGTATATTTAAGCAGTGTAGTGTTACAATAAAGTGTCTTTTTCTTATCTTGAAAGATGACCATGTTGCTGTGTGCTTTATTACCGCCGTTCCAAGGGTTAATCCCTAACTATCAGCAACACACACTAAGCAGCAGAGAACCTGAAAAATATAAAAGCTAAAACC